>NC_058102.1:50923750-51227500 GCF_020171115.1 Neogale vison
TGAGATGCCTTGTCTGATGTCTGTGGGCATCAGTCATCACATGCTTTCGAAAGGTGATCGAATTACCTGAATTTCAATATTAACTGAAGTTAACTGCCCATCTTGGAGTGCTGTGGCTTACATGGCTTTTAAGGTCCCTCAGAGACCTGGCAGAAGTGCCTGGCAAAAGCGAACACCAATCAGTAATATGGTTTGAGAGAACACTGGGGGTTCTGAGACCTCAAGGATTGTGGGGAAACTTGTGGCCATGCTTTATAGGGCTCATCCTTCTTCCCATCTTTCTAGGGCAGCAGAGGACAGGGCTGGATTTGAGGCTACCATTCCTCTGTCCCCCCGCCACCCCACCCCACCATCTAGGTCCTGGTGAAGGAGCATTTTCAAATGCTGTTATCCCCCATTTCCCAGAGTGTATGCTTCAATTAGGATTAGGGTAGCCATAAAACAGGTGAGAGCCAAAGGTGAGAAAATAGGTCATCAGATGAGAGGAGCGGAAGATGTGGGACGAGCAGGTCAGAAGGAGTCAGGCCCCGTGTTGACGGAAGTACAGGGAAGGGATTAGGGCCCTGGGAAGACTGGTGGAAGGAAGGCAGGGGCCTGGCTTTTCCTAATCCCTTCCCCATACTTCCATCAACACTGGGCGAGTGATGCCGTGGTGAGTTATCAAGGTTGTGAATCTGGCTTGGGGGCAGAAAGTCAGTTTGCAAACTGGATACACAGTGGGGCATTGGTCATGGACCTGCACCTGGCCCTCAGTATGAGAGTAGGGCAGAGGGTGGCTGGCTGAGCCCTGAATGAGGAGGATGGGGAGAGAGGAGCAGCACAAGCGAGCCGGGCGGAGGGTCCTATCCACAGCCATTTCCCACACTTCAGGCAGAGCACAGCCCACCCGGTTTCACAGATGGCTAAACTCAGACTATGGGTGTAGACCTCTGTTGTTGCCTTTTGACTGTCTGGACGTTACCCGTCTGCATTCCATATTTCGCAAGGAATTTTGATTCTTTTCAACTTCTCTTCCTCCTTTAGGCCAGATTTCCTAGACCTGAAGAGTGATGGCTCAAGGGTGACCATACCTAGTTCTGAGAATTTGTCTTGTTCAATCAAAAGTCATCCTAGGTCAGTCGTGCTTGATAAGAAGCATGCCCATTCTGTCTTCTTCCCCACTCTTGAGCTTCTTATCACTTTACCTTTCTGAAATTTCATACACTAATCTCTGGTCTGAGCTCCCATCACGTCACGTTGGTGGCCATGCCATTCATTCTTGAATTGTTTTTATTACTGCCCATACTTCTAAACCACTTCCCATTCCTGAATTCACCGAAGAGTTGAGTACTCCTAGCTCTGTTGAAAAACCACCCCCCTCCCCACCTCCCACCTAGGAAAATGCTACACTGGCTGAGACTTACTGTCCTCCTAACCCAGGATCCCTCTCTGTTGGTAACACAAAATCTCTTTTGTGAGAAGACCCGCAGTTCGTCTCTGGTATTGCTGGAGAGTTCAGGATGCCTCCACCACCTTCAGGGTAACTCAGTAAGGTTCTATGTAACAGCTCCCTTCCCCTTTGGGTCCAGCTCCCTGGTGAGGAGTTCTGGTTCTTGACGGGCAAGGATGACCTCTCCTTTACTTTTATTACACCAAACAATCTCTGGCACATACTAGGGGCTCCAACGCAATTTGAAAGCATTGACTGATATTTTGGGGACACCCTCCTTGAATTTAGGTTTGAATTTACAATGCTTCTTCACATAAGAACTTCCGTCTGTGAACTACTTATTGTGTGAAAGCAACCGTTAAATTTTTCTAAAATGAAAAAGAGAACTTAATTCAGAGATCATCTAGTGAGTATCAAGTCTACACTATGGTAAAAATTTTAGCCTCTTCCATCTAGTTATTCTATTCTGGGTGTGGCATGTCTGTCCTTTCTTACTGTTTTCTTTTTCAAGTCAAAGATTTTCTGTTGGTGTATTTTCATTTTCCAGAAGTAATTTCTTCTTATGTGCTTTTCTATGTTAATAAAAATGAAGATACTAAATATGGGTTCTATTAACTACATTTGGTCTATTAACAGGCTGACCTAATGAACCACTCCAGCAGGAAATGGCATTCCCTCCCCCAAATTCTTGCAATTTGTTGCCTAAACAATGTATTTAGTTCTTTGCCCATGCTGCCTGGATTTCTGTACCTGCGTAGTTTTCTCCAAGGAGGTGATCTTTTGAAGGGGCACTCACAGAATATTGGCTGTGAAAATAAATGACCGAAGGAGTCAATGAATTTGACAATGAATTCCCCAGCAGGAGAGGTTTTCATATGGGGAAGTCCTACTGAAGAAGCTAAATGTAGTGACAGTGGGGGTGGCAGTCCAAAGCAGAAGATTTTTGCCTGGGAGAGTCCTGGATTTATTCACGACCAGCAGTTGAGATGTAAAGGGGATCTGGAACTTGATGGACTCATTCTGACCCTGGTTATGGTTCTTAGAAAATAAGAGACTCCTATCCAGAGAAGCTCTGTGTCTTTCATGTCTTATACTCCTCACCAACCTTTTGGCTCTCCTGCAAGTGTTACTCAAAAGATAACTTTTATATCCTCAGCCATTTCTCTTACCAACATGGTAGATGCCAGCCTTCGGTAGAAATTCTCTAGTTTTGAACCACAGTGTATTCTTTCTTTACCTTTACTCTAAGGTCATTTGTAGGATTAAATGCCAGACTGTGAGAGGTGAAACCAGGGCAGTTGATTTAAAAAGTACAATACTTTAGAAAGTGACATCAGTGTATGTAGAATTGTGGGGGCACAACATGCGGGGGAAGGGGCGCGACAAAATGACTTGTGAATGTCTCTCTTCGTGACCTGTTTTGACCAAACTTTATTATGCATTTAATGGAGTTATGACAAAGAGTAGGAACCAAAACACATGGGGATCACAGAGGCTGTTATGTTTATTGTGTAGAACAGACAGTGATAATCCACTAAAGAAATATTTTCAACAAGCAAGCGATTCAAAGTACAATCATAGACAGCAACTCTACATGAAGAACAAAGAATAAAGTTAGAA
The DNA here is from genome assembly GCF_020171115.1 of Neogale vison. Classification (NCBI taxonomy): domain Eukaryota; kingdom Metazoa; phylum Chordata; class Mammalia; order Carnivora; family Mustelidae; genus Neogale; species Neogale vison. The sequence goes on from NC_058102.1 coordinate 50,926,800, forward strand.
GACACTCAGAGGAATGGGGAGAAAGTCAACTGCAGTTAAACGTCTTGATACTTTTCTCCTGCAAACATACCTAAACTTTCAGAAATGGTAGAAAAGTTAAATGTCCAGTCTTACTTAGCCGAGACCAACAACAGCAAAGAACAGTCCTATAAAATTTATCTCCCACAAAAATAAACTATATATATAAAAATTTTATGATGTTCTTACTGTTCCATTGGCCACAAGCTTTTTTTTTTTTCAGTATGAAAAATGAGGTATACTGGGGCTTAAGAGGTAGTAGTGTGTTTTGATTGTACAACGTATAGGAAATAAAAGATAACTTCATCGGAGGTGAAAATCACTCGGTGCTCCGAGTTTGGCCAATATGAGCAACTTGCTTCAGTTTTCTGAGGTGGCCAATGAGGTCTCGAAGGGGCCCAACCGAGAATATGGAATGGGACTTTTATTTTTACGAGCCACTGTTTCTTTACTTATTTCATGCACAGTTAACAGTAAGGTTGAGTTTTAATTCTCTCCATAGCTCCTTTGGTGATTCCCAACCGTGAGCCATCTGCCTGTCTCAGAGAGGTATATGGGCTCTGAAATGACCTCCCTGAAGCGGCTGGAAGAGAGATGATTATGAGTTTCATTTGGCTTCCATACTGAAAGCCATACCGACCCAAGCCGTCGTGAGAAGCTACCTCCTGGCCCAGTTGATAATACCATGTTAAAAAGTCAGCACACTCACTAGGAAAGAAAGCAATAAAACAAAACAAAACAAACAAAAAAGAAAAACAAAAAACCCCCCCCCAACTCTACATAAGAAGCGTTTAAAATAAATCTGGTTGAGACATATTACAAAAATCACATTTGTGTAAAATACATGAAAATACCTGTCAAGCATATTCTCATAGTCGACGAATCTTAAAAACATATCTCTTTTGATTGCATCATGCAAAAAGTTGAGCTGGTTGCATCACACCAAGAAAGATTCAAGTTTCTTTGAAGGTTGGCTTTTATTTCATCTAGATCTTTGTAGGAAGTGTGTGAAAATGCGTTCCTTTCTAGCAAACGTCTCTTACAAAAATAGTCTAGACTGGGGCTAGTGACAGTCTGAACGATTTCAGACACTGACAAAAATGAAGGCTGCAAGTTACGAGTTCATTCCTTTTGAAGTCTGGAGGTAGGTCTTTGCAAGTCAATTAGTCCATTTCCTTAAACAACTCATTTTGAGGTACAAACTTGGAGGGTAAGATTTAAACATTACAGTCAAATTTTGTGTGCTGTGTGGTGTGACTGAGGAAAAGTATCCTTAAGAACCTAGGAGCGACTTGGTTTAGAAAACAAAACAAAACAAACAATATTCAAGTTAATGTAGAAATCTAGCAGAGAAGCTGAAACAAGTATTTGTAAAATTTTAATTAAAAAAAAATAGAAAAATACATAGCCATGCTGAAACACAGTAAGGAGGCTGCTTCTTTTACTGTAATGAAGTGTACAAAAAGAACCACAGATGATTAACATCACCTATACCCATTACGCTTTTTTTTTCTTGCATTGCTTGTGTATAGCAGCATGTAATAAGTACTAGACTGTAAATTAATTGTAACATTCAGAGGTAGTATTGAGTAGTGGGGATATATTATTGCATCTCTGGCTAAAAGTGCAGTTTGAATGAAGAGACGGTGAACGGAAGCCAAAGTCAAGGACCTCAGTCAACCATCCTATGTCAAAACGTATTACTTGAAGTAATACATACGCTTGATTTGAGGTAAGTGGTATTTAGGTCTTTCACGGAAACTGATACGTAATGAAGAGAGGAGAGAGAGAGAGAGAGAGAGAGAGACTGCTCTTTTTTTGTTTGTTTTTTAAATTGCAGTGTAACTATAGCCAAAGAAATTTAGATTCCGCTCCTCCCACCTCATCAATCAGGTGGGTTCATCATGCTTTATTCTGCTGTACGGTCTTGTTAAATTACCGAGAGGATGATTTTGCTTGTCTAGGTTCCTTAAAGGCTTTGAAGGTAACTAGTGTGATTCCTTGCTAAATGGCATTTGGCTCTGTAGGAAGTAGGTTCTACGCGGATGAGTGTTTTCCTGAAAACGAGTGCCATGAGTACATTTTGTACTCCTGCTGATACGTGTGAGAGCCGTCAATCAAGGAGTGGGCAATATTTGCTTGCTTACTTCCCTTTTTGAAAAATGAACATAACCTTTTCTGGTTCGTTAGCTGAGTGAAAGGATACATCAGCATTTCGTCTTATTTAGAAACAAAAGTAAAAAAAAAAAATCATCAAGTAAGTGTCTACGAGATTATACGAGAAAGAGAGAAGTAGTATCTATTCCTATCTTTGGTGTTCTAAACAGAAGTTTCACTACGGCGAGCGGGTTGGGTGTTGGGGTGTACACAGCGTTGAACACCGTGCCTTTCCTTCGGGAATGCCCGACGTCACGAGCGTGACACTTTCTCGGCTGTGTGCAGTGCAGTGATGGACTAACCCCGATTCAGAGGTTTTTTTCTCACCCACCCGCTCTTGCTTATCAGCTCGACAAACTATTAGTAGGTTAAGAAAAAAGAAAACAGTAATTAAAAGTTGCATTGTTAAAACTGTGTCCCCTGTGTTTACAGCAGTTTTTCACTAAACCTGGGACTGTGAAGGGATTACAAAGAAGGTGATTAATATAGTCCTTTTTAAGGTTATGTGATTTCTCCCCCCCAACCCCCGCCCCGCCCCCGCCCCCCCTTTCCCCACCCCAGATGAAAGTGGAAAGACCATGGCAATAGAGAGTAAGTGGTCACTGCAGTGTCTTCTCCCTTCAAAAGATCCAACTGCTGCTGAGGTAGAAATAGAATGTCGGCGTCCCCTAATCCTCTTCCGCGGACTCTTGTGAGGATGTCTCTTCAGTCTCCTCCTGGAACACACAGAGGGCATAACCGTTACACCGTGTGAGCTGTTCTTACCAACGGTTCAGAGGTGACCTCTTTCCACAGCCCTATAATGGCTGGCTTCAGAAGAGGACGTGGGTGATTGGCAAGCCCTCATTCCCAGGGCTTCTTAAACCGTAATTGAGGAATCAAGGTGTTGTTTTTTCCCAGAGCAGCCATGAGCTGCTGTTGACTTAGGGCTTGACATCATGGCGGCTGGTCAGCAAATTCAATTGTTTGCAGTTCAGAGAATGTCAGGCCAACGTAAGCTTACTCACCAATTAGAGTAAAAAAGAAATAGATAGATTTTTCCCGACAGCATGCCGCCCGTCAGTTTTAAAAACCAGGGCACCAGTAAGCAAAAAAATAAAGGGAAATCCTTTCTTGAGACACAAAGAAAGCTGTTCTGAAGATACTGCTAGTCAGAGCAGATACTCTCATGTTTGCTAGATGCTTACAGGCATGGTTGGTTACTGTTCCCATTTGATAGGAAAGTCAAGGCACAGCAGGGGATACACCCCAAGTTACAGAAGGAGTAGGGCCAGGATTCGGGCTGAGCCAGATGGGCACAAGAACCCTTGTGGCACTGTGAGGCCACCGCCTCGGTGCAGGGGCAGCAGACGCTGCCTGCAAGGGTGGTGAGAGCTGACTAGGAACTTCCTTTCCAGACCGAGTTCCTGGTTCTCGGATTTATTAAAGCCCATTTTAAGACAATGAGCAAAGTTTGGCCTGCCGGCTGGATGTCAATACTAAATCCACATCCACCAAACATTTATAACGGTGGGCTGGCCAAGCAGAGAAAATCTAATATATATGTTTTTGCAGGGCCTCCTCTTGGTATAAATCTAATTCTTCCTTCTCTTTTTTCTTTTTCTTTCCTTTTTTTTTTTTTCCTGATTCCTTATGGCTCTGGAATTTGTTGGCGTTTCTGCAAGCTGGTTTGAGCCGCACGGTTCTCTTTCCCTTTGCTTATTTAACAAATGTGCAGTACCTTTCAGGACATGGGTGGTAAAGCGGAGACAATAAACATTTCTGATAAAAGTGTCGTTAGCGAGAGGATGATTTTTATCAAGCGCTGCCTGTTGTCTCATAAGACGGCATGTGAAAAAGATCTGGGAGAAGAGGTAAACATTCACTCCTGCAGCCAGCGGAGCCCCTTTAAGAACGGCCAGCTTAAACAGCTTATAACAGTCTTCATACTTTAATAGATTTGATTTTCCACATGGCTTCATTTTGTCTGGGTGGCTAACTGACACAATTTATACCTCTCTTCCTTTCCCAGGTCACTACAGTACACCATTCAGTAAAGCATGCCTTAAAGCTTGTCTGCATTATATGACCAAACTTCCATTCATTAGTGTTTGAAACCCTTCAGCTGTGAAGAGCTCCTAAATGCTACCATGTGTGACGCTTCTGCGTAAGAGCAGCAAACAGGAGAGAAGAAACCCACACAAATGGGCACGCACACACTCACACGAATGCAGGCTTGCGCTGCCGCGTGCGCGCACGCACACACACACACACACACACACACACGCGCGTGCACGCACATTCACTCTCCCCCGCGCACTCTACCCCGGGCTTTAATCACAGACCCCTGCTTACTGCAAACCCCTTGCAAAAGGTTTCAAACATTCTCTTCCCCCAAAGACAAAGAAAGCTATAAATCCTGGGAATAAACACACATACAAATGAATGGATTACAGCTTAAAAAATAGAACCACGGCAGCATCAGATCACGAGATTTCACACCGGTTTTGTTTAGTCTGCTCCGGGTTATGTGGGAAATGTGGAACGTAGGAAGCTACCTCCCCTCCGCTCCCAACCCCCCACACGGAGGGCTCCACATATTTAAGCAGCAGGTTTATACCTCTTGATATGCAACAGGCCGTGACCCTGAGATTCTCTCCGGAGTCCTGGACCCAAAGGAGGATGAAGCATGATCAAAGCCACGGACGGACGAAAGAGAGACACGCCAAGGTTCAGCTGCCCTATGACCTTGTCTTTTCACTTAATATTTAAATTCCAGAAAGCCACTAAGCTGTTCGGCAGATCCACTCTTCATCCGTCCCCCCATGGCTCACTTCTCATTATGACATGAACCAAGGTGTGAACTCAGGGTACGGCTCTGAAGCAGACCACAGCATAAAGGCTGGCAAGGAAATTGTATTCCTTCTTCTTATGGTTAACAAATTAACAGAGCTCGGTTCAAGCTGGAAAACCTTCTGGGTTTCGCTGTAATTATTCCAATTTCTAACTGCCCGATTTCTCTATACTATCTGGAAACCAGAATACTTCCAAATCCGGAAGGAAATAGAATTTTCAGGCCATGAACTTACAAAGACCTTGCAGTGGATGGAATGCGATCGGCTTTTCAAAACATTCCCAGAAACTTTGCTTGATTTGAGCTCTTGAAGCTCCCGAGATGTAAGTGGTTTATTTAAATCCCTTAGACACAACTCAGCTGAAAACGATGGTTCCTCGTATTGTTTCCTTTACTTAACAGCTCTTAACACAACACGGATGGTTGTTTGACTAATGTATCTTTCTGCTGACCTTGAAATTCTTCTCCTCGGAGCTGTCAGTCAGTACCGGGTATGTGGGATGTCACAGGGTGGGAGCCTCAGTCTGTTAATTTTGGGAAGTAAGGTGGCTCTCACATGCTCTGAATGATGGTTTTCTCAAAAGTCTAGTTGCTGGAGTGTTCCCTCATCTTGGCATGGCCCCGACTGGCCACCCTCCAGGGGAGAGCATGGCTGCCAAGCGGATGACGGTGTGGCGTGGGGCACTTCTCACCTCTGCAAACCTCTGTTCTCACCTTTTCAGTGACTTAACTTTCGCTACATGTGTGGCTGCTGTAACAAAACTATGGGTATAATTAAGAGAAGAAAAATCGTCCCTGTTAGGAAAGACATGAACTTGGAAAACCCACCCTCAGCGGCCCTAAGTGTCATGGCTGACCAGACCTCACATGGGGCCCTTCTGCGGTGCACAGTGTGGATGGAAACCAGTGATGTAAGGGAATAAGCAGCCGGCTCTGGCATCCCCAAGGAATTTAATTTCCATAGGAGAGTAGTTGGTTGGGACCCCCGAGATTCAATCCTCTTCAGTGACTTTGAAGACACTGTGACTCATTCTAGACGATGACTTCCACCTTGAGGTAGCTATTTAAATTCCTTCATGTTTGCAGCATGTGGCCAAAGGACCTTTGAGCTTGAGGAGTCCCCCAAGAGCAGCTCTGGGCAATAAGGACATGGAAACTCGATAGTCAAGGAGTTAGACACATCTCATTAGAAGCTAGTCTGCAAGGTGGGAAGGCGAACAGCAGCAGTCTGGTCAAGGAGGCAAACTGTTGGAATGGGGCTTCAGGAATGCAGGATAAAAGGATTTTTCCAAGTGCAAGTGCACAGTGACATTTTTATGGGCACCAGCTACCAAGAACTCTGAACACTGAACAGCTCCCAGCCATTCACGTGGCAACTTTACACAGACAACTGGGGCTGCACCACATCGGGGCAAAACATGCGCATGTTTTGGGCAGAAAACTGATGAGAAGGAAAGGAAAGTGGGCAGAGCTGGAGAGCTATATTTTTATTATGACTCCTGGAAAATTGCCCTCATTTTGCCTTAGTTTTTCTTTTCGTTTGTGAAAAAAAAAAAAAAAGGAATTTAATAAATGTAACTCTTTCATTGCTTTGGTTAAGCTTGAACAAACGCCCCACTGAAACCCAGAAATACAGTTTGCACTTATCTTCATCCTGCATATGGCGTTTACCTTTGGGTGTACTTCCGCTCGTGGACTCGAAAGGAGGAAGAAGACAGCCCAATATTGGACCTTATCTTCTAATGCTTGATGGAATTTTAAAACGTCTAAAGGGTCTAATCATAGATCTTAGCACACAGACACAAGTGAGGGTGTGTGCTGGAGGAAAGTTTGGTACTTAATGTGAGAGCCGAAGCTCTGGGTTTAATTTTCAGATGCAGACTAAACAGCGGGTTTGCAGTGGAAGGGAGGCCAGTGAATTCTAAATGGAACAGGGAAATGGAAGTATTCTCCTTGCAAATTTTAGGACTCGGGTCCCCACGATCCCCCTCTTTCTGCGTAGTAAGGAGTGCAAAATCATAGAAGTCCACACTGGCTTTAACAAATCCTTATATTTTTCTCCTTGATGGCAAAGAATTCTGCAACTCCTTTATTACGAAATGCTGCCTAAAAATCCATTTGTAATTTCAGCTATCTTGCCAAAAAACCTAGAAATACCTGATCATCTAGAAAGAGTCGTTATAGTCTCATGACAGATTCTTTTTGTCATCTTAATAATGTTCGACTCCTTAAGGACTCAGAAGGACACATGTAAGAGTTTTTCACATTTCTGAATATCTCCAGCCAGTCTCATCAGAACAGAAATAATGGACTCTGTCTCAGCAGAAAAGACCAGAAACGGATTTTTCAAGTTCCATCTGCAGCTAAGTGGCCCGTAAGACCACAGAGCTGTGTTTTTCTGTTTCTCTGTCAGAGATTTTAATTTAAAATGGATTGAGGCTGTTTAACTTAATGGAAAGTGATTATTTCCTCCAACTAGGAAAACTTTACATCAGATTTTTTAAAAAATATGGTAAATGGAACATATAAAAAACCAGATATTCTGGCAAATGGAAGGTATTCTGGTGGAAATGCTAGGAGGGAAATATACTTTTTAACAGGAGACTTAAGAAGTTGGGATATTAAAGGCATTTTGTACCCCGTCTTTTCTTTATTTTAACTTTATGTGTCTAGAATTACACAAACGTCGGGACTACCTTGCATGTGTTACCATCAACTTAATAAAGTCAGTGTTGAGGTCTTTACTGAAGGGCATTTAAGGAAATGAGGTTGATCCTGGAGGTTGCTGAGCACCGACATCAACCCTCACATTAATGGCTTGTGTAACTCATGCCGTATTCTCACCGCGTCGGGCCAGTAATGACAACACCCACTGTCCAGCAGGGTGTGAGGAAAAAATATGACCATCAAATGGGAAAATGTTGAAGAAAAAAAAAAAAAACCAGTATAAGATCTTGTAAGATGTAGTGTGGAATAATTATTTTTAATTATAGTTAGTCATTCTATCTTTATTTATTTAACCTGTAATTCAACGAGAGGTGGCTGAGAAGGAAAATCTTAAGTAACATCTCTAAAAGAAAACCAACAAGATGTCTTTGGTTTCTAAAATGCACTCTTGTTTTTCTCCTCTTCACCCTTGATCAGGGTCCTGTCACTGAAAGTATCGTATATTGAGGTAACATTCAACCCCAGGATGCCATGGATTCCTTTCCTGGGGTGAAGGAATATTTACCAATATCTTGAGAGGAAAGTCACACTTCACAGATTGGGAAATCATTTCATGTATAAACTAACTGCAAGTTTCAGGATCCTGTAAGTCACCATTTCTGAGGGCCATGAGCTCTATTGATTTTCCATGCCAGTTCTAATGCTTACTAAAGGAGCCTTGTGTTTGAAAAACAGCTAAAGATGGAGCAAAAGGATTTTTGCATGAAGGAAGCATTCAGAAGAAGGAAATTTATTTCAAATCTCTAAAACTGTTGAAGAATGTTCTTGTTTTTATATAGCTTTAATTTTTATTATTGTTATTATTTAGTGAGGGGGGAAAAAGAGAATCTTTTTATTTTTTTAAAGATTTTATTTATTTACTTGACAGACAGAAATCACAAGTAGGCAGACAGGCAGGCAGAGAGAGAGAGAGAGAGAGAGAGAGGAGGAAGCAGGCTCCCTGCTGAGCAGAGAGCCCAATGCAGGACTCAATCCCAAGACCCTGAGATCATGACCCGAGCTGAAGGCAGAGGCTTAACCCACTGAGCCATCCATGAGCAGTTCCATGCTCAGGAGCCTAACACAGGGCTCGATCTCATGACCCTGAGATCATGACTTGATCCAAAGCCAGGAGTCGGTTGCTTAACCGACTGTGCCACCCAGGCGCCCCGGCAAAGTTTTTAAAAATGATTATGTCTGAGGGTGTTTAGTAGTTATACTCCAGATGTGTTCATTGGTGGCAGAGACAAACAGAAAATTTCTCTTGCTTTTCTATGTGTGTAAATTTTTGTATACCTGTTGTATTTGTTGCCAGGGAAGAGAACATTTCTGGATTTTAATGAAATGTTTTTCACCGAACATTTTTCATTGTCCTGAGTTAGGACTTTTGAATAAAATTAGGAAAATATCACTAATTGTAGTGACTCAACAAACAATTTCTCAATATACACTCGAGTGTCCAATAAACACTTTCTGAATGTAAGGGAAGTGTCTTGGACAAAACAACACGTTGCTATTCAAACAAGGATATATATATATATATATTTTTTTTAGAAAGACTGGATTTATAAAACCAGTTACTATTTATTCATATTAATTTGGGTCAGCGTGTTTGGATAATGAGAAGAAAGTTTGCATATTGAATCAACAATTGGTTTTTAATCAGCTCACCTCAAAATGAAGAGGAAACTCAGGCAGACATTGCCATTTACCTTTTTAGCCTGATCTATGGACTTCACCACATGGTTAAAAAAAGATCATACTTAAACAACAACAACAACACACAAAAAAACTTCCTACAGAAAATCTGGCAGGCCCAGAAACACTAAGCTTTGCCCTGTGGAGGTTTATCTCCAAATTAAGTCATGTTCTTTCACTTCTGTTAGAAGTTTATGTCATCTCTCTGAGACAGTCCCTGACAAGGGCTCACCTTGCCCATATTCCTTTATTACGAAGGTTAGCCAAACTAAGTACTTTGTACGGTTATGGCTAATAACCATTTTGATATGTTTCCTTGACCTACCTCTGTGCTATTATATCCCTGAGCGACTTTACTGTAAGGGTTAAACTTTGGTTCCTACTGTGCTAGGCTCTCCTTTTCCCTGGATCTCTGCAATGTCAGAGGTCAGAGGTTAAATCAAAAAGTATTTCCTATACAACAAAACAGTGCCACTCAGGCCGGGCTTTGATAGAATTCTTCATGTTTTGCCAGTTGGTACCAAACATTTACGGGCCCACAAAATGTTTTACCAGCTTGAAAGAGCATAAGTAGGAAAATAAATAAATCAGTACTCTTTACGACTTCGGCAGCATAAATCACTGTGTTCCCTGAGTGAGTAGAAGAGTGACTATTTGCAAGTCTGATTTATTAGGAACTATTTACTGCATTGGCCAAGGTATCATTTAAAAGACGAGTGTTAGACTGAGAATGCTCTCCCCTCTGTCTCCCTCCTCCTTTCTCCTTTGTGTGTCTAGACCAAGAGCTTCCAGCAAAAATACCTCCTTTAAGAACAAGATGCTGACTGCAATTCATCAACTTGCTTGTCCCAAAATGAAATCTCTCATTTTGCTCCAAACAATGTTTAGGTTGTCTAAAATATAAACATCCTTAAAACAGCCCTTGAAGTCCCTGTAAAAACATTCAAGCTTTTTTTTTTTTTTTTTTTTTAAATAAGGGAGGGGCGGGTGGAAATCCCATGATAACCAGGTTTCCTGAGATTTCTTTGCCTAGGTACACCACCCACAGAAGACGTTCCTTGCAGGTAAAAACTCTGCTTGGAAACAGAAAGCTTTGTTTCTACTCTTTCAGGAACAGAGAACTTTCCAAGCTTCTCACTGGGAAACTGAAAAGGAGCAGGTTTCTACCTGTCTGCATTGATGGAGGTGGAGCTTGCCGGGGCAACAACCATGAGGAAACTGGGTGGAAAGTTAAGGAGAACCGTTAGGATTTTTAAAACCAGTTTTCCCTTTGGATGGGACTCAGGTGAGGAAAAAAATATCTGAATTAAAGAGCAGGAGTCACTTGTGATCTCCGCTGAAAGCCTTAAAAGAAGGAAATCAAGAAACAGATAATCCAACGAACCAGCAAAACCTTTTTAGAAGTCTGCGATGGCATGAGATTTATTCTTATCAAAATAAAAACTTGAAGGGGTGCCTGGGTGGCTCCGTGGGTTGAGCCTCTGCCTTCGGCTCAGGTCATGATCTCAGGGTCCTGGGTTCGAGCCCCGCATCGGGCTCTCTGCTTGGCGGGGAGCCTGCTTCCCCCCTCTCTCCCCCTGTCTCTCTGCCTACTTGTGATCTCTGTCTGTCAAATAAATAAATAAAAATCTTAAAAAATATATTAAAAAATAAAAATAAAAACTTGAAAAAACAATGCTCTATCAATAATAACAAGAACTGGATACCCTTATGGTGTTATCTTATAAAAACAACAATGACAATAAATTCTACCACCATTTCCTACTAAAGTTAAGGACATGATGCACGTGGTTGAGAAGTCAACTGCTTCAAATTGCTAGAAAACGGACATATTAGCTAATTTCCAATTATTGCTTAATTTGTCATTTTAAATAAAAATATAGTAGAGCTTCTCTGTAAACTGTGTTTCCACTGCTTTTGTAATTTAAAAAATCACTGTGACTACTGCAGATTTTTCTCTTTAGATTGTTATGAGACCATTAACTTTCCTGTGAGGATGTGGGACACACTTGAGGTCTCTCCCTGTTGGCACCCGGAGGGCTTTATAAACACTGACCCCTGCGGTAAGGCTTCCCTTAAACTTTTATTCTTTTCTGGACACATGTATTTATATACATAAACAGATATCAATATTTTGAAACTTAAAATTCTGGACTTATCTCCTCAGAATGAATTTTGCTGCTTTGTGTTCCAGTTTCAAGAAATGGCATTCTTCAAGCTCTGGGGAGCTTTCAGAATTTGATGGCTTTAGGATATTTTACAATGGAGCCTTTGTAATTCCATATAAATGTGACATACATACATGAAAAGTGATTCTGACTGCTTTAGTCCTAATGAGAGGATGTAGCAATTACTGTAACATTTCCCCCTTAGTTAAAACAATCCTCACGTTTTAAAAGGTGCAATGAAAACACCAAAGGGTCAAAAAGATAGTAGTTTTGAACTAAAGCGAGTTCTAGGATTTTTGAGGCTTATTCATTTCTGGAAATGAAAAACCAGCCTCCAAAAATAAGTCGGGATATAGCAATATGCTCTGGAATTTATATAATTTTGAATCTTTCCCAGTTTTCTTGGGAGCAAGGGGGTGTGTTACTATCCCAGGGCACAGATGGGTAAAAAGGAAACAGAGAGATTAATTCACTCATTGATGGGGCCAAAAAGCAAAACCCAGGTCTCTTTACACAGCACTGAGACCTTTCCTTTAGAGGTAAAATATTTAATTGTATTAAAATTTTCACTGCCTCAAAACAGGGTCTGAACGGAGCCCCTCAAGGTACTGTTGGTGAAGAGAGGATATGAGCCTGAGTTAATCCAGACTGCTACATGGAAAAGCCATCTGGGAGGGTATTTTGAAATAAACAGATGGAAAAGGAAGAGATCCTTTTGAATGTAGTGTTAAATTTACATTATCCTCCATGAACTTCCACGTAGCCCCCATGTTTATATAATTCATCACTGTATCCTTAGACAATATAGATTAGGAAGCCCAGTGAGCTCACATTTAAAAAAAAAAAAAACAAAAAAACAAAAAAAGCAAACGCAAAAAAAAAAAACCCTCTGAACTCTTCCCCTGGAGGGCATATCTGGAGCGGAGTTTGTAAGACAGCCGGACGGATCAGTGAAGACCAACCCAATCCATCTGTGCCTTCTTTGATAGTCCTGATTTTCTTGGGAAAGAATTTCGAATTTCTTGGTGTATTACTGACCAAACTGCCATCAGTTTTGCTCACATCGATAATCTCCACCTATGATTTATTTGTTTCTGCCTCTCATTTCATGGATAAGTGGCTGGGTGGCTCATCCGTTAAGTGGCCCGCTCTTGATTTCAGCTCAGGTCATGGTCTCAGGGTCCTGGGATGGAGCCCCACATTGGGCTCCCTGCTCAGCAGGGAGTCTGCTTGGAATTATCTCTCCCTCTGCCCCTCCCCCTACTCACACGCACACACTCTTTCTCCCTCAAATAATAAATCTTAAAAAAAAAAAAAATCTTCCAGGAATTATCCCCTTAAGTAACACATGACATTCCACTCATCCATCTGTATTCCCTAGGTGCCTCATATACATTGGCATTCTGTGGTCATTTGTTCAACAAACGTTTAAATGTCTTCTCATGTGTGTTCACTGAGTATCTTCTTCACTCCTGCTGGCTGCACATTAGAATCACTTGGGGAGCTCATAAAACATAATGATGCTTGGGTCTTTAGATCAAACAATCAGAATCACTGAAGGATGGGGTCAGTGGTGTGTAGGTAAACTTGGTCACCAGGGGAAAAAAAGGTCCTGATTCGTAGTAGTTGTCAGTTTCCATGGGGTAAATACTCACACCATAGTGGATTTTAAGCTACGTCCCTGACTTCACCAAACATACAATTTGAAAGAGATGCTTACAACTGGCTCACATGGGCTAACTCCACACACACACACACACACACACACCCCTCATATTGAAATATATCTAATAGCCACAAATAGATATATAATTTTATATATTTATGTAAATGGACATATTAAATATACAATATATATAAATCCAATATATTCCAATATGCAGCCAACGTTAAGAACCTCTTAACTAGATTACATTTCTCAGATGCAATAGCTGTTTTTGTTTGCTTTACCTTCCCTACAACACCAACAATAGAGACAGAATCAATGTCATTAACAGATCACAGGTTATTGATCTATTGTTCGTAGCCAGTGATGCAACACTGAACGCTGTAGTATCCTTTTGCCCAAATGGACTGACTTTTAAGTTTACTTCCTCTTGAAGTTCTTACTGATGAAGGATGAGAGGCTAAATATATTTGGATCAGCTACTTAAAATGTTTTTATTTATATTTTGTTCTGTTAAATATTGTTTACAAACACTGGGTATTTATTTTTAGTACTTCCTACAATTCTTGGCTTTTATGGGGACAGCCGTGAGAATTCTTTTTTCATGTTAACTCTGCTTTTACTCTACTTAAAACATACATGTAATTTTTGACACATTTTTCCTATATGCTTACATGTGTTTAGAAGATTCAATTTTCTTCCAAGCAGCATTTGTAAAGAATACTAGACACATTAAGATTGCTTGGATGGTCTTTCCCAGGCAAGGCACCACGGTCCCAAGAGGACAGGGTGCAAAGTATATTTAAAAATATATGAAGGAGCTCTACAAAGAACAGAGCTTGGTAACCCATGGCACTGGGTAACAGCTTACTCCATCAGGTTCTGTATGATACATTGAGATCTCCTCGGTATCTTTTAAAAAAAGATTTATTTATTTATTTTAGCAGGGGAGGGGAAGAGGGAGAGAGACTCTCAAGCAGACTCTGAGCTGAGTGTGGAGCCCAACACAGGGCTCAATTCCACGACCCTGAGACCATGACCCTGAGATCATGACCCAAGTGGAAACCAAGAGTCAGAGGCTCAACTGACTGCCACTGAGGTGCACCCCTCCTGGGCACCTCTTTAAACCCAGAAGTGGAGAATAGTGGGGATACTCTGAAATTTTAATAAGAAATCAAGTACTTGGCAATCATGGTTAGTTCATTCTTCAGTGTTTTTTGCCTTCAAGATAAACTTCCTCAATAAATATAATTCTTAATTTTCTATGTATGGATTATATTTAGGACAAGGAATACCAGGCATAAAGAATAAGAGAAGTAAAATTGGTTCTTAATTTTGATGTTGCCAAAACTTCAGAAACTGTGATTCAGCCAATGAGGCAGAACCTAAGGGTTCATCAATCTGCAAAATTGGGACCCCTTAATTTCCCAGTTCCCAGCCTTCTTTGGGGGTGTTTTGGGATTATCAAAGGTTATAGAATAATGCAATAAACAGATCGTGTTCCTGTCATAAATCACAATATATTTTTCAGCTAATACGTTCTGTATCAAGTCAATGGGGAATATGGATAGATAGAAAGAACAAAATTTGATGTTTAGAGTTGGTGAAATATATGATAAGATTATTAAATATTTGTTTTATATGAGGAACAGAAATTAAAATTTTACTTTTTAAACTATTTATATTTACTTTGTATACTTCAGGACTTGATTGCCTAGGGTTTTTTTTTTTTTTTTTTTTTTTAAGATTTTATTTTTAAGTAATCTCCACATCCAATGCCGTGAGGCTTGAACTTAAAACCATGGAGTCCCATGCACTAGGGACTGAGCTAGCCAGGCAGTTTTTAATGACACAATCTCAGACTCTGTATTCCTGGCTTTGTCTAAAGGACACAACAAATTTGCAAGAATACTGTAATGCCAACATAATCAAAACTAGAAAAATTCTAATTAGAGATTTAATTTGGGGTCATATCTTTTTCACAGAAGGAAAAATCATAATGACCATCTCTTACCTGAGCAGGCTTCTTCTGAACGACTTGTTGTGGCTAAGGAAGAAACAAACAAAAAGAACTGTTATATTTTAAAGGAAAACATACATAATGAAAATAATCAAGTATACATGTTTTAAATATAGACACCTGCTGCAAACTAGAGACAAAATATTGGTTCTAAAATTGGATTCACGGGGCACCTGGGTGTCTCAGTGGGTTAAGCCTCTGTCTTCGGCTCAGGTCATGGTCTCAGGGTCCTGGAATCGAACCTGGCATCGGACTCTCTGCTCAGCAGGGAGCCTGCTTCCTCCTCTCTCTCTGCCTGCCTATCTGCTTACTAGTGATCTCTGTCTGTCAAGTAAATAAATAAATAAGTCTTCAAAAAATTTGGATTCACTGGAGGAGTGAAAGGAGCTATTTTGTTAAAAAACACTCAGCTTTCTTGAGTTACAATTTACATATTATAAAATTCACCCGTAAGGTGTATAATTCAAAGGGTTTTTTTTTTAGATTTTATTTATTTATCTGACAGAAAGAGACACAGAGAGAGAGAGCGCACAAGTGCGGGGTGGGCAGCAGAGGGAGAGGGAGAAGCAGGTCCTCCACTGAGCAGGGAGCGTGATACAGGGTCCGATCCCAGGACCCTGGGATCATGACCTGAGCTGAAGGCAGATAGTTAATGACGGAGCCACCCAGGCACCCCTAATTCAAAGTTTTAGTATATTCAGAGAGTTCTAAAGTCACCATTATGATCTAGTTTTAGAACACTTTCACCTCCTCTCAAAAAAGCCCCATCCCCATTATCAACTACTCCTCACTCCCTCCTACCTTCCTGGTCACCCTCCCATCACTAACCAACCACTCAGCCTTCTGTCTATATAAATTTGCCTATTCTGGACATTTAATGTAAATGGAATCCTACAATATATGTCTTTCGTGTCTGGCTTCTCTTATTTGGCACCTATTTTCATCCTGGTCGTAGCTCCCAACCCCATTTCATTTCTCTTTACGACTGAATAATATTCCATTTATGGATATACCACATTTTGTTTATCCACCCGCCAGGTGATGGACATTTGGGTTTTTTTTCCCTGCCATTTGCTATCATGACTAACGCCATGAACATTTATATATAAGTTTTAGGAGAGACATGTTTTCATTTTGCTCGGGTATAGATAGCTTGGAGTGGAATTTCTGGGTCATACAGGTAACTATGTTAAACTTTTAAAGGAGTAGCCAGTTCTTCTAAGCAGCTGCACCGTTTTACATTTCTACCTGCAATGTATGAGGGTCCCAATTTCTCCATATACTTGTTAACACTTGTTACTGCCCGTCTTTTTAATTATAAACATCTACTGGGTGTGAAGTTCAATGTCACTGTGGTTTTGAGTTGATGTTCCCTAATGACAAATGATGTTGAACATCTTTTCATGAGTTCCTTGGCAATTTGTAAATCTTCTTTACAGAAATGTCTGTTCAAATCTCTTGCCCATATTAAAGTTTGTTTTTTCATTATTAAGTTGTACGAGTTCTTGCTATGTTCTAGATGTGAGTGTCATTAGAATATGATTTGCAAATGTCTTCTCCCATTCTGTGGGTCTGTTCACTTTCTTGATAGTTTCATTGGCAGACTATTTTGTTACACCTGCATTTGTAGCTCTTAAATTATGTAGGTAGCACAGAATTTTCTTATCTGAGGGAAAACTTTTCTACCTAGTCTAAATTAATTTTTTTAATTGCTTTGTTTTTTTTTTCCTTTTAAAGATTTTTATTTATTTATTTGACAGATCACAAGTAGGCAGAGAGAGAGGGGAAGCAGGCTCCCTGCTGAGCAGAGAGCCCAATGCCGGCCTTGATCCCAGGACCCTGAGACCATGACCTGAGCTGAAGGCAGAGGCTTAACCCTCTGAGCCACCCAGGTGCCCCTAGTCTAAATTAATTTTCCAATAATGATAATATTTGAAAGATATTTAAGTTACTCTTGGTTAACGTAAGTGTAGGAGCTGAAGCCCGAGCCTTCTGATAGATTACTTCCAGTACTCACCCTCAAGTCTAAGCAGGAGCCTTACTTCTTCCATCTACAAATCACTAGGACTTGCAAACACAACTGATCACTCTGAGGTGGATCGTGACACAGCTTTGTGGCACAAGTGAAAAAAATAAAATCACTACAGTTTTCCCAAATAACAGAAGTTGGGGCAAATTCACCATATCACAGGGCATAGAGCTCCTATTCATTTTCCTTCCTTTTGGAATTTCTATGATGGTATGATGGTCCTATTGCTGACGTATTAAACATGCTGGGGGACCTGGCTGGCTCAGTCGATTAAGCGTCTGCCTTTGGTTCAGGTCATGATTCCAGAGTCCGGGGACTGGACCTGGATCGGGCTCCCTGCTCAGCGGGGAGTCTGCTTCTCCTTCTCCCACTCTCCCTGCTCATGCTTACTCTCTCTCAAATAAATAAAAGAAATCTTGAAAAAAAAGTTAGATAAAAATCATCAGAGCTTTTTTTTTTAAGATGGACGAGATAAAAACTTTTTAAAACAATAAAATACTTTTGTTCACTGAAAAGAAAAAGCTCTTCCCTTCGACTTTAAATCACAGGGGAGATGACATTATAAAAGCCCAGATTGCGAGATGATATTTTCTCCAGGTGGTCCTGAACCAAGGACGATGAGGACTTCTTGCCTCTTAGGATTCAAAAGTGTGCGCTGAGAGAGTATTCATTTCAAAGGAGTCATTTGTAAGGACAGACCACTTTCTTTTTTCTCTTTCTTCCCGCCAATGACACCTGTACACATGTTTACTCCCAAACCGTTTCAAATCTCCACACATTCTTGCACGCTGACTGGTTTCTACTGCCCAGAAGTTCCCCTCCTCTTTTGGCTGAGGATCCCGCGTTCATGGGACTCCTGCACACTGCGGGGCTCAATGAAATCCTCTGAAAGGGCTGCCAGCTCACCCGATTTTCCATGAATTAGGTCCTGACACTTCAATGAGGGGAAAGACAATGTCTGAACCTCAGCCAGCCCTGGCTCCCGGCCTAGTCCGTGTCACAGAACTCCTACCAGCTGCCTTCCACACAGCACTTCATACTTCTCAGACCACCAAACAAACAGACCCTTGAATGCTCTCAGGGCTGGTTGGGGAGGAGGCTGCCAGGATGTTTTCCCAGCCTCTGGTACCCGGTGGCTCCAGACGGTGCCGACCAAGTTTTTTGTTGTCGTTATTCTGTTTTGTTTTTATTTTTATGAATGGCTTTGGGAGAAAATGCCGACGGAAGCGTAGTACGACAGCCATTCATAAAAAGGGAAAGGAAACAAACTCTAGTCTGGAAATCTTCTGGGACACCAAACTTGAGGTCGCAAGTTTCTTATCTTCCTCAGAGGCATCTCCTAGCTTAGGCCTGAGTGTTGACACCTAGAAACCAGTTGCCTCTTAGGATTCTTGTCGTCAAGAACATGGTTGACCACTACACCTCTAGAAGAACTGAAAGGTTCTTCTAGAACTATGCCTATGACTCGTTAGTGTGGCTGGCAGTCTATTTCCCTGCATCTTAATACATGAGTCATATTTTATACAAGCGTTTACCAGATAAAAGCTAAAATCCTTTTTCTTTTAGCAACTCCCGTCCTTTTGTGACCAGGACGGCCCATGCCTTATTACTTCCATTTTTTTTTTTTTTGAACAGGGAAACCAAGGCATAGGGAATTGAAATCACGTCCCCTAAGATCATTTTCTAAAGCTCAAACAAGTTGAGTCTTCTACTTCTTTTAATTGCCTGTATAATGCTCCGGGGAAACCCATTTTCTTCCTTTACCTACCGCCCTCCCCCGCCCCCAAAGTCAATTCAAATCCAGATCTGATTCAGGAGGAGCGTGGCTTTGATTTCCACTCCAGTTTCACGTTCTTCTTTGGGATCTCAGGATTCTCCATTGTCACCACGGCCAGAGGAAGCCCCTGGCTTCCTGAACAGGAACCAGCTCTGGTTTACGAGGCTGCTGGTGACAGATGAATGCCAGAGGACACGAGTTAGGTCCCACAGGTCCAGCTGATCTTCTCTCTACCTCTGGGAGATTCTTCCTTCGTTACCAGCTGTGGAGGCTCTAAAGAAGTCCCCTTTAAAGGCGTGGACTTCATGAGGACTGTGCTATTAAACAAGTCGCCAAGTCCTCTAACTTGCTGACTTAGAGGATTCTGATGACTCTGTTTCTACTAAGTCTGTGCACATGGTAAGTTCATATACTTTAGGCACCTTGTCGACTTGGCATGCAAACTCTTAGCTCACTGAAATTTTGAGTTCCTTATGTTAAGACAGAGTTAAAATTTTCAAAAAGCTTGTCATGCAAATCTCTCACTCAGTTGTTGGATTTCAACATCTCAGACACAGTAGGTAAAAGAGGGCTTTCCAGCCAGAATGAAATAACATCACCATCCAAAACAAAGGGCTCTGAAGTTCAAGTGCTTTGGGTTAATACAATGTTAAAATAAGAGCGTGAGAACTAAAAAGAATCCATCACTAGAACGTATCACGGAAAGATTTAGGAAAGCCCTTTCTAACCACACGGACTTCAAAGTGTGGTTCTCTGCATATTCATCCTTACACTGGACAAGTCAGCCAAATTCAAAGTACAATCTTTCTGCAAATAAATATTGTTAAAGTTTGTACAGAGTGTAGGGTACAGCAGGCTAAGAAAATGCAAGGGACACAAAAAAGCAAAGCATATACTTTTTGAGTTCTGAGATCCTACAGCGAACTAGTATTTCTCCGAACAAAAGGAAAATAGTGATTGAATTTTTAATGTCCACAGAGTATTTTGGTTTTGAAGATTCTGTAGAAGGGCACTTGTGTAGGAAATGACCTGCTACACCATCTATTTCAGAATAATTAAGGGGTTTCCCACCCCTTCTGAGAATCCAACCTATGGTTCCACGGAGTCTAGGTATTTAAAGCTGATGCTTAGACAGCTAAGCCACTCTTCTGATAGGGATTGAAAGAAAATCCTCAATAACAAAGGGCCTAGACATTAGTAGCTCATTTTTAGTACTAATCTAAACAGTAAATGAAATGAGGCTGAAATTGGGTTTACCAACTTCATCTTGAAAAAAAAAAAATGAGGTACAATGTGCTGTAAAGTAAGGAAGATCATTATGTAAAGAGTCTTAAGTTGACCTTGAAAGAAAATAGCCCTTCATTCGGATCTCTGTACAGATGGGTCTTTTGGTTTCATGTAAGCAGCAGATTTTTAATCTAATTATATCTTTTGTTTTTGCCAGCCACTGGGAGGTGGGTTTGTCCACTTTGCTTTGAAATCCTAAGACGGTTGTTCAATCAAGAGGTACTTCTGTTCCTTGGCACAATCTTTTCTTCATGTAGATTGTTTTTCATTCTCACAGTAGTACAGAGTAAGACAGATTCCCCTAGTTATTTACTAAAAAAAAGGATTTTAAAACCCTCGTCTCTTCTGTGAGACACGAAAAGTCCCCTTCAGTGGAACTCTCTTAAAGGGAGAGTTCCACTGAAGGGGATTTTAATGTCTCCCAAAATAACATCTCACAGATAAGTCCAGCTATTTCAAATTTTAAACTAAATATGGGATCATATTAAAAACAATTGTTAAACATGTTATTTGTTTTTAGATTTCCAAAGAGTCCTTTATGCCTAAGTCAGCTCGTTGAAAAAGTGGGTCTTATGATTGCAATTTTAACCACATGAGGGCAATCACCTTCGTATTTTGCCTGAACGGACTCAAGAATGTATCCCTACCATTTGGAGAAAATGTCATTAAATAAATTGACCGATTGCTCAATTACCTCAACTGCTTTCTGGCCTAAATTAATTGGTTATTTGTAGTAAAAAACATCAACCAAGTTCAATAAGTAGACATAGCCCAGATTCTACACAAGTAATTGTCCAGTTTCTACATAAACACTTCAAACATGGTCATGAACCATGAAGGCCCGTTCATGTCATGTGGTGTATAAACTTACGGGAGTTTTTTTTGACTTGTGTTTTGAACAATACCCCTTTTCACCCTTTGTCCCAAATACTTAAAAGGAAAAAAAAAAAAAAAAAAAAGAAGGGGGAAAAAAAGAGCTCTCCTTTTGTATATAACCATTCGTCAAGATTTATTTTCATTCATGTACTGAGAAAATATGTCCTTCACCCTTTAAAGTTTCACAGTTCTATTTTGAATGTATTTTCTTTGAATATGACATGATCTGAACTGGAGGGAGATTACCATCATCAAGAATGAAAATTCTTCCCTGCCTTTCATGAAATTAGGTAACCAGCACACTTGTTCATGACCCTCTGATTTACAGTTTTAAAACTTCAATTTTCCAGAAGTCAAGATTTATATTGTGGTTCCTTTAACAAAATGAGCACATTCTACAGGTTTTGAACCAGTTTTTAAAAAGTGTAAGAAACTTTCCCCTCTTTTACAAATCAGATCTTCAGTGGAATCCCCCAACAGAAAGCAGACAAAATGTTACTTCTGACAGGAAAGTCAGTGCCTCATTCACTTGACTTCCACTGCAACCCATTCCCTGCCCTATAAGGATGCAACTGGGTCCCTCAATGGAACACTTGAGCTCCAGGGAAGGTCACGTAAAGGTCTCTGATCTTTAAGTGCAAATCCTGCATCAGACCTGTATCATCAGGATGGGTGGAGGCAAAGCATCCCCTTTCCCTCAGCAGGACTTACACTGTTGATTGAACCATATGAACTTGCACATGTGTTGGTCAAACCCAGAAGACAGCAACAAGTTCAGGTTAGCCTGATAGAATCAGGGTAAGGGGACCATTCTCTCATTAGGCTTTGGTAGCCTACCTATATGCCCTACAGATTTTTATACTTTCTGTGCACCTAGATCTTGCACTCAATTTCCCATGCCACCCCACCCTGACACTTATTTTGCCAAAGTACTCCTGACTCTGTAGGGAAAGAAGGGATTTGCTTATACCAGGTGTGACGTTCCAGTTTTCTTGTTTATTCTGCAGCTTTTCTTCCGGTACACCATGGCTGGCTTTGTGATCATCTAACTGACCTCTTCTCATACCCAGACAAGACCTTCTGCACTTTACGTCTTCAATGAAATGGAATGGCTGGAATAATTTGTATGTGACAATTCTTGGTGGCTACCCAGGAAAGCTCTAAAAGGAAAAATGGAGCTTCTACTTTAATTAAAATGGTCAACTCTCAGTTACTGACACCAGCATAGGGGAGTGAAGTTCAGGGTACTCTCTAACACCAAGTGGTCCAAAATTATTTTATTTACTTAAGAATTTTTTTTTTTAATTAGATAGCAACATGTGTGTCTAAAGTTTGAAGAATTTGTTTCAGATCAAATGGTGCAACAGCGTGAGGAGATGACGTGGCTACAGCTAGACAAATCCCATCTCTATTGCACACAACACTTTTCTTGGGCTGGCAGTCTTGTTTTCCTGGTTTCCTCACTTGAGAATGATCCCACTCCCTAGTGGTGGGAGGCCTTAGTAAAGAGAAACCATCTACCATAACTGGCTGGGCTGGTGGCAATCTTCCTCCAGCTTAGAAAAAGCTTGAGTTAGGTCATAACTTCTATTTCTTGTGCCTCCTGTGTGCAGTTAGAGATGACTGTGCAATGTGCGTACACATGTAGTCCGGATGGTTACAGTTTGACAGTAACATCTGGCTCTTATAGTGCAAAGGAGATTTTGTACAAAGTCTCCTAAGAAGTGATAAATCTCTAGGGAGTTTTGGCAAAATCTCTGGAATTTCTGCTTGGTATTGGGGGGAAGGGAAGGTGTTCTTTTTTTTTTTTTTAACTCTACTTGACTTTACTCTTAGACTTCCATGCAAAAGAAAAAAGTAACCATCATTTTAAAATTATTTATTGCATTATTATAGCAAAGTGTTCTCACTGCTGCTGGGCTCATTTCATCTGTTCAAGGATGAGGATAGTCACAATCTACTCTAGTTAGAGTTTATCAGCGTCAGCCTGGGTGTGTATCTTAACATGCCACAGCACTTCTCATGAAAACTGATTTGGGAGCCAGTACTTTGGAGTCTTAGCCTTCCCTCTGGGGCCTTTCAGACACCTTCAGAATGGAGGGCAAAGATCAACAAGGGACCTTTTAAAACTTCCAGTGTCCTGATTAGTTTCATAAGCCAAACTTCTATACTCTGATGAAGTTACTCTTTGGCTCATCAGATTCTAACTGATACTTGATAAACCAAAAATCAGAGGGGGACTGGGTGTACAAAATAATAAGAAATGTCTCCTGGCCTCAAGAGGTCTAGAGTCTAATGGGGGATGGGGGATGTACAAGAAAATAGATATTAAATACAATGTGCAATTTTAGATTATTTTTTTCTATGTGCAATGTAATCTCTTATGTTCAATGTAATTTTAAGTGTAGAGAGGCATGGCCATGAACAGTTTTCCTCTAATAAAGAAAGACAACATGATTTTTCCCCCCCTTAATAGGGAAAATGACAAAGTAGAGATAGAAGAAAAAGACATGTAAGAAGAAATTTGAAGACTTCTTGTAGAGAAAAAGTTATCACTTCTTTCCTATCACACACACAAAAAATACAGATTGGAAAGATACTTCTTTGTTTTCTTTTTTTTTTTTTAAGATTTTATTTATTTATTTGACAGAGATCACAAGTAGGCAGAGAGGCAGACAGAGAGAGAGAGGAGGAAGTAGGCTCCCTGCAGAGCAGAGATCCTGATGTGGGGCTCGATCCCAGGACCCAGGATAATGACCTGAGCCGAAGGCAGAGGCTTTAATCCACTGAGCCACCCAGGCACCCCTATTTCTTTGTTTTCACTTAAAGAATATAATTAAGCTTAAAAAACCAAAACAAAACAAAAAAATATGCAGTGTGTAGGTAATGTTAAAACTGGTGAGTTTTAAAATGATACTTTGGTGTGCTCTTGAGTTACAGTATTTAAGAGGCATTTTTATTTCATAGAAGATGGCAGGGTTTGGGGATATAAGGCATTTTGAAGTAAATAGTCACACACAGGTGGGGTAAAGGAAGACATGGTCTCATGAACTGACTCTTCACCTCAGTTTTTACGATTCTCCAAGATTTAGGGGCAAAATTCACCGGTAGGCCAACATTTTACCTGACTGAAAATGATGAAATTAATGTTACTTCATAGAAAAAGAATTAATCTGTCTCAGTACCATTTCTTTATTCTATAAGTTTTTAAACAGAAACACTATGTATTTTTAAAAGGTTCATTATTTATCTATTCTCTTTATATATTTCTTTTTCTCTCCACATAACCATTCATGTAGCTAGTTCACTCTGCATATACACACAGTTAACAGCACCAAAGTAAAATGAATAAATGTGTGCAGCACCATGCTGCTGGGTTTCAGCAAATCACTTATGCATAGATACTGTGGGCTACGCTCATACTTCAGCTAATGTCAGCTTTAGCCAGATAGAAAAACTAATTAATGTTCAATACTAGATGAAGTCAGACATCTATGTGATAATGGAAATTAAATTATGTATTATTGAAGATGAGCAATAATTAATACTCCAAGTTTGTTGGTGACAATACATGAAAGTCTATTTAAGATATAATGTCTTCTTAAGATTTGAATGATTCTTCAGGTAGTTGTTATATGAAATTGTATTTGAACTTGAACCATTTATAACCAATTTTTCACATAACATTTATACCTTTTCTTATGTGGTCGGCCAGTTGCTCATGATAGAAATACTATGATTTTTAAAAAAGCATTTATTTATTTATTTGAAAGAGAGAGAGTGAGAGAGCACAAGCAGGGGGGAGGGGCAAAGAAGAGGGAGAAGCAGGCTCCCTGCTGAGCAGAGACTCCTCCCCATTGTGGGGCTAGATCCCAGGACCCTGGGATCATGACCTGAGCTGAAGGCTGATGCTTAACTGACTGAGCCACCCAGGCACCCCACAAATAATGTGATTTTTAAAGTAGTTTTAATTATTTTTATTTTGATGAAAGAGATTTAGAATCAGTACTTAGAAAATTTCTTTGGGACATCAACATGATGGTGGTTTGAGTTTTATTCTTTTTTCTTATTTTCTCTCCTCTCTGATTTACAACTACTCCATAATAGGAAAAAGAAAGAAAGAAAGAAAGAAAGAAAAAGAAAAAGAAAGAAGGTGCTTTTGCATAGTACATCAGGACACTGAAAGATCCAGTGGACCGCAGAGGAGGTGTCAGAGTCAGGGAAGTGGCAGTGGAGCCCACAGTAGCAGAGACAGTGGTGGCAGAGAGAGGGTGGCAGCTGGCCAGCAGTAAGCCAGCACAACCTTTTTGTCAAAGGAGGTGGTAGGTGAAGGCAGTGAGTGAGGGTCTGCCTGGTCATGCCCTGCAGCTGAAGGAACCCTTGCTCTCTCTGAGAACAGATGGCAGTGACTGGGGCTGTGTTGGGGGAAAGAAAGGGAAGGGAAGTAGGCAGACAAAGAAAACTGAGGGAAAGCTTTCCTGCCGTCTGCCTCAGGAGTCAAGAGGACTGCTCATTGGCCACTGTGACCCTTCCCACTTGAGAATACCCCTACCAGGCAGTAGGCATACCCAAAGCCCAAGTGCTAAGTACACATCTCTTCCTCTGTTGCCACACTTTGTGGTTGTTGTTGTTTTTGTTTGTTTGTTTGTTTTTCCTTTTATGTGTTTGCTGTCAACCTTAGTGGGGAGTCAGCTCTGGCTGGGCAGAGAAACCAAAAACATGTGCTATAATGCCACCTTCTGGAAAACTAAAGGAAGCCTCTAAAATACCAGCCTCTTGAACTATTAAGAATCAAAGTAAACAAAACTCTGACTAAATAAGACAGGTGTTCCCTACTTCATATACAGAGGCAAAAGCAATTCTCATCAAACACCATGGAAAACCATGGTAATACAGTATCACATAAAGTGACAATTTTCTAGCAACCAAGCCCAATGACATGGAATACGGCAGCCGAACTGACAAAGAATTTACAAGAGCTATTATAAAGAAATTTAACAAGCTACAAGAAAATTCAGAACGTTAACACAATGATCTCCGGAATAAAGAGAAGGAGTACTTTACTAAAAAGATTCAGATCCTAAAAAAGAGTACCTAAAATAAATGCTAGAGACTTGAAAACCTCAATAAATGAGACAAAAAATGCATTAGAATGCATTGGCTATAAGGCAGATCATATGAAAGAGAGAATTAGCGAGCTGGAGGACAGAAATAAAGAAATTATTCAAGTGAAAGAGGAGAGAGAACTAGATTTTTAAAAGTAAAGAAACCCTATGAGAACTGACTCCACTGGAAGAGATAAGATAAGAATAATGGGTGCCCCAGAAGGAGGAAAGATGAAGGAAGCAGAGAGCATGTTTAAAGAAATAATAGCTGAGGGGTACCAGGTGGTGGGTATTATAGAGGGCACAGCTTGCATGGAGCACTGGGTGTGGTGAAAAAAATAATGAATACTGTTTTTCTGAAAATAAATAAATTGGAAAAAAAAAAAAAAGAAATAATAGCTGAGAAGTTCCCACGCCTGGGGAAAGAACTGGATGTACAAGTCCATGTAGCTAATAAAATGCCTTGTCATCTCAATGCAAAACAAAACAAAACAAATATCCATCTCCAACACACATTATATTAAAAGTGTTAAAAGTCAACAATAAAGAAATAGTTGTAAAGGCAGCTGGGAGAAAAAAGATAGTAACTTACAAAGGTACTCCCTCAGCAGATTCCTCAGCAGAAACGTTTTGGGCTAGAAGAGCGTGGAATGACCTAGTCAAAGTATTAAAAGATAAAAACTTCTAGTCAAGAATACTCTATCTGGTAAAGTTATCCTCTAGATATGAAGGAGAAACAAAAGCTTCCCCAGACAGACAAAAGCTGAAGGAATTCACCATTATTAGACCTGCCTTCTAAGAAATGTTGGAAGGAGCTGTTCAAGCTGAAAAGGCAAAGGTATACAATACACTGATAAGGTGATCAATAATCAGAATTATAACTGTAACTTTTTTAGAATGATATGTTAAACTCTTTAAAGGTTAAAGGAAAAGATGATTAAAAATAACTATGAGTACTACAATTTGGTTACAAAATCAGTGTCAAAAGAGATAATTTGTGACGTGAAAAATAGAAAAGGGAAGAGTAAAAGGATGGAGACTTTATAAGCAAAAGAAGATAAACTGCTATTAGCAGAAAATGGGACTATTTTTTATAAAACGAGGTAATCACAAAGCAAAAATCTAGAGTAGCAACATGAAACAAAAAATGGGGGCACTGAGAAAATCAGCATGGAAAGCCACAAACTTACAGAGGTAGACAGAAATAGAAGGAAAAAGAAACAATGGAGAGGGGTGCCTGGGTGGCTCAGTGGGTTAAAGCCTCTGCCTTTAGCTCAGGTCATGATCCCAGAGCAGAGTCGGGCTCTCTGCTCAGCGAGGAGACTGCTTCCCCAACTCTCTCTGCCTACTTGTGATCTCTGTCTGTCAAATAAATAAATAAAATCTTAAAAAAAAAAAAAAAAAAAACACAACCAGAAAGCAAAAGATAAAATGGCAGTAGTAAACCCTTACATATCAATAATCACCCTAAGTGTAAGCGGCTTAAACTCACCAATCAAAGGGCACAGAGTGGCTGAATGGGTAAAAAAAACCAAGACCCAACTCTATGTTGCTTATAGGAGACTCATTTTAGCTCTAAAGAAGAACACAGGCTCAGAAATGAAAGAATGGAGGATGATATTCCAAGCAAATGGAAAAAGAAGGTGAGCACAGCCACAGTTATATCTGACAAAATAGACTTTAAGCCAAGATGGGTAACAAGAGACAAAGAAGGTCAATATATAATGATAAAGAGGTCAATGTCAAGAAGATATGGTAATATAAGTATATATATGCTCCCAACACATGAGCACTGAAATATATTAAGCAGTTAGTAACAGATTTTAAGGGAGAAATAGACAATTCACTATGATAATTGTAGGGACCTTTAGCTAGACTAAGAGCAAATGAGAGAAAACATAAATAAATAAAATTAGAAACGAAATAGGAGACATTATAACTGATATACTATAGATGTACATGAGACTACTATGAACAATTATGTGCCAACAAATTACATAACCTAGAAGAAATGGATACATTTCTTGAAAGGAAGAAGTAAAACTTCTTATTTGCTGATAATAGGATCCTACATATAGGAGATCTCAAAGAATCAGTCAAAAACCTGTTTGAATTAGTCAACAATTTCAGTAAAGTGGCAGGACAGAAAATCAACATAGAGAAATCATTTGTATTACTTTACATTAATGATGAAGCATCTGAAAAAGAAAGAAAATAAAGAAAACCATCTCATTCACAACAGAATTAAAAAAAAAAAAACAATGGAATACTTAGGGATAAATTTAACCAAGGAAATGAAAGATCTGTAAAACATAAACCACAAGACTTTGCTCAAAGAAATTGAAAAAGACGAACAAAATGAAACCCCTCCCATGTTCATGGATCAGAAGAATTAATATCATAAAATGGCCATACTGTAGGTTCAATGCAATCCCCGTCAAATCACTGAAGACATTTTTTATAAAAATAGAAGAAACCATTGTAAAATTTGTGTGGAACCATAAAAGAATCCCAACAGCCAGAGTAATCCTGAGAAAAAAGAACAAAGCTGGAGGTATCATGCTTCTGAATTTTGAACTACACTACAAAGCCATAGTAAAAATATACTATGGTACTGGCACAAAAAAAGAGACATATCAACCAATGAAACGGAATAGAGTCCATAATTAAATCCCAGTACATAGAGTCAATTAATATTCAAAAATATCCAATGAAGAAAAGATAATCTCTTCAACATGTGGTGCTTGGAAAACAGGAGAGACAGGGAGAACAAGGAAATTGGATTCCTATCTCACACCGCTCACAAAAATGAACACAAATAGATCAAACACTTAAACAGAAGACATGATGCCTTGAAACTGGAAGAAAATATAGGGAAGATGCTCATCGATATTGGCCTTGGCAATGATTTTTGGGAAATGATGCCAAAGCAAAAAACAATAAAAGAAACAGATCAGTAAGTGAGATTACATCAGACCCAAAAGCTTTTGCAAAGCAGAAGAAAAAATTAACAAAGTGAAAAGACAACCTACAGAATGGGAGGGTTTTTTTTTTTGTTTTGTTTTGTTTTTGTTTTTTGCAAACCATATATTAGGAAGTAGTTAATATCTAAAATATATAAGGAACTAGCCAACTCAACATCAACAACAAACAATCTGATTAAAAAATGGGCAGAAAGGGGTGCCTGGTTGGCTCAGTGGGTTAAAGCCCAGAGGAAATGAAAACAGGATTTTGATAAGATATATGCACTTCTGTGTTTACTGTAGTGTTATTCACAATAGTCAAAATATGGAAACAATCCAAATGCTCATCAATAAGTGAATGGATTAAAAAAAAAAAGTGGCACATATACACAGTGGAACTGTGTGGAGTATTGTTTAGCCATTAGAAAGAAAACTCCTTTCCATTTATGACAATGTGGATGGACCTTGAGCACATTATGCCTAGTGAGATATATCAGAGAAAAATAACTACTGTATCATGTCATTTATATATCAATCTAAAAAAGTGAAACCTTAAAAAAAAATACAGTAAAATAGTGGCTACCAGGAGATGGGGTGGTAGAGGGATAAGAGAGAAGGTGTTTAAGGGTACAAACTTGTAATGAGTATTAAATAAAACCACTGAGATCAACATACAGTATAATGGAGATACTAATACTGTATGACACTTCTGTAATAAGTATATAATGAAATAAATGTTGCTATAGCAACAGCCATCTTACAATATATAAATGTATCAAAGTAACACACCATATACCTTAAACTTACACAATGTTACATATCAAATTTATTCCATTTGAAAAAAAATTTCTTTGATTCTAAGAACATTTGGTTCTTAGACTAAAACATTTAAAAATAGTTCTACAAAATGATTTGAGTATTGAGTATTTCCCAGCAGCTATAATAGTTACACATGGAAATTGAATTTAAAAAGCTGAATCATGATTTTAGGCATTTCCTTTTCTGAAGGAAAGAGTCAGTCAATTTATTTGTAATCTCTTAGGTTCTCAAGGACTACAAAGGGATAGTTTATGGGTTGTGAGCTCTATGATACTTAACTGAGTCATATCTCTCCTAGAACCCTAATTTAGCAGTATTTTCTTGGCACCAGTGAAGGGCTGACTTTAGCAGTTGAGTTGTTTTCCTTGGAGGAAGTTTAATATTCAATCCGAGAAATGTTAACTATTCCCGAACATTAGCTTATACCCTTTAATTTTTTAAACAGTTGTAGAAGGCAGTTCTCTTTCTGCCACACTCTCACACTTCCAGAGCACAGGCAGCTCCCCGGTCCTTCCAGAAAATACCTTCTTCCTGGACTCACCCTCAAGGTTTTCTCTGGATTAATGTCCTTTTCTTCAGAATCCATAAATTAAAATCTTATTCCTTCTTCCGAAAACCAAATGTTTCATTCAGCTTGTCTCCAAAATCTCTATTTCACACTCAAGTGGAGCTAGCTTCCGATAAGCCCCGAACTCCCTAACTCAGGTCAACTGTTCTAAAATGGATAATTCTCTGATTGATATACCACCGGTTTAAAAACCATGTATCTTTGTTTATACTATTCCAGAAATGTCTCTCCGAACTGCACTTCCTGATCACATTCATTGAATTAAATATTTTACAATTTTTAAAGATATTATTTATTTACTTGAGAGAGAGAGAGTGAGAGTGCAGGAGAAGGGGCAGAGGGAGAGGGACAAGGAGACTCTGCGCTGAGTGCGGAGCTGACGTGGGGCTAGATCTCATGCACCTGAGTTGAAATTAAGAGTTGGACTCTAAACTGACGGAGTCACCCAGATGTCCCCAAACATTTGTCCCCGAACATTTTTAAATTATAATTCAGGATTAGATCATAGACTTCATTTTATATCATAGACTTCATTTTATATCAGTCAGATGATAATAGAGCAATATATTCTTTACAAAGTGGGTACAGTCCAGTTGACTTCACAACAGCCATCTGAAGCAAGTAACGCTGTTCAGATTTACTTGGAAGAAGGGGGACCCTAAAGCAGCGAGTGACTTGAAAGAGATGACAAGGCCAGTATATAATGAAGTGACAACGTCAACCCACGTTGTACAGCTCCCCATCTTTTGTTCTCCCCACTCTACCACACTGTTCTGGCAATTAGCTTATTCTGTGTTTGCTTTCCTATGAAAAATCCATGCTATAAGCAACCATCTTCTCTCATGCACAAAAATAGCACTTTTTAAAAGTAAGCAAAAAAATCTAGCTTTCTTGGACGATGATTTCACTAAGAAAAAAAAAATGACCAACCAAGAAGAAAAACTGCAAAAAAAAAAAAAAGAAGAAGAAGAAGAAGAAAAACTGCATCTTGATGAAATAATTTTAAAGATCTTAGCTCAAAAGAATGTTTCTAATATATTTAAAGAGCACATCAGTATTAGAAGACTGTTTTCCTAATAACAGTTTTTCTCTGAAAGGAGTTTTCTCATTGAAAAGTTCAAGATGTCTCGGAAATATAAATAGCATCTTGTTTGTCACTAGATTTTTATAAAAGTAGGAATCCCATCCTGTTATTCTTATCTTTATATGTATACTTTCCTTCACCCTTTTCTTCTATTGCCTTCAGAAAGTCTGTGGGGGAAAAAAATTTTTTTTTAGTCAAGAGGGCAAAGGCTAAATTTTCTGAGATAACTTCTAATGAACTTTTTGGTTGGTTTCCTTCCCTCTTGTATATCACCTGTTCTAATATGTGATCATGTTTAAAATATTAGCTATAAATGCCATGGTGCCTACGACACAAGCTATACATGGTCACATTTCCTGTATCTGTGGTGTTTATAATCTTACGTATTACTTATTATTGTCTGTGACCAACATGTGAGGAAGAACAAAAATGCCTGCTTCCCACACAGATGCCATACAGGTCTTTCCTACATAGGTCCCTCATAGGCATCACCAGACATTTCCCCCCTTCATTCCCTGTGGTTTTCTCCTCAAGAAATCTATACATCTCCTGCCTTTAATTCCTTGTTCTGTACGGTCTCTCCATTCACTGGCTGGTGTTTTTGTGCATGTGTTCATTTCTTTGGAATGTGACCACCCATGACACTTATTTTTTACCCATGATATATATAAATACACATTGCCATTCAGAGGGAGTCATTTAAAACACTCCATTGAAAACCAGCATATATGTGTATAATATTTATATATATTTACATTAAGGCATAATTACTAGTCCGAGCTGTGGACGCTGACCACTCCATGCTCCAGCCTCAGAGAAGCTGTGCAGACCACACCAACAATGGAAAATTCCCAGAGAGTCTTCACAAACAGGGAAATCGCCCACCCACCTGGCTCAGCTGCTAACATACTTCCTGTCTTCTGCATGAAGTAAATATTCCAAAAAGGTTTTTAACTGAGTTCTAAACCCTAAATTTCCAGGAAGAAGTCCTCTTCCTGGAGTCGTGGTGATACCTTTCATTGATCTCCTAAAAGCTGCTGGTTAGAAATGGTGATGATTCCTGACTACACTCCTGGATTCAGGAGGAACTCGGGTACCTCTGCTCTGAGAGTTACCAACATGGGAGCGACAGTTCTTCCTCCCAGCAAGGCCGTCGCTGACACAAGAGAGCTACCTTTACGCAGATCCAAAAGTGACACAGGAAAATGGGTATATTTTTAAAACATGAGAAGGCATATTAAATACGACTTTATCTCCCTATATTTCTTATAGATCAGTGTATGCGGGGAAGATTAATGGAAATTAAACTAATTTATAAAGATGCGGTTAATAAATTCTGATGAATCTCTCAAGTATCCCAACAAAGAAATTTCCTCTTGTACGCTTTTGGGTACAAAAGGGAACCCAAATGCAGATGGGCGTGATAAAGACGTTATTTATCTAACGTGACGCAAAGCCTGGACAAAAATGCACCTCCAGAATTGGTTAATTCAGCAGCTTAAATTCAGTGGATTAAATCTGAGGCTTCAGATTCTTTCTATCCTTCTCCTCCACTATCTTCGATTTATTCTCAGCCTGTCTCCCTCAGAGCCCCCAGATGGGTTCGGCTGTTCCTGGTGGCGGTTCCAGGAATGTCCACATCCAGTGGGAGAGGTGGTTTCTTCCTATGGTCCCGAGCCAACTGCCCTGCAAGGGGAATGGGGTCGCATGATTGGCTCTGACCAACCAGACTTACCGCAGGCTAGGGACAGGGTCACTTCCTGTGAACAAAGGAAGCTGGGTAATGGCTACAGAATCGTGACTGACCTGGCTTTGCACATTTTACTAATCCCTGTCTTTGAGGGCTGTGGTAAGAAGTGCGCTCTTGACTCTGAAATTGGCTGCACAGGTTTCCTTTGCCTTGTTCGTCCTGTGTTAGGGCATGAAACTTTGGTCTTTGTCAAGCATTTCTTTGTAGAATGCACACATTTCTGTTTTCCAGTTATTATGGAGAGGGTGTCTGTGATTTTTGCTTTCCTGGTCTGTTTGGAATTTTCCTCTGGTAAATCCAGATTTGCATTCATCTCCTTGTGGACCGAAGGGTGTAGCTGTTCCTGACAGCTAGTTAATGAGTGTGCCACGCTGCCTAAAAACCAGCTGTAACTCATTGGTCATGTCCAGAAGGAATGCCAGAGATGGGTAGTAAATAACTAACACGAGCTCCTGCCCACATTCTGGATGCCGACTAAATGTCTACTTTTAATGGGAGTCGAGTGGAGTTCTGCTTGGTTACACTGAAGAAGGGCAGAACCTGCGGGTGCGCGGCGGGGGGGGGCCCGCTGGCTGGCTGGTAATAACTACCCTCTTTGTCTGACGCTGCTCTTCTGACTCCCTGTCACTTCCCGGGGAGTGCCCTTACTCTGTGAATGAGTTGTCTATTGAAAAAAAGTGCTTGTCTCTCTGTAGATGCCGTGGGCTTCAACTCCTGGCTCTAGATGATACATGTTTTGGTATGTCTGGGCTTACTGCCAGATAAGGGTAGGTATCTCTGCTCTTAGGAGGAACTGTTGGTGGTGGAAGTTTTTTCTTTTCCTTTCCTTTCTTTTCTTTTCTTTCCATTCCTTTCCTTTCCCCTCCCTCTCTTCCTTCCTTCTTTCCTTCAGTCCTTCCTTCCTTCCTTTGTTCCCTCCTTCTTTCTTTCTTTCTTTCTAAAGAGGGATGTCTATAGGGTGCTATTTTTGATTGTAGTCGCTGTTTCCAGGATACGGAAGCTGCTTTGGAGTATCACAGAAGCAGCTTTTGGCCTTGGGGAAATTCTCCCCCAAGCAACTCAGTGTCATTTGTAAGGGTTTGGAGGTGACATCTTTGTACCTGCAGAGATCCATTCCCTTCACACACAGGGAAAGGAAGTTTAAGACAGTGCTACAGAACGCGGCTCAGGAGCCAGAAAGGCCACTGAATTCAGGTCTGGGATCAACTAGGCACAGGCTATGTGACTCGGGGGCCACGTAAACCTTAATTGACCAATTTGTATAGTGTGGATACCTCATTGGTGTGTTGGGCTGATTAAAAACAATTAATGTCGGGGTGCCTGGGTGGCTCAGAGGGTTAAGCCTCTGCCTTCAGCTCAGGTCATGGTCCCAGGGTCCTGGGATCGAGTCCCACATCGGGCTCTCTGCTCAACGGGAGCCTGCTTCTTTCTCTCCTTCTGCCTGTCATTTCCTCTGTTTGTGCTCTCTCTCTGGCAAATAAATAAATAAAATCTTAAAAAAGACAAGTTTTTAATTAAAAAAAAAACCCACAAAAAACGATTAATGTCTCTTAACTACACGGCACAGCTGCCTGCTTTAAGAACTTAATAAACACTGCAGAATCGGATTAGGGAAGGTGGCGGTGCTGGTAGAGTAGGGGCAGCAGTGATGGTCGGAGCAATAGTAATCCTAGGAGTCCTAAAAGCAAGGGCAGCGGCGTTCCGCATTGTTTCGGATTTCCATTGTTCTCTATCAAAGAACGAGGTGTCCTTCTGGTGAATGATTACCGGACGGTCTGCATCACATATTTCAAATCCACACTCTCATTTGCCCGCAAGTCCCGTAGGCCGTGCCATTTCGGTGGCCTTCGAGATTCTGGTTCCGGTCACACAGGAATGCGCATGGCAACCAGAACAGGACTTTTTACGTGCTTTGTTCACCTAACTTGCGCAGGACAATGGCAATTTCCTTTGAATTGTGTGATGCAGAGTTCATAGGCAGACATTTGACAAAGATGTTATCTAGCCCAATTTCCTTCATTCAGCTCTAGTCCGGCTATTTAAAGCCCTTGATTTGTGGATAGGGATGTCCTCCCCCCACATTCTTGTAAGGCCAAAGAGGAAAAAAAAAAAAAAAGAATGGAACAAAAGATTTACAGAGAGGGCAAAGAACACACGCATTCATAATATTAACAAGGAACCATTACTTAATGGTAAAAGTAAAACGACTTAATAATAGTGGCTCGCAAACCCATCTGACCCACAGATCCCATTTGTTGAATGGATCCAGCCATAGGAACATTAAAGCTCTGTATGTGTTAGGCATGTTTGAGAATTCCCTGCAGCTTTTTTTTTTTTTTTCATAATATTCCTGTAATATGATGCTGCATCAAGAATACAGCGCCCCAAACACTTAAATGCGGCCCTGCAAGACTTTACAGCTGAAAGTGCTTCCCTTGTTCTCCTATCTTCAAAACACCCTGGGCTGCTGGGAAAGAGAGCCTGGTTTTAAAATGTACTATTGTCAGGGATTTCTTTTGAAAGGAGGCTGTATTTTATTAAATATAGTTAATGATTACCAGTAAGATTGCAAGATTAAAAAAAAAACCACACAAAAATGAAATTCTTTATTCTCTTCAAAAATGACCTCTCTCCAAAACAAACTTTCAGCAAGTTACAAAACTGGAGCTTCAGTGAAAGTAAACTTAATTCTCCTTCTTCCAGGTTATGTGTTGCTTGCAAACTAGCTCTAGAATGCTTAGGCTGTCGAGAGAGTCAAGAGATTGCTTTTTAAAAGGATAACAGCAGCAAATACTCACATCGTGTCTGCAAGTGTGTTACACAGACAGGGGGGAAAAAGCCCTAATTCAAACAGATGCCTTTAGGCTATAACGAGCATGTATAACACACAGCAATTATGCAGATATTTCTGTCAAAAACATTGCATGTATTCAACAAATTTTCGGGTAGCTACTTCTTGCTACAATGACTAACAGACTATTCTCTGACAACTGTTAAGCAGCCTCTAAGAGATGACATTTCACTCTGAGTTTACTTACTTAGCAACACTTCTAATGTTTCTGATAATTGATAGTGCTCCCTGTATAAACATAACCTTAAAATTAAGCTAAATTTCCAACCTATCGTTGGAGAGTCAATAGAATGCAGAGCTAATGTGAAAAAGCTTGGCTCTTCCAACAATCTAATTTTCCTGATGTTTACCCCCAAAGACTCAGCACATACAGTATCATCAGGATGCCCAGCCACACACATTCTGTACGTCTCCTACTGGGAAGCATTAAAGCCAGTACTTCTGGCTGTGGCGACACGGGTAGAAGAACCAAGGAAAGAAGAGAGGGTTTGGCAACCACTCAGTTCGGAAGCCATCTTTCTGTCACTGCTGGAACCTGTAACTGACTCCTCCGCTTTCTCTGCTCTGACCACCTGCACAAAAACCTACTCCTTTGTTCTCTCACCCTCAGGATCCCTCCAGGTTCTGCGGGATCACACAGGCTTGGCTGCCAGAAAAGTAGCTAAGTCAGAGTCTCCTAATGTCCTTGCAGATGCTACTGCTCCTTCAGGATCTTCAGGGAGAAGACGAGGAGAGACTGAGGGAGAACAATTTGAAGAATGGGAGCCTCTGAGTTGAGTGCTTACCTTCCCAGTTCCTCAGCCTACTTGTAGACCACGATCAACTTGTGAGCTTTCATTCGTATAAACAAAGGTAAGTATCCGAACAAAAGTTCCTCAGTTCTGCTCATCACTAAAAGATGGCCTGTGTGGGAGCCCCCCAAACTAGGGGTTCTTATAGAGAAAATGGAGGCACGATGAACCCAATTTGGCATGGAGGCTGAGTTTCCCATGAAGGCCAATTCTGTATCCTTCAGAATAGCCTCGACATATTAGATAGTAAAACCACATGTATATGAACAAGGGACCTCGGGTTTACGAGGAACCATTCCACATCATGAATCCCAGTATTCTTTTCATAAAAAGCAAAGAGACTGAAGCATAAAAAGATGCTAATACTAATCAAGAACTTGACCACTGCTTACAACTGGAAAAAGTGCCACTGGATCCAGACAATACTGATTTGTCTACTTACATTTTACCAATGTCACAAAGTACCACAGTTGAAAATCTGTATAAATTTTTGATTACTCAAACTGTGTTGAATAATATCATACAGTATATCCTTTAAATGGGACTTAGAGCCTTGGCACCATATTTTCTTTAGGTGGTTCTTTTTTTTTTTTTTTAAATTACACAGAGAAAGAAAGCCTAAGCAGGGGGAGTGGCAGGCTGAGGGAGAAGCAGGCTCCCCACTGAATAAGGAGCCCGACGTGGGATTCGATCCCAGGAATTTGGGATCATGATTTGACCTGAAGGCAGACGCTTAACTGACTGAGCCACCCAGGCGCCCCTAAAGATTTTTATTTACTTATTTGAGAGAGAGAGAGAGAGAGAGAGAGAGAAAGAGTGCATGCACAGGCACAGGCAGGGGGAGGGGCAGCAGGAGAAGGAAAGAGAATCTTCAAGCAGACTCCCAACTGAGCACAGAGCTAGTTGCAGGACTTGTTCCCAGGACCCTGAGATCATGACCTACGCCAAAACCAAGAGGAGGACAATCAATTGACTGAGCTACCCAGGCGTCCCTAGGTGGCATTATTTTTTTTTAACCAGATGGAAGAATTCTCTTATCTGTGAGGGCTACTGTCATGTGACCACACAAACACATGTAAACATTTTCTCAGAAATTCAGCCAGCTGACAGAGACTTAATATCTTCCAAAAGAGAGACAATGTTATGGCAAAGCGAGGCAAAAATGGAGATAAGGTATGGTTGATACAGGTGTTTACAAGATCTCTGTGGCTGCTTCTGAGAGCTCCTTTCTGCACAGGCTTTAGTCCCAGAACAGTTTCATGCTGCGGATAAAGTGGGTCCCGCTGGAACTGCCTTCCACACTCTGTGCTGATGTTTGTGATTCGTGTCTCCATGGTTTTAAGCAAATTAAGGATAGGCTGATTCTCCTTAGACATGGTGAGTAACACTTTAGTGGTTAGAAAGTATCTTCACTTTTGTTTATTGCTTACAGAAAGCAAGCTAATGTTAAAAAAGATAAAGATGGGGGAGCGCCTGCGGTGGTTCAGTCAGTTAAGCATCTGCCTTCAGTTCAGGTCATGATTCCAGGGTCTGGGGATTGAGTCCCTCATTGGGCTACCTGATCAGCAGGGAGCCGTTTCTCCCTTCCCTCTGGCTGCTACTCTGCCTGCTTGTGATCTCTCTCTCTCTCTGCCAAAAAAACCCCAAAAAACAAAAAAACAAAAAAAGATAAAGATGGGGACACTGGGTGGCAGTCAGTCAGACAGAGGGAGCCCTGTATCGGGAGCATGCTTCTCCCGATGCTTCTCCCTCTCCCTTGACTGCTACTCTGCCTGCTTGTGCTCCCTCTCTGAAATAAATAAAATAAAATAAAAGATAAAGATATGTTTGGTAGATAGTTCCCGCCATCTTTTATATTTATTCTTTCAGTGAAGAACCTTTTCAGAACAATAGACTTACCTACGGAAGGCCACTTGAGGAAACGGTATCATTTTGTGACTATTTTTGGTGATCTTTGTATCCCTTAGCATTAATTACCTTTGATTCACTGTACAGATTATTCAGTATATGAAATGGGTTTTTTTTTTAAAAGACTTTATATATTTATTTGACAGTGAAAGACAGGGAGAGAGGGAACACAAGCAGGAGAAATGCAGAGGGTAAAGGAGAAGGAGGTTCCCTGCTGAGCAAGGAGCCCAAAGCGGGGCTCGATCCCAGGACCCTAGGGTCATGACCTGAGCCAAAGGCAGATGCTTAGAGATTGAGCCACCCAGATGCCCCTATATGACATGTTAATACAAACTGGCTTTCATGAGAAATTCAATCTATTTTCCAGACTCTATAGAGATTATTTAGATGGGATAAGTGAAAGGGTAACTTGCAGCACAGCTTATGCACAGAGGATGCATATTGAGGAAAGTTGAAAAAACATTTTGAGCTTGGTGTGATTACTGATCAGGTGGAAGCAATCTTCTGATAAGGGTAGCAGTAATCCAAGTAACCAGCTTTTACGGAGGCTTGTCAAGGTCTTTTCTATATATCTCCACCTTTATGAAGACAGAGGAATGGACTGAAGTTCCCCAAGACCACCCAGGCAGCTGATAAGCAGCTCATGATAGATGATGCAGACGTTTGAACCTACATTTGTCTGTCTCCAAAGGCCACAATTTCCCTCCACATTATGCTGGAACAGGTGTGTCATGATGGTCAAGTATTGGTATGAATGCAACCCACCCCCCAAAGTATCCTAGCCCTAATTCTCAAAGTGGGGAGCAATGCTGTTCTGGGGCAGCCCAAGAACAAACAGTGTATGTGGAACGGAGCCGCGCTGCACAAAACTGGCAGGCTGAGGTCTGTGATGTGTGCCAAGAATAACAAAATGGCAGCAGCACGGAAAAGACCACTGACTGATATTGTTGGGATACTTGCATTTTTTTTAAAGATTTATTAATTTATTTGAGAGACAGAGGGAGTGAGAGAGAGAGAATCCCAAGCAGACTCCATGCAGAGAATGGAGCTCCACGTGGGGCCCAATCTCCGGACCCTGGGATCACAAACTGAGCTGAAACCAAGAGTTGGATGCTTAACCGACGGCACTCTCTTAGGATACTTGTTTCTTAAGGAGTGAGGGAACTCTTTGCAGAGGTGGCTGCTCTAGTTTTTTGACTTGAACACTCATTTGGCAGGTGGTAGCCTTGTCGCAAGGCTCAGGGAGTGCTGCAGCTGCGTAGGTTTCTTCCAATTTCATGAGACAGTGGTCAATGATAGGAAAGGTACTGTCATGTTCTGAGTACTTTTCAAGGAGGGACTGGGAAGCACTGGCCTGGGGATGAACATATTCGTTCCTGTAGTCCACATAATTTGTGACCCTATTGCTCTGTCTATAGTCTCGGCTACCACTGTGTCTGGTCCTACACCCAAAACAATTGAATCTTTGAACTCAATCTGTCCCCACAACTACCTACTGAACTTATTGATTCCTTTATTTCTTCACTTCTTCAACACACACTCACTGAGTGCCTTCTATGCTCCAAGGATGGGATGGGGGGCATCACAGTTCCTCTCATATGGTGAGCATTCAAGAAATGAGAAAGGAAAAAGGGTGAAAGAATATGATCTTTGCCAGTTGACGAGTCTAGTGATGCTTGGGCTAAGGATCAAACATCATCGAGGAACACATAAAATTATATTCAGCGCATTGATTAATGTAGTCAGAGATACATGTACTATGTACATTACCCAGATTTTCATATATAAGAACACTATTGAAATTTAAAGTTAAAAAATTAAAGACATTAACATTCAATTATCAGGAAAATTGATATCTTCAGAAAGTCCAAAAGTAGCTGAAATTTTACAGTATCTAGGTTTGACTCCCCCTCCCCTGGCTCTTAACTTCCCCTTCCTTTTGGGATGGAAGGGGGCAATGGCAATGAATGTTGAGTATCTCGCTTTATACTTCTCAGGATGAAAACATAGATTTCTTACACTTGAAAATCTGGGTCTCAAAGCCAAACTGTGCCACACAACAATTAGAGAATGAAGACGACTATTTAAATTAGCCACATTTAATAGTTTAAATACGAATAGTTTCTTGGATTTGGTAAATATTTTCGTCTGGCATTGGTTGTGGTAATTTGGTCCCTGGCAACTAATAGGTCCACGCACTCAGAATTTTTAGAGAAAAAAGAATAGATGCCTCATCAGCAATTTGTATGCTAAAAATACTATGTAAATTTGGACACACAAGATTTTCAACACGTATGCACATGAACACACACACACACACACACGTCGCCACAAACTTTGTTAGCTCCTGGGCTCCATTCTTATTGCCCTTGATAAACAGAGGAGTTATAGTCATAGAAAGGATATTTATAGTTGTGAGAATCTCTAAGTCTTTCAACATTGGATTGCTTTATGTGGTTGTGAGATGATGGTTTTGGGAGGAGGAAAGAAGGAAATTCCAAAATGTGAATGGTATTTAAACCTCTTAAATTTTTTCTTCAAAGGAAGAGAAAAAGAATAAAATTATGTTTTCCTTATTCAACAAGATGGCATGCAGAAGGCTGTTGGGCAGCAAAGTAACTAAAAAGAATATAAAGATCCAGTGACTTGAGTCCCTTTCATGAAATATGCGAGTTTAAAAAAAATCCAATAACCATAAAACAACTTTTTCTTTGATGCTGAACAAAAAACAAGCTTGAAATTTAGTGCTGCTGAGCAAATGAATGAAAAATACAGATGTTTTTACCTCCAGCTCAACTCAGATTTGCCATGTGAACAGTCCCACGCTTAACTCTTTGTACGACTGACTAAATGTTTCCACACATTCGTTAGCAACAAAGGTTTAGAGTGAAACTTAAAAATACCTATTTTTCCTTCTTTAAAAAAAAGAAATCTCTTAATGAATTGGGAAATTCAGCTGCGTCGTATCCCCTTTTTTGTCTTCCATGAATTTAAACTTTAAAATAATTTTACAATAAACTTTAATAATAACACGTTAAGAACAAAACATGCTATGTCTTTTCCTGGTACAGTACTCCAGTTTGATTTTTTTCAAATTAACTAAGATTTTGATCGTCTTATTGAAAATGTAGGACGTTGGTGTTACTTTACTTTTCCAAATTATCGGCTCATAATACCAATTTTCCTGAAGGTTAAAAACAATATATTAAGGAAACACCACCTGCTACTTAGAGCTTCCACAGGAAATTTGCCTTTCCACTTTGTAATGTATTATTTGGGGGAGGAAATGACAACCTACTTCATTATCCAAAGCCTAGTATCCCAGTAGCTGCAAAGCAGCAGACAAAAAGAAAGAAAGCCAGTGTCCACTTGCCCACTGACATTTCATGGAAATTAAAAATTCAGTAGGCGCAAGCAAAAAGCACATGTTGCACCATGCCAACCTCCCCCAAACTCTCTCTTCTATTTCCATTAAAGCGAGGCTTGCCTGCTAGCCTGCCTGAGTGGCGCTAGTTCCACGGAGGGGCACGGAGGGGCAGGCATGGGCCCTGGGCACATTTTTCAACCTTTTGTAAACAACCGCTTACGGAATAAGGTGGTGGTCATGGCCCTGCCCTTTAACCCGCCTCCAAGAGTGAGAGAGAACACATGGAGACTCGCTTTCCAAAGCTCAAAGCCCTTTTCTACAGTGTTATTTACAAACCAAACAAGCTTGAAGATAGATGACTTCCTACTGTCCGGCTCACAGGAAAGAAGCATTTCGTTCAGGTACAGTATACACATCAGGAAACAGAGGAGTTGCTGAAACCATCTCTTACAAGCATTCAACTATGTCGGGGTTTATAATAGATTTGGCTCTGAAAATCGTGCCTGTTAACTCAGCTTTTCTCGAGTGTGTCATCTCCTTCTTTTTGCCTCTCATCTATTTCCAGCGTTCATGATTTCCCTCTCTCCACAGTTCTTACCATCATGTAAGAACAGCCTGCTCTTCCCCGGCCATACACTATACTTGGTTTGTCTGATCATTAGAGCAACCTATATCTTGGCACATTAGAAAAATTTGTTCAGTAATCAATCAGCGATTTTATCGGGGAAAGGGCAAACAACTTGTTTAACAAACTATTTTTGCCTAGTGAGCTGACCGACTATCCTGCTTAAATTACAGTTATTTTTCCGTTGGATTTTGTTTAAAATGCAGTGGAAATGGCTATTCATTGAGGAACTTAACATAAGGTACCAAAGAAGAGACGTAAGACTTATTCTGTTATCTACAGTGAGAACTGGCTGCTTAAATATGCGTGTCTTCAGGAAAGATCCAGTTGATAAGTTTGTTGTTGTTGTTGTTGTTTTTTTTCAAATTTTAAAAACAAGGGTGAGTTAAAATAGGTCTTCAGAGATGAAAATTATTTTATTTTGTGGTCAGGATGAACAATAGCTAGCAAAACAAAACCCCGCTTTTTAAAAAAGAAAGAAAGAAAGAAAGAAAGGAAGAAAGGAAGGAAGAAGGAAATATTCAAGATATGACCCTGAAATACAGGAATGGAAAACATGAGGTAGTTTTGCTCTTGAGGGAAATGGTTCAACAAACTGGCCAAAGAATACCCGAGGGGGTATAGCTCAGTGGTAGAGCATTTGACTGCAAAGAATACCCGGTCTTTCTCTGGGCAGCGGTTGTGAGAGCAGAGAAATATAGGACTCGTCTACACAGTATCCAAGTACCTGTACAAAAATGTGGGGCCAATTCCCCGAATAATTTGGTTCAGATTCTAAAAGCCTACTGCACACAGACCACGTCAAAATGGTGGGAAAATTAGAAAACAGAAATCTCAAAGTAAATGAAAAGGAATTGGATTGTTTGGTTTGAAGAAGGCAAGGATGTCAGTGACTTCAGAGCTGTCTCAAGGATAAATATGTAAAACAGAGACACATAACCAGACTTTATCTTCTGTGAGGGCACTCTAGGAAGCATGTGTACTAACTTAGTGAAGGGGTGTCCTTGGTGGAAACAACAATGAACTAAAGGAGCTATGAGATCTCGGGCAAGTCTCCCAAACTCTCTAGGTTTCCATATCTCCGTCTCAAAGCAGGGGTGGGGGGGTGGGGGTAAGGGTGTCACGGACAAAGTTTGCAATTCCAGCATTTCCACATAAAGAAATGCTTGTGTCCTTGCCCTCTTCAAAACTGAAACAATTACTGGGGCGCCTGGGTGGCTCAGTGGGTTAAGCCGCTGCCTTCGGCTCAGGTCATGATCTCAAAGTCCTGGGATCGAGTCCCGCATCGGGCTCTCTGCTCAGCAGGGAGCCTGCTTCCCTCTCTCTCTCTCTCTGCCTGCCTCTCTGTCTGCTTGTGATTTCTCTCTGTCAAATAAATAAATAAAATCTTAAAAAAAAAAAAAAACTGAAACAATTACCAATTTTGTCTAGAACCTGGCCACTTAAAAG
The DNA here is from genome assembly GCF_020171115.1 of Neogale vison. Classification (NCBI taxonomy): domain Eukaryota; kingdom Metazoa; phylum Chordata; class Mammalia; order Carnivora; family Mustelidae; genus Neogale; species Neogale vison. The sequence continues at coordinate 50,971,315 of NC_058102.1, forward strand.
GGAAGGATTGTCTTTTCCAATGTGGTTTAAACATCTGGCAGCACAAATGAACACCCAACAGAGGTAAAATAAGAAATCAAAAAGGCAAACAGCCTGCAATAAAGTAGAGATTCATCTCCAGAAAGCTGCAATCCTTTCCTAGAACAGATGGAAGATCACAGAATTAAATTTCAGAAAACGCTCTTGGTTTCCGTATGACGAAGGGAAGAAATTCAGTTCCTACCAGTGGAGCCATTAGTAGGCACCCGTGGCCATCACGCTCTGAGGGAGAAAGGGGACATTTTGTGAAAACCATTCGGGGCTCGAACTCAGGCTGGTTTGAAAATGGTGTTAAGTCGTACTTTTAAAACGAGTGATAGAACTCCCATGTGTTGAAAGAAGGCCATAAAACACTGCCACTCCTCCTCCCTTTACAAAAAAAAAGGACAATCCAGGCCTTTTTTTCCTAGGAGTCGGCTAGAACATACCATCCCAGGGGTGGGACGCGTGAACAGCGGGAGGACCCCTGTTCATGTCACATGTCCCCACGACGATGGCCACACAGAAGAGTAAAAGCAAGAAAACTCCCCTCCACCCTCCCCTTTCCTTGAACGAACCCAGGGCTGCTTCTGGAGTTGGAAGTTGCATTTTTCCCCCTTGCACCTCCCTCGGAGCCCAGTGTGTGTTGCAAGACAGCTGAAGGAGCTTCTTGCCCAAAGTTTCATGGGACAATGGGGGTGTTTCAGGGCTTCCCGCTGCTGGTGGTGATCCTGCTCACCCCTCCTTTGTGATTTTAGCAGTTAACAAGACTGTAAAGCAGCGTCCAAACTGATTGAATGCAGGTTTAAAGGGCAAAAGAAAAAAAACCGGTGGTTGTTTAATGATTAAACAGCTTTTTTTTTTTTTTTATGGCTAAACACTGAAGTTGTTTTATTTTAATGCATAAATCAGTGCACAGGCAGGTTGCAAACTGCCTTCGGGTGGAAACAGAGCCTCACCGCACTGTGGCGCTTGGAGGGGGTAGTGGGGGAAATGGCTGCGATGACTTTAAAAACTCAAATTTGTCAACTAGCCTTGAAGGCCTGGGCTCCACCTCTCCTCTTGCCTCCCAGGAATTAATTCTATAGAGACAAAGTTAAACACATAATTTGTAAAACTATTGAGAAGTCAACTCCTTGTTCCACAGTAACCAGGGTAGTTGTCAAAAGCAGATAAATCTTCAGCCCCCCACACTGTTTTGAAAACAATTCCTAGGCTTTGCCCCCTGTAGAAGTGGATTGAATGCACAGGCCAGAGGCCCAACTGGGCTCCCCGGCACTCACGGCTTTTAAGGACAAAGTTAACACTTCACAAAAATCAGCGGCCTCCCTAGTAAACACGATGATTTAGTAGAGGTTTTGATCATCTGGGGTTGGTGTCCCTGAGAAGACAGGTTTGATGTCTTTCGATCTAAGCAGGTGGGTGTTGAGAACAGCAGCTGTGCCGATAAGAGGTCCCTAGGACTTGGTAACAAGCACATTATCTATCCTGTGTGGTTTCCTCCCCAAATAGACTTAATGGAAAGAGGATGCCTAATACACCCCTTCTCAAAGGAAGCATGCCCCCATACAGAAGCAGTCATTCTGCAAACAACTTTCTGGCTCTGTAGTCAATAGCTCTATTTTCTCCCCTTTCCACTTCCTTCCTTTTCCTGGGGAAGAACGTGTGTGTGGACACACGCACACATTCACACATTCGTATCTCAGCACACACACGACTGAGAATGCCCCCGAGATCGGCAGCCTTACTCCTCCCTGAAACTCCGGTCATTACTTGACGCTGTTTAACCTGAGAACTTTATAATGCTTCTCATTTGAGGTCCTTTTCACTCCAGATCTGATGGGGAAGAACCATTAGTTAATTAGCCTTGGGTTAAACTTGGTTCAGGGAGCAATTACTAAGCACCCCATGCTGAAGTCTGTATCAGACACAGAGACAAACAGAAGTGTTCACAAGAATCAAGGAGCAGCGAGCAGAACACGGTGCTAGAGGTAGAGGTGGCCTCCCCAGCAGGATCAGAATGCCAGCCTCCAGATGGCTGAGTAGCATCGATCGTAAGCACACACCTCAACTGCGAGTCAGACTCCTTCCCAAGCCCTCAGGAACGAGACTTCCTGGCTCTACTTACAGTGTTTTCCTTAGTTATCTTTCATAAGCTAGAACGTTTCCTCCTGCTTGAGGCCAACCAAATCCTTATTAGAATAGAAACAGTCCAAAAGTTGAGTTGGATATCGGGTTTTTGTTTTTTGTTTCGTTTTTTTTTTTTCAAATTTGGTAGTAAATGTTTCCCGTTGAGTGATAAATGGTTAAAAAATGGTGGTTAGGGTCTCAGGCACGGGAGACAAAAACCTACCTAAAATGTAGCACGTTCACAATAGAAATTTTAGGGAAAAAAAAATACTTCTGAGCTATTCATCATTGAAAGAGTTACACAAAAGTTTGTAAGTAATATCTTTAAAATTCATCTTGGAATTTGATGTTTGAGGAATACCAGGGTTTAATAAAAGACAGTGAATGGAAATTCTTAAGAAGGGTCTGAATGGGAGCTTCTGGGCATTTTCAAGGGCTGGAGATTAATGGCATTCTTTCTTTATTCTATTAAATTTTACCTCAAAACATATGGTTTCTTTCTCCTCTGATACATGTATTCCCAGGGCCACTCTAGCAATACGACAAAATGGTGGAAGAGGCGTGGGAGGAAATGAGAAGACATGTTCTGAAGAGCTGGAAAGAGTTGGAAGAGTGAAGGAAAGGACAAGTCAAATGGATATCTGTATGAAAATATGTGTGAGACCACTATCTTGAGAAGATGCAAAGGTAGGAAGAATTTCTGAGCCACCCAGCACTCTATCTAGTCCAACAGTACAGTTCCTGCTATCCAGAAGGACTTCCAACATGTGTGTGTGTTGGGGCTGGGGGTGGGGAAGCTGAGGCAAGAGAGAGGGCAAGTGGGACTTGTAACCCCAAGGCACTTACAAAATTTGAGTGCCTATCCCGTATCCAATTCGTAGCCCAGAAATTAACAACATTGTAGAAGCTGGAGACGATCTTCAGACACGGCAAAAAGAAGAATGAGATTAGATGCAAGTCAGATGAAGATATATTCAAATCATTTTATACTTTAATTTGAAGTGGGCTCATTTATTTTTATTTTTTTTAAAGATTTTACTTATTTATTTGAGAGAGAGAGACAGTGAGAGAGAGCATGAGCGAGGAGAAGGTCAGAGAGCGAAGCAGACTTCCCATGGAGCTGGGAGCTTGATGTGGGACTCGATCCCGGGACTCCAGGATCACGCCCTGAGCCGAAGGCAGTCGTCCAACCAACTGAGCCACCCAGGCGTCCCGTGAAGTGGGCTCATTTAAAAAGAAGTTTCACGACAGGAAGGAGCATAGGAAGTAGGGAAAACTTCCACTGCGCAGAGTCAACCAAGACAAAAGAGACCTCCATTACAGCAAAAGGTATTGAAGTTAGCGTTAAGTAGTATCTTTCTCAAGACAGGCTGGGGTAGGAGTTGGGGAAAGCTTTCTTGGGAGTGTAAAAGTTTGGCATCTTTCATCACACAAACTCTAGGGTTCCCATTTGAAGCCGTAAAACGGCTTCATTGAACGTACCGTCCTGGGTTCTTGCTGGATCCTGGAACCTATAGGAGTCGTTTGATCCTCAGCATCTCTACACATTCTGTTTGGTCCAGTGCCAAATCTGGCAAGCGGAGCCCACTACTGTACCCGCTTAATCCTTAAAAGCCTGAGAACTGACAGTGAATCATGTGTAATATAGTAAGAGTGTTCTTTCATTGAAGAATCCTCCTGCTTCCCTTTCCTCCCCACGGCCCCTTGCTTGCTCATAATCTTCAGAACATCATAATCTTCAGAACATCAACTTATATAAATGATAAAAACAGAGCTGCTCTGCTTTGGGAGTGGGAAAGGACCCAGAGCTCTTAGTCCTTCAGGAACCTTCTTATAAGTACAGCCGTAGGGATATTTTCGCTTCTCTTTTACTTGGCTGATTTACCTTATTCACCAATTAAATCAGACAGAGGAACAAGTCACCCTTCCTTGGGGCACACCAATTAGTGGGGAAAAGCAGTTGCACCTGGTTTCCAATTTTGTGATACCGAAGAAAGAGTCACATCTTTCCCAAGGCCAAGTGTTTAGCAGTAGGAGAACTGGATCTAAAATACACATTTTCAACAAATTTTCCACATTTTCCTTACCCTTTTCCCTCCCCCTGTAATTTCCTATTATATTTAAATGGGCTCGCTTCTCTTTTACTTGGCTGATTTACCTTATTCACCAATTAAATCAGACAGAGGAACAAGTCACCCTTCCTTGGGGCACACCAATTAGTGGGGAAAAGCAGTTGCACCTGGTTTCCAATTTTGTGATACCGAAGAAAGAGTCACATCTTTCCCAAGGCCAAGTGTTTAGCAGTAGGAGAACTGGATCTAAAATACACATTTTCAACAAATTTTCCACATTTTCCTTACCCTTTTCCCTCCCCCTGTAATTTCCTATTATATTTAAATGGGCTCTTGTTGTTTTTCGGGAATTGATAAATCCCCCAAACTCACAGTCTCTAAATTGGGAATCCAGGAAATATTTTGCTCAGGTTTGGAGATGTCTCTTAAAACTGTATTGCTATCTAGAGGCAAGAGTTTCCTGTGCATATCCTCATACCAAAGGATAGCTCCCTCTCCAACTTTTACCAAGGATTCATTTCTCACTTGGCTGTTTTCACACAAAAAAAACCCTCCCAAAACCCAAAATGGTTCAGTGTCTTTGAGGAAGTTGCCGTGTCAACTCAAATTAGGAAAAAACCAGGTATCATCAGGATCTATCAGTGATGGGTTGGCTCACTTCATCCTCAAAGTGAACGATTTTCTCCCAAGCTTCATCTTCTAGGAGCAAGAATTCAACCTCGTGCCTGAAAAAAGTGGCAAACCTCTCAATGTCACGGACTCCAGCGTCCATTTTTGGTCACTAAAAACTCACGTTGCCTGAGGTCCAATGTATTCTTTTTAAGCAGCCTTGAATCCTCTATGGATTGAGGTAAAGTAGGATAATATTCAATTAAGACACAAATAAACAGAGAACAGGTGTGAACACTACCTGCTGAAATTTTTTGTTCTATTTTGTCACTTACATATATATTTAACTACCTGTTGGAGTCCATGACATGTCTTTGAGTGATGCTGATGGGCTCTCTGACATTTTCATTCTCATCAATCTCATGGCAAGTCATAAACTCATAAACATGTTACACTTTTCCACATTGTGCTCTACAGTTCCCGAAATGGGAAAATAGAAGATTTACATAAATCTTTCAGAATAGTTGCACTTGACTTTGAAACAATGCTTAATTTCTGTTTCTTAGATTCTATTTCATCTGCAAAGATCTGAGCTGGAAACACCTGCCCTTGCTAACTAATTACAACTTCACCTGGGTTGCGAACTTACTCTTGCTTCTAACGCCTGGAATTAACATAGGATTAGATACCTGCTTTCTGCAATCATGCTTAAGGCTCCTTCACTGTCACCTGCTCTTAGGAAAGTCAGACAAAAGTGGAAGAAGAAAAGTACACATTTTTACTTATTTTTTTATTTTTTTACTACCACCTTCATCATTTTAGGAGATCTCTCGCCTAATTCACTTTAGCTTTCTTTTGACCCGGGAACTCATGGGCAACTGCTGTGTTTTCTTCAGTGAGACTGTCTTATGTATCATTTCACAAGCACCCCCAAATGCCTAATGTATACATCAGTGTGAATGATGCAGACTTGTTATCATCCCTCCCAAGATGCCAGTCTATATATTTCTCTCTTAAACATTTGGGATTTAGCAAGGCTATGCTGCACAGTGTTCCCAAGGAGAAGTGCCCGTGACGTCTGCGAGTCTGATAAATGTTCTTATCTGATATTGTTCCATTTTCTGTTGGGAAAGTTCTATCAGATGAAACAAGTGTAGACCCCCCCATTCCCTTTCTCATCTCGCTGCTTTATCAGAATGGTACCCCTTCCCTACTGCAGAAACACGTTTTCACCTCTAGAAGTGCTTCGAAAGTCATGGTCAACCCACCGGTATCTCTTGCTTTACAGGGTCACTGACATCACTCCTAAAAATAGGGACTGCTGCCGGGAACTGGATGCGACAACTCTTATATATTTAATAAAAATGGATAACACTGTTGCCTCTTCAACAGTCTCTTTCCTTGCCCTTCTTGGAACATATGTGGTAGAACATTATAAAGTTATAAACACTTGACATGGACTATTTTCAGTCTCTAGCCTCCTGATACTTGTCAAGGTGGCCATCTTGATCCTCCCTTTCCCCCAAAGGTGAATTTTATTTCTTTTCTTAAAAGCCCGGGGAAAAAAATGTGCTCAGGTGTTTTTAAATTAGAAGAAGGTGAAAATTACACTTCTGATGCTTTCAAAGTCATTTTTCTTATTCAGATCGTTACTGCATACAAATCGGTTGAAAATAAAACATTTGACACTTTCCAGGTGTCCTGCATTCTTTGAGGGAGATCTCGCTGACTGCGTGTTGAAGCATTTCCCAGGTTCAAAGTTAATTAACTGCTCCACCCCATTTTCTCACCAGCCCTGCTTAGCTTTCCCATGTGTACATTCCACATTACTACACAAGTTTGACCTTTCTTAATAAGCCCTTCTATCACAAACCTAAATGGATGTCTGATTTCCCTCCAGATGGGCACTGCCTTTAATTCATCTGCCAATACTTTCAGGTATTCTTATGAAAATGGAGTCAGGGAAGCGAAAGCAGCACATTTCAAATCTTCTAGGCACATTTCTTCATGTTGCTTAAATTGTACTGCTGCCTCTGAAGGACGTTTCACAATGTATCTAGACACTCTCTTATGGGTAGGGCTTTGGGTAAATGATTTAGAAAACCAAAGTTTAAAAAGCCTCCTTTGAGTGGAAAAGGGGTTATTTTACTTCGATTTATCAACTGGATGTTTGCTGTGACTAAATTTCTAGATAATTATGTATTTTTAGAAAGTACTGAAAACTCGCCTTTCTTTCCTTCAACCTGTCAGTAAGTGTAGAGTAAACACCTATATTAGGTACTGAAGAGACACACCAAAGTGGTTCTTGTCTTTGCCAAGAAGCTTCAAGTCTCTATCAGAGAGACGAGATAAACATTTGAAAAACAGCTAGAGATCCACACAAATTAAAACCCAAACCCATACATTTAGGTTGTTCAAGTCTCCGACTTCACACTCCAGGAGACCCCTGGCCCTCTTCACTCACTACTCCTATTTCTCCCACCCGTCCCCTTTGTGATTTCTTCCCTTCACTCCCTTCCTCCCTTCTGCCCGTTTTATGCGTTAGCTGCGAAGTGACACTTACAGACCCTGCTCAGTACTAAGTTGCACTTACTAGTTACGATACTGTTATCCTCTTGCTCACGCGGAAAAACCCCTGATTACCCAGAACTGCTCATCTGACTGATCCATTGTCTCATTCATGCACACATTCATTCATTAAACGAATGTTACCTTACAAAGGTAACATGGAGCCAGTGAGATTCTGCCCGGGGGTTTTGCCTCTCTCTCTCTGCAGTACTCGTTTGTGTTTGTCACTTCTCCAAGAGCCATCAAATACTGGGCAAAAGCTGAACTTCTCAGCAGCTCCCTATTCCAGGGATCTGGCCGCCATTCACACTGTGATGGGATCTCCAACATCAAGGCATCAGGGGCATGTGACTTAGGCTATAGGGCTTCTCAAATATCTCTGCCTGCTTTATCTTTGCCTTTTCTCTCTTCCCTTGGTTTGTTATCACTTAGTGTCCCCTGGCCTCAGCTTGGGGCACCTTGCTTTCCTCTTCCTTCTCTACTCACTCGCTTGGTGCACCACTTGGATTCAATTAGCACCTACATTCACGTGTGCCCCAGAACCCTACCTCCAGCCAGGACTTTATACCCTCTCTTCAGCCCCATGTTTCTCAATGTCTACGAAAGACGTCAAGTGGATATTTCACTGCCGTCTAAAACAAACATATCAAAACCAGATTTTATTATCTCTCTTCCCAAAGCTGCCTATGTTGGCTGTCTCTCCATGAGCAGCAGAAACGCGGGTGTCCCCAGTTCTCTGGTCCATCTTCCACCAGGCTCCTCTTCCGACCCACTGTCCCCTTGACCCTGCACCCTCCCATCCAGTCTTCCGTAAGCCCTACTCATGCTTTTGCTGTACGATTTCCTCGGACCCAACCTCTCACTGCTATTTCCCCAGCCCAAGAACTATTCCAGATATTAGCTGTCTCCAAGTAAAAATATACATCCATATTAATACACTCAAAGAAGTGATAAACAGTTAAGCTTTCTCGGGGCATCCTGCACACGCTCAAAGAGATCAGGAACGGTTCCTGTCACATGTTTTCTAGTGATTTATAGAGCATAAAAGAAATGCTTCAAGCTGGAGTTATATGAATATTTATTAGGTTTTTCTATTTACTTAACTCAATAGTTGTTTAATTGTTATGCTCCCAGGGAGGCAATAGCCTAACAGGCACATTAGAAATGGATGGAACAAAATGGAGACCTGGCAGATTTAATAATGGCATTCCATGCGCCTACATCAGAAGACGTATCCGAAGTCAGTACAACATGCTGTCAGGAAACTCTGCCTCTCGTTTATCTTCAAGTTTCTCATTTCTTCATTTGTATCCCTTTTCACATTAAAAAAAAAATGGTTTTTTGCATTATTCTTCTACCCCCTTGAGATGAATTTAAGTATAACTATCAGTTAACTGGATAGGAGAACAAGCTGACTGAAACTTGTCACTTCCCCCATCTCCAGCATTCCCTTGGCTGAGCTTTGGAAAACTTCCACTGTTCACTGCACTCCCTTATTTTTCTATGTGGGGCTTGTCCACGGTTGTGAGCTTAGCATAAAAGGCTCTTCTTTCCTGTTAAGGAAGAGAGCATCATAGTCCTCTTAGAACCGTGGGACTTCCACTTCTCGGCAAAGTTCTCAGTGGGTGGCTTATCTAAGTCTCTCAGCAACCCCTCTCCCCTTTTCTCTCATTACCTCAGTGTAGGCCATTTAGATGCTTATTAAAGTCATCTCTAACGTCGTCTCCAGAGGGAAGAGGGAAAGCAACACTGAAATAAATCATCTATATGGATTTTGCCAATTTGCTTCTATTAGGAATCTATTAATAGAATGTTGGAGTTTTCAGGAAACTCAGCTGGGCTTAATCCCAAATTGCACAGTTTAAACATAGAGAGTACCTCCCCCGACCAACCAAAAAATGGAAGTCAAGGCAGATATTCCAAAGTGCATGTAAGGAAACTGCGAGAACCAATAGAAATAATGAGAATAAATGTGAAGCAGGGAAAAACATGTCATTTACAGACTGTAGAGGACTAACAGAGGTAGCTAAAGGAAAAGGCCAGTGGACTAAGGGACGTGTCCTACTGGATGATACCAAAGAGACAATGGAGGTGAAGTATCTTATGAACATCTGTTTTGTGAAATTAAACGATGCCAGAGCCAACATCAGGGTTTCTACAAAAAGGTTAATCCGTGCAAGGGTGCCTGAAGTCCTTCCAGCGAACCCCCTTCTCCCCTAGCTGTCCTGCCAGACATGGCACTGTGCCAGCTGAGAGCAGGTGACATTCTCTCATTTCCACAAGGTGCTTCATGGAGCTGCAGTAAAATTGCATCCCGGGGTCCACCTAGAATCTACGAATGAGTAACTTGGTATGTTAAAGTGATCTGAAGGACATCTGACATGTCCTCCTGCTGGAGAGAGCCATGGGTGAGCCGCGCAGAAGTAACCGGAGAAATTCTTCAGGGTGAAAATGAGGTCAAGAGCTATCCTGGACTCCTCCAATGTCAAGTAAGTGATTCTTTTTGAGATTGTTTCCCCATGATGTTTTCTTCTTAGAGCTGGTTCTTGGAGGTAGCACATGGCAATGGCATGAATGCCTCAGAGGGCTCTAGTGATGGAACAGCATGATAGGGGGAGGCGGAGAGCGTGCTCTTGAGGAAAGGGTAAGCAGAGTTATTTCAAATTCTTAACACTGTGCTCAGTCTTACGCTCCATAACTAGAAGGAAATGACCTGATGTAGGAGAGAAGCACCAAGAGAGGGAGAGGGGGAGGGAGCTAACATTCATCAGAGCACTGATGATATACCGAGAACGTTACAAGCGTCATCAGTTCTGGCAAGGAGCCTGTGAGATGGGTCCCATTAACCCCACCTGACAGATGAGGAAACTGTAGTTCACAGAAGTCAGGTGCTGTGGCTGGGGTCAAACATCTAGTGAGTCACACTGGCCCAGATGTCAACCCAGGTCTGACTACAAAGCCCATATTCTTTCAATTACACCATGCAGCTTATTAAAAGGCTGAACAGTATGCCTGAGGAGTAAAAGTTAAAGGAAGTTCTATAACTCATGCTTGACAAAAAAGACTGAAAAGTGATATAACGTTTTTGAAGTAACGTCTAGAAAGGACAGGGCTAAAGGATGGTAACCAGCTGTTTTCAAACTTGTTTTGAAGACATAAGAATAGGAAATGGACTTCAAGTGCAACATGAAGGAAAGCTTCCTTACCAGAAGGGTTGTGTGGAGGGGAGTTGAGGCTAAGCACCACTGTGGAATCGTCTTCCTGTGCAGAAGTCAAGACAACTAACCCCGAGGAGGACATGAAAGGTGGAATTTGTTTCAAATGGAGGAAATCGTTGAAGGAGTTCACTAGAGAGAAAGAAGAGAAGGAAAACTGCCCCAGAATGGCAGGGGACAAAACAGCACAAAATGGCAGAAGGAATGGAAAAATAGAAGAAAGGTCGGATGGGGAAATAAATAAAAAACAAGAGAATCAGGATTATAAATAATGCGGACATTTTTGGTTTTGTCACGTCTTGTGTGACTCTTTGTGAAACAAAGATCTACAACATTTCTTTCTCTGAGGGTATTTTTCAAGCAATGTAGGTTGTATAATCTGCCCCAGAGCAGGAATATGTAAGTACTAAATGACCACTTCTGGGGATTTGGCAATCCTCAAAGCAGCTTATTCTCTAACTTTCTTTCTCTATAGATTTCATAGTGATGTCAGTTTTAAAAATACCATGCCCTGTTTCATTCTCACCTTCCCCTATACATGAGGCGTAATGATCCCGTGACAATTTACATTTCAGAGTTACATAAAACTGTGGCCCAGAGAGCCTAAAGGACTTCCCTAGTTAGTAACTGACAGAGTTAAGCCTTGACATTAAGTCCTTGAATGGATCCCAAGTCCAGGATTCTTTCCAGAAACTTAACCTGCATTTCCAAACACATACGGAGGGTTGACTGTCAACCATACCACTCCGCGTTGTTCCCTTCACTTAATTCGTAAACTCTAGAGACTGCTTAAAAGGGCAGAAGAAGAACTGCAGAGGAAAAGTGACACTGAGAGTAATAGAACAATGAAAAGGACTTACGCAGACCCCCATGGCCCTCTACAGACCTGTGACGAGATTAGTTTCAAACAGCTCTAGATGTGGGAAGCGATGTCTAAAAGCTTTTGCTATGTATGTTGCTGAAGCCCACTATGAAGACTGTGCCCAGAAAACACGCTTTCTTTCATTTGCTTATTCTTTCTTTCTTTTTTTCCCCCAAATTTGAAACAGGTAAGGTCACAAGTCTTCATCCATTATTATTACAGTACTGAAAATTTTAAAGTACTGTAACCTATGGAGAAATAAGATATAAAACACACATCAAACTCGCTTTAATGTTTTAAAAGGTTTTAATTGCTTTGCTTCCTAAAATAATAGACAGAGATTTAAAGAAATTTTAAAAACACTTCTCGTTTATTTTAAGAATCCTTCTGGGAAATGCGGTAAGGATCGCAACTATTGAGTGTTTGGGGCTTGGATGGAGAACGTAAACAGAAAAACTAACGGGAAGAAAGTATAGTTACAGATAATAAATATTAAGGAATCTACAGTGTCTAACTCGAGAGTGTTCCATGTAGTATATTATCTATACAGAGAGATATGGCCAGATCCACAGAGTGCAGAATTTAGTATAGAAAACGCCATCATAATAGTCTCCTTCCTGGTGGGCCGTGCTTGTAAAACAATTTCAAGCACAAAATCGTTGATAAATGTATAAATGAATGTGCTGAATCCCAAATCTCAGATATTCATCAATACCGAAACTTCTGTGTGGTATTCCGTCCACACAGATGCCCTAAACTCTAAGTGATGGGGGAGGGCTACAGGGTGAGGAAACCCATGAAATAAAGAAATAGAATTGAAATTGTTTGATATGAGGGAAATTTAAATGCCCAATTGCTCATTAGGAGTCTTGGCTTTAGGGATGAGCTCTATTAGTGGAATTGACCATGCTAAGGCCATAGGAGAAATAGACAACTTAGAGTACGTGATCCAGCCCTGCTACCCGCCTGCTAATTTCTCTGTCTCCACACAGCTTTTCCTGGAGCTCTGCCTAGCAATGTGCCAGCAGGGAGGCTGCTGTCTTGGGCAGAGGATGTGGACCCTATCTTGCCACCTGCTTCTGGCAAAGGCTGAAAACATGTTAAGGTTTTCAGAAGGCTCACCTTCCCAATAACCACCTCATCCCCATTGTTAAGCTATTCTTTTATCTATAACTATTATTATTATTCTTATTATCATTTTAGAGAGGGAGAGAGAGTGGGGGTGCAGAGCACAGAGGGAAAGGGAGAGAGAGAGAAACTTAAGCTGGCTCCACATCCACATGGAGCCCAACTTGGGGCTCAATCTCACAATCCTGAGATCACTACTTGAGCCTAAATCAAGAGTTGGACGCTTAACCGACTAAGCTACCCAGGTGCCCTAAAACTAACTTTAAAGAGAGACAGAGTGTCTGCTATGCCAACCTTAGAATATTTGTTTTTCTAATAAAAACCCACTTCTTTTGCAGACCCAACACTGGAGCCCAGCGGAATCTTCTAAACTTGGTTGTGTCTTAAGCTTGCTAGTAGAAGTTATCAGAGTATTCCAAATGATTATACATATTAAGTCTTGTTTTGAAATAAAGAGTTGAGTTTCTACTAGATCCACATTAATTTTTAGCACTAGAAAATGTCCATCCTTCTTCTCAAGCCTCATTGCGTCATGCTGTTATTCACAAGGATCTTGATCCTCATGGCAGGGTCCGTGGGGCTCTACGCTGAAAGGAACAAGCTTCGGCAGTGGGGGCGGGGAGGGGGGAGATCCGGGGAAGGTTAAAAACCAGGTCTTTTTCCTGACATTTGGTGACTCCTCATTGCTATGACTTAGTCTATATCGTCAAAAACTTAAGAGCTGAATTTCGGGGTTTGAATTCAGTTCACCCTCAAGCAAAAGGTACTTAATTAGCCTTTTGTACGAAAAAGGAAGCACAGAAGAAACCAAAGGAAAACCATGAAGGTGTGCATTTCAGTTTAAGTTGGACAGTGCTCTGAGAATCAATAAGGAGCTATTTTTAAAAGGGGGGGGAAACAAGGAGAAAACTAGGGAAGGTGGCCTGGATCCTGTATCCAAAGTTCCCATCTGAAGATATCCATGATAAATCAGAGACCACGGTGAGGGGAGTGGGGTGGGGGTGGGGGGCAGACAGAAACACACACACACAGAAGCAAAGAGAAAGCAGCAAGGTCTTCCGGAGCATTACCAACGCCATGTGTTTATACTTGTGGCTAAAGCTATAGGACATCTTGCTCAATGATTTCTGAAATTGAAATGATAATACCACTTTTATAGAAGTGAGGATTGAGTAAGATGTCAAGGCTTTTAAGCAAGAGATAAAGATTTAAGAGAGTGTTTCAGCAAGTGGTCGCTACTTTCACGGTTGTGATATCTGTCTTCCAGACACTACTTGGATTATTGGACAAAAGAATAAAAAGACTTGGAGAAAGTATTCATTCCTGGTGATGAGGACCTGTATCATGAGAATGGTTAAGACAATGACTCAGTTAAGAGATCGAGTGGAGGCCCCTTTTTCCAGCGGGAAACAGGAAAGGAGCCTTCTGTCAGCTGTGGTGTCCCACGGGGTAAGTGTTCAAGGCTAGGCTGTGACCTGGGAAGGACTGGATGTAAGAATTATCCGGAGCACGAATAAGGGAGCTGGATAGAAGCAGACTTAGATTGCTTTGGTCTTAGCTCTTTGGTCCCCTTCCCTCTTTTCTTCCCTCTGTTTGTCTCTGTCTCTCTCCTTCCTTCCTCTCTGGCTCTTTTCAATATTTCTTCCTTTGCACTATTAACTTTTGTCTACCTTTTTCTTCGGTGGTGGGGGAGAGGGGGGAGGTTCCTGGTGACATTTGACACCCGAGATGATACGCGTGCTGCCATCTCATGTCTGAGCATCACCTGGGCCCCTGGGGGTGTCCACAGGGCATTAGTGTATTGGTGACCCAAGTCACTGAAGGTATGCCAGTATGTGGAAGGAGGACCTCTTCATTTAAATAGCTGGGTGGACATGGGTTTCTCCTTCCTGTTGAAAATCTACTATCTTCCTCCATTAAGCAGAATATAAGATTGGGTTCAGTGGATTTCTGACTATGCAGTTTATGTCTCCAAGGCTCTGCCTGTGGATGCTTGACTTCTGCATTCGTTTCTATATAGGCAAAACAGAGGCATGACATCAGGATTGACGCATAATGACTTGGTTATTTTCATCATTCTGTTTGTTTGTTTTTTGGTCTGTTTCTAAGTAGACTTATTCAAATAGAATCTCTTTCCCCCCCTTCCCATAGTTAGGTGCTGCTTTAATACCACTAGCTTTAGAGATTTTGCATTGTCAAGCGAGACTCAAGTGAGAATAAGAGGACTTTCGAATTTGTCTTCAATAAGAATGCAAATTCAAAATACGCCTGCAAAAAGATTAAACAGAAGTTAGGGATGCTAAATATCCCATATTACAAGAACAAACCAGAGTTAAAAGGAAAAAAAAGGCAATCCGTAGTTTAAATTTCCTGCCTGCAGGGCAGGCTACACCTTACATCCTCTTAAATTCCACAGGTAATATAATTTATATTAAATGGGACAGGTCCCAGCAGAAATTTGTACTGGCGCCAGGCAAAACAATTACTTTGATGTGCTCTTTTGAAAGCATTGTGGCTCCCAGGTATGGGGGTGACATGCAGACAAATGGTAGAAGAGATTTAGATGTGCTATCTGCTATTAAAATTATTAAATTGCTAACATATAATCATTGAGTAAAATGCACAAACAAAGCTAATCTATTTCTTTGGCTTTTTAAAAAAATTAATCAACAGTGTGGAAGTCAGAAAAATTAAAGTCTGATAGTCTAATAGTTTGCTAAGCTACAGTTTCCTAGAAAAGAAAGCAAACCCATCCTCTGCCAGCAGATGCGTTCAGAATGAAACCTTTTAAAGTAGATGGCAGGATATATATTGTAAAAGCAATTACAGTGGAATTCAGGTGGGGACAAAGTACATCAAGATTACAGTTCTGCAACAAAAAGCCTTTTGCTGTTTTTTTGACCACGTTTCGGGAAGTCCTCAACCAACCCTGGAGTTGAGTTCCAAAAGTCTGTTTGTAAGTTGACTGTTTGGACAGCAGAATGAACTTTCTTATTGGAATTACGACAGTCAGAAACGGGAGCGTTTATTACATACCCGTTAGATGCCGGGTAAGCCGCTGAAGATACAGGCCCCTTCAAGGCAGGGACAAACACAGGTCACATAATTCCAAGTGTCTTTGGGTTAGAAGACAGAGGCTGGGCTTGAGCGGAGAGAACACAGAACTATGGAGAGCTGAAAGAATACAGAGAAAGACGAAGGAAAGAAATGAAGAAATGATGTGGAGAGGGGAAACTACAGAGATGAGTGGACTGTATGACTGAGATGAGGCAGAGTACAGAGAAGATGCTGGAATGGGCGAGTAGGGAATTGCACAGAGTAGGAGACCCGCTGAAGAGAAGAACCACAATGTGCCTGTGAGATACCCCGATTTGAGGGGAACAGCTCATGGTTCGTGCCAATAGCTCCCTGAGGGCAAAGAGGAAGCCCACGGAACAGATGTTTCAGTCAGACATGGGTAATCCCATGGGTAATCCCAAGTCTCAGGAAAATTCTTGGTGCATTTGATTGTCTCATTTGGCTCTTTTTTCCTCCACAAGGAGGGAATTTCATTTCCTCTAATGCTTACTCCTACTCTGTAGGTACCGTTTTGGCCTGAATGTGTCTCCCCAAAAGTCACAGGTGCAATCTCAGCCCCCAGAGTGATGGTATGAGGAGACAGGACCTCTGGGGTTGATTGGGTCATGGGATTGATGCCTTTCTAGAAGAGGTTCCTGGGAGCTTGCTTTCCCTTTCCACCATGGAAAGACCCAACAAGATGTTTGCAACCCAGAAGAAGGACCTCACGAGACTGTACCACCTCCCCGATCTTGGACCTCCTGGCCTCTAAAACTGTGAGAAACAACTTTCTGTTATTTAGAAGCTTCCCAGTCTGTAGTACAGTTTTATACCAGCACAAAGTGACAAAGGCAGGTATGGTATTAGTTTTTTTTTTTTTTTTTTTTAATTAAAAAAATATTTTATTTGCTTATTTGACAGACAGAGGTCACAAGTAGGCAGAGAAGCAGGCAGAGAGAGAGGAGGGGAAGCAGGCTCCCTGCTGAGCAGGAAGCCCGATGCAGGGCTTGGATCCCAGGACCCTGGGACCATGACCTGAGATGAAGGCAGAGGCTTAACCCACTGAGCCACCCAGGCGCCCTGGTATTAGTTTTATTTAAAGGAATAAAAACTGAATAATTTAGTGGAAAGAGACAGTCAAGTTCCATTTGTACACTGGAAAGTGGCGGCCAAAGCTGACATGGGCTGCTAACATGGAACTTAGGTCACAGGAGTAGCTGATATCACCCAGGAGCAGTAGAAGGACTGGAAATTATGCTGAAAACCCAATTACATCGTTACTATCCAGGGCAGCTGCTTAATCCCATGTCTACCACATCCCAGAACCACTCAGTCACAACAGGATTGTTACCTAGAAACATCCTTACTGGAAAAATTAAGCACTGGTCCAATAATTTCCCGTTAGTGACCAATTTCCTAAATGTTGGCTTGTGTACCTCCTAAGTGGCCACTCCATCTTTCTGCTCCCTATCCCCGAATTACTGTCATTTACAAAGCACTTCCCCAAGGAACAGACCTTCCAGATGCTTCGAAAGAGGGGCATGGACTCCTTTTGAAATTTCTCCATCATTTCCCCCCTCACACTCATTTAATCGTGAATTAACTCCTAACTTCAGACAAATGCCGTGAGGCCTAGGACTCCCGGTATGGGACTCCACCAAAGTCCTTGTCCCTTTTTATTGAAGCTAACCATTCATGTGTTTGGTTTCCATTCATCCTCTGCTACAAGGTCTGCCGCATTCGCCTTGGAACCAGACTCTAACCTTACTTTGGTCCTGGTACACGGTAGATGATCAATAATTGTAAGTGAAATCCAGTTTAACAAGGCATTGATTCCTAATGTTTGTAGCAATTATGACACTCCCTTTGATGCGGAGCAGATGGAACGACTATTAAGACCTCAAAAGTCAGTATCTCAACTAGTCATACCTTACAAGCATGGTTTTCTGTCCTCAAAGAACTTACAATCAAAGAATAAAAGAAAATTGTAAATTCTTGCACTGATACAACTTCACATTCATCACGATTTATTATTTTTAACCTTTTCCGTCTTGATCTCCGATGTCCTTTTCTTCCCCCACCACCCCTAACAATGTCCCTGAACAGCGTCTGTGAGCTGAACTGACTCACGGTCCAAATTCTAAGTGTTGGTGGTGGGCAAGACGATAGAGTCACCTTCCTGTTGGAGTCTGGGTGCAAAAAACCACATGCCACTGAGAATTCTGCTTAGCTTTTCCCTTCCAAAGCCACAGAGCCCGCTAATAAACACAAAAACGTATGCAAATGCCTATTAACGAATCTTGCTGGGCTACTGCAAACAACTGTTCGAGGGCTCCTGTGAAATGGCAACAAATCCATAGGCCTGTAAGACGCTATCACCAGAGACACTGACCACCCCCTCCCCAAACCCCTCCCCCGCCCCCAGTGACCCCTCACAGTCCCCCTCTGACAAGACTTCCAGAGGAACTCCCCTCTGGCCATTGTTACATGCGACCTCATGGCAACTTCCAGACATGAGTTTAGCTGCAGGCTGATGTCTAAAAGTTCAGGCACTATAAAAACTGGTTTATTGGATGCAAAAGAGAATTAGGACTTCAAAGACTCTTACTCTGTCAAATTAAATTAACATATGGAACAGCAACTAAGCTATGATTGGTATTCATAGCATCAGCTCTTCGGGTAAGGCTCTGGCTGGCTTTTAATGCAGCTCGTTCACTGTTTTAAGTGAGCTATTGCTGATGTATTCTGGTAACTTAGAATACTTAATGGTGTGGGAAATGCTCACAGTATATTGTAAAGTGTAGAGAGCCAAATACAAATTATATGTAAAGTATAATCCAGATTTTCTAAATAAGATAGGCTCTGTATTACACTTAGTTAAAAAAAATATTCTTCACTTTGTATAAGAATTATACCAAAATACTAATGCAGACTTCCTCTGGATAGTAGGACTATTTCTTGTACTTTTATGAATTATTCAAAATTTTTAAAGGAGAGCATATTACTTTAATAATCTGAAAAAAGAATATATGTTATTAAAGAAAGTGGATTTTTAAAGGAAAATACGCCTTATGTAAGAAGAAAGGTATTGCCACAAATAGTATGCAAAACAGAGACAAGAATTTACAGGCACACTCTCGTGTGCTAGTTTCGGAATAAGTGTGGTCAAGTGCTTATGTGCCTGCGTGATACGGGCAAATGTCCATGCATGGGACAGATTTTGACATGAAGTATCTTATTTAACTTTTTGTTGATTCTTCTTTCTATTCCTCAACCTGGAAAGCTGTAATAATGAACAAAGGAACAGAATAGTGGAAAGATTTCTCTCTCTCTCTTTTTTTTTTTTTCCTGGAAGATCAACCAGTTTTAAAATACAGTGGAATGTCACTAAGAAAGTTTGATAAAGATTTAAACAAAATCAGGTAGGTTGAAGCCTCTGAAACAAACAATATTCAATCGTGTTTGTCTTACAAAGAGAGTAATTTCATTTGGTTTAACGGAATACATCAATATCACTAACTATATACAATAAATATCCATTTTTGTATTTATCCTTATTACTTTTTTTTTTTAAGATTTTATTTATTTTTTGACAGAGAGAGATCACAAGCAGGCAGAGAGGCAGGCAGAGAGAGAGGAGGAAGCAGGCCCCCTGCTGAGCAGAGAGCCCGATGCGGGGCTCAATCCCAGGACCCTGAGATCATGACCTGAGCCGAAGGCAGTGGCTTAACCCACTGAGCCACCCAGGCGCCCCTCCTTATTACCTTTTCATATACGTCTGTATGTATTTGAGTATAAAGGCAATTTACTATGACCTACATCCCCTAAAATCAGAAAGCCCAACCTATAAGAGAAAGACATTAAGACATTCATTTCAGAGTCGGATATAAATAACTTGTCTGCAAGTTATTTTTTTAAAACGCTGTTTCACTCCACAAGCCACCTGAACGAAAGCTAATCTGGCTATAGCGTTGTACATACACGGAAACTTAAAAGGTAGCTTCAAATTAGAAGGCGATTTAATCCAAATATCAAAATGATGGTTTGAATCTATTAATGCCATCATTCAGACTCATCAGACCAACCGAATGGGTGGATCAGAACCATTCTGGGTGCACCTTGCTTTCTTGATCTGTAAAACCGCAATATTTCACCTGTTAAAATCGTCACTAAAAAACTGGTTCAAGGACTAGGGGATTGGGGGATAGGAGTGCCTAGTGCTGTTATCTTGATTCTGGACGCTTTCCATGGTAAGAAAAACAGGATATGCCACAATCATATGTTGAAAGAGATTAACTGATAATTGTACAATGCCTGATATCAGAAGTTATTTCGAATTAACTGCTGTGCAACTTGCAATTGTTACAGGAGTTTATAATCTAGAAGCAGATCCAGTGACGGCAAGGCTTTGATCATTCAGCCGACTGCGTGAGCCAAAAGGCAGCGCTGGGCGGAAGCTGTAAATCCGGACTCCAGGCCCAGCCTCTCAACCCATGAGTTCTACGACCTTGGAAAAAATCTCCCAAACCTCCCTAGCTTGGGGTCCTCTGGAAGACAAAAACTCATGATTCATCTATCACGTGAAGTGGTGCTTTGCCAATTACTCCACAAATTAAATGAATTATAATTACCATTCATGATAGTCGCTTTGTGATGCGTTTGGCTTGGTCATTTACTATTACTGGCAACTATAACCCCTGCCTCCCCCAAATGAAACATTTCTGTTCCGTTTCCACGAGGAAATCAAGCAGCTCTAGGCAGCTACCCCGGAGGTAAACGGGTCAGTGTTGAGTTTTGTTCCATTCCAGCAACAAAAATGAACATTATCGGGCGCCTGGGTGGCTCAGTGGGTTAAGCCGCTGCCTTCGGCTCAGGTCATGATCTCAGGGTCCTGGGATCGAGTCCCGCATCGGGCTCTCTGCTTAGCAGGGAGCCTGCTTCCCTCTCTCTCTCTCTCTCTCTCTCTGCCTGCCTCTCTGCTTACTTGTGATCTCTGTCTGTCAAATAAATAAATAAATAAAACTTAAAAAAAAAAAAATGAACATTATCTGTTATCTGCTAATTATCCACAGAAGCCCCGTATCTCACCCACCAAGAAGCCAGAAGACACGACCTAGCGAAGGGGGCAGATATTCCTGTGATTTAATCCATATTCATTTTCAAGATGAAGGAACACTGCCCTTGGAAGGCAAACAGCTTCTCCAGGCCCAGTGATGCAGTGTTTGACAGGGCTGTCAGAAACATTTTGCTAACATTTGACCTAAATAAATACTCGCTGTGACACCTCGAACCTTTTGCATTCGATCCCTTTTACAGTGGCTCCTCTAGTCAGGGACCATTGTTCTGCCTCCCCCAGACAATGTCTCAGCCTGCTTGGCCTGCTCCTGGGACCACAGTTTATCCAGATTTCTCCAGAAGGTATTTCCCCAGAAGGGATTTTTCTCTCCTTAGATTTTACTGTGTGCTTCGGCATTTCTCCAAAATCTCCTCAATAAATAGCAATTTATATTGCTTCAAACTGTTGACTTAAAATAAAGCAATTAATAAAAAAAGAAAAAAGAAAAAGAAAAACCCACCCTTCTCTTCATTCCCAGTGTGAGTTGACCCTGTATATATTAAACTTTACAGGTTTTGGGGGGCACTACTTCAGTGAAGTGTCCCAAGTTTCAGGCTTTTTCACCAGCAAAGCCACAAGTTCTAAATTGTGTGTTTTACAGAAAACATATAAACAATGAAGTCTCAAATCAATATACAAAAATATATAAAGCAACTAAACAGAGGTGTTATTTCCCATGATACTTCAGGTCTTGGCTCTTTTTTTGCCCCTTTAATTTTTTTTTTAAGGTTTTATTTTTATTTATTTGACTGAGAGACACACAGCGAGAGAAGGAACACAAGCAGAGGGAGTGGGAGACGGAGCAGCAGGCTTCCCACTGAGCAGAGAGCCTGATGCAGGACTCGATCTCAGGACCGTGAGATCATGACCTGAGTTGAAGGCAGACGCTTAACCATCTGAGCCACCCAGGGGCCCCTTTTTTCCCTTTTAAATACACATATATCCTTAGGCTAATATTTATATTTACGAACAATGTATTCTCTCTTCCTTCTGGTATATCACACTTTGGCTTGCTTTCTTTTCTCTCTAATCATATACTACCTGGTTAATATGACCATCTCAGTCCATATGATTGAGATATAAAATTTGGGGTTAATACTGGTAAGTAGCACATTGCCATTTTCCGTGGGACAGCAGTAAGGAAGTCAGAATTCCATGGGGCCACACTGTGAGTTTAATAATTCAATTCTGTGGCTTGAGCAGGTCAAAATCTTGGCTGTACTCGAGATGACCAATGAGACCAGAACACGGTTCTCTAACTTTCCTCTGAATGTAAAACATACCAGGACAGCCAGTGCTCCGTCTTGTTCCCTCATTTGTGAGGCTATCTTCTCCTACCATGCCACCTACTACTGAAAACAGGTCTGGGCATCCAGAAGTCATTGAATTTTGTTCTTGCACTTGCAGAAAAGCATTTCCCCAGGCTACGTGTGTGATCAGCCATGATATACAGAAGAATATAAATGTGGGGCATTTTTTTTTTTTTTAGAGTCTCTTGGGGTGAAAAATCTTTTTAAGAAAGACAGAATTTTTGGATCAGAAGGAGCTGAACTCAAATCCTATCTTCATCATTTATTAACAGTATCACCTTTAATGTTAAGTAAAATGTCTCATTTTTGTATAAAATGGAGATATTAGAACCTAGCTCAAGCTTCTTTAAGAGATCAGTTTTGAGGAATGTGCCTGGTACAGAATGTAGCATGTAACAGATGATTGATATTGTTGGTTTCCATTCCATGGTAAACAGACTACCATCGGCCTTAGCTAATTCATTAACAATTTTCCTTAAGAAACTGAGATTGACCCTTTGTTTTTACAATTTATTTGAAATGCAAAAAAAAATCATGGGATGATCTGTATTGTGAACAAACATTTGAACTTGACTTGAAAAATTGGAACCCAGTCTTATCTCTGTGTGGAGCCACAGACAAAGACTGGCACACGGCTGGTTCTCAAAAAATAAATTAAGATAAAAATAAAAATCAATGCCACCAATTTTTATTATACTCGAAGCACAATTCTGTGTGCCTAACATAAAAGGCTGTTTTCTGATCTACTTTTGTGGATTTCAGATATAAGTACTTTGATTAGATTTTCAAAGACAAAGTAGGTTAGTAGTGGTGGCTTTTCTTTCTTAGGCATGTGTATGTGTGCGTGTGTGTGTGTGTGTGTGTGTGTGTGTCTTCATTCTGTCTGAAAAGTTCTGCTGGTGTCCTTGGAATAACAAGGACCTAAAAATAAAACAACAGGAATTGGTGGAGAATTTGTGAATTCAGTCATAAAGCTTCCATTGTCTTTGTTATCTGGTAAATGATTAACACCTGGCTCTCCAGGAGGGGGGGGAAAAGTGTGCCTGTATACACTTTCACAAGTTTATTGTAAGTTTTGTGACATAAAAAATGTATATTGAACAATCTCAAATAATAACAAAATTAACACTACTCTATTTGTGCATTCCAAACATCTATGACTTCAGTTTGAAATGCTGTTTCTTGCAAAATTTACTATCATTTTTTATAATTCTATCATCAAATATAGTGTCATAAAATCAGACTATAAATGAATATTTGATTCCTTTTCCATTCAGCAAAGAAATGTCCATGTAATTAACAAATCAGTACAATGCCAACATAAACATGGGCTGATATTTTTGTTTACATTAATAAGTAAAACCAAAGTGAAACTAGTCGGAACTTCACTCATTCATTCATCAATAATAAGAGTGACTTCTCTGCCGAATTGGATAAAAGTTTTTGAATACTCAAGGAATATTTACTCAGATTTTTTTGTGTTTTATTCACAATGTGAAGGCTATAGACACAACTTCCTTAAGTTTAACCTGCATTATTAAAATGTTCTTGATAACTTTTTTAAGTCTGAAAAACCACCAAAACAATATGTCAAGCCTTATTAGCAGCATTTGCTAAGTTCTGTGACATAAATGCTCCCAACCATGGTCGATCTCAGGCTACCCATGTGTCATCATTGAACACAAAGTTGGAAAGAGACACACAGTGGCACACATCATGTACTATTTTCTCCATACAGATTCAGGAAGCACATATAACCTCAAAGGCATCAATAGTAGTAAAGTTCAGTAAAATAATTTGGAAATTATTAAGTTTTGTGTGTTACCTTTTTTTTTTTTACATAATTTAAGTTTATAAACTTTGATTTTTAGTAATTGCTCCATTTAACAAAACTTTCTGAAATTTCTGAAAATTTAATAATCTGCTCCAAGTTGGCTCCTATACACCCCAAAATCTCCCTTAATAATCCTTGGGTCTATCTAGCTTTATCTGTAAACAGGTGAATTTAGTGAGTCTTTAGAAACAACTAGAGCTTCTGTTGCACAAATTGGGCTAATTTTATTCAGTTGCCTTTTCGAGAACAGGAAGCTATAAAATTGTTACTGTGGAGTCTGAGTACCCCACTCTGGGCATTTATTACAGTTCACTGAATTGGTCAGTTTCCTTTGACACAGTTGGTCCTTGACCAGTGGCTAAGGCCAGGCTGCTTTGGGTACTAAGAGGAAAAGTTAATGCCATTTGTCTGATTCCTACCCGAATCGTGCACAAGATTTCAGTCTGATATGCTCTGAGCCCCGGCACTCCGCTGTGCTCTGAACTAGCAACAGATTCTACATAGTTTGATAACACCCTGGAAAGGAATCCTGGGGAGAAGAGCCTGACCATACCCGGGAGAGTGAGAACAAAATGAGTTCTCGGAATAGTAGTGTGGGAAATGTTAAGCTATTTAATAACATAAGATCTAGTACTTTTGTAACAAAGGCTCATCATGCACAAATTTAGAGTGCAGGGGGCCTGTACTAGAGGATGTAGAAACTGATCATTACTGTCCTTTCCCTCTGAGAGAAAGCAATGACTGAAATGCTCCAAGGGGAGGGATTGCAATTCAGACAAATTGTTTTCATGGTCAACACAGCACATGTGACTTATTTGCTACTAGTAATTAGCAAAATAACCTAAACTGCATATACCAAATAGTCTAAAACAATGAAGTAATTATCCTATATATCAGGGTTTCGGAAGACAAAATATTCAGATGGCTGAGACAAAAATTTTCTCCCCTTGTTGGGTTTTATTATTTATTTATTATTTTATTAAAGTCCCCGCACAGCTGCCTCAGCGTCTGACTTCACGGGAAGTAGAAAAACCCAAGTTTCAAGATACTAGTCACATAGGTGGCAAAAGTGTTGACAGAGAAAATGTGATAGTGCTGTTGATGACAAAACTAGAAATACCCATATTCCTAAAATGGAGTCAGATATTCGTAAATTAAAAGGAAAACTATCCAAAGATCAAAGGTCTCCAAATCTCAGCATAAAAATAATGCAATCTGGAAAATAATCACTTTCTTCCTTAGCATGTAAAAATGAAAGGGTACAGACCATGGTCAAATATCTAGAATGTAGAGAATATTCTAGAGCAGTAGGCTTTTCTTTAATAGGCTTTCAGGAACTTGGCCAGAACGTTTCCATTAAATTCCCTAGGACAGAATTTTTCTCACCCAAAGATAAACTTGACTCAACACCCATCCCCATCTTCCTCTACTCAAACTTTCTGCAGTTCAGAAAATATCTGGCGGTTATCCCAAGGCAGATTTGAAAGTGCCTATGTCCTGTGCTGATGAGGAAGAAAGCCAGTGAAGTAGTGGAGTGAGTTCTGAAGCAGGAGAAAGTAGAATCTGAAGCCACTCTTGGGGTGTGGGGGGAGTTAAATATAGGTACTATAGAGAATAAATCAACACTGGAAACGACATGCTCCCAAACATGTCATAAACTACAAGCTACGAAGTATAAGGATATTTGGAAACATTTGAATATTTGACTAAACCTTTACATTTTCATCTGTTTGGAAGCATTGGTTACAGTTGGACAAGGGGTACAACAGGAAAAACACAGCCATTCCAGTTTGTAGGATGTGGTTGGAATCCAGGTCCATTACCCTCTAATACCATAACGTCCCCCAGTCCCAGCTTCCTCGCCTGTAAGATGGGAATAATTGTAGCGTGACCCTCCGAGGGTTGCCAGGAGGACTAAAGAAAGTGGGAATCAAGTCTTGATGTAGCTGTGTTCAACCTACATGGCCATCACTGGGACCATTGGAGATAAAAATGAAATTGAAGCCCTTAAAGGATGTCGAATATATTCAATAACTATGTGTGAAACATCAGAATATTAAGGAACATAGATGTTTAAAAACTCATGAAGCTTTCTTAATAGAAAAAAAAAAATTGACGCCTAGTTAGCAGGTTTTGGGGGCCGATGGAACAAGGCTCTGCAGGAAACACCAGCCGCTGCAGGTTTCCGCTGGGACCGGGAAGTTTCACTTTGCAAGAGGTGCAAAAGTCATTGAAAAGATCTGAGCACTGGTTCATGATTTACAATGGAGTGTACTGAACCGGTTATAACAAATAGCGTTAATCAAAAAAACCCCAAAAACGAAAAAAAAAAAAAAAAGCCACCCCCAAAACAAAAATAAACAAACAAAAAAAACCACATGAAACCTGAAAGAAAATTAATAAAACACTGTTGGACTGAAGAGAAGATTTTCTACCCTCGTTGTGCTGGCCGTCCAACTTTCTCCCTGCCTGACCTCCAGGGCATGTGTATTTAAAAACGTACTGACATGGGGATCTTTGGCGGCTATTATGCACATCTTAGCTGGAAAAGAGCATGGTATCACGTGTTACACACAGGGCCCGAAGCTCGCACTGAAGTGTCCCCACGGAACCACATCACACCAGAATTACGATGAAGAATTGACATCGGTGGCTTGTGGAAACAAACCATTGTGTTATCCTTTCCTACAGACCAATCATTTGTCTTTCTTCTATAAGAGAAATGGAGAACATCCTTCCTCACCCTCCCCATTGCTCTCCCTAACATCCCTTTTGAATTTAAAAACACTGATCCGCATTTTTCCTCAAAAACCCATCCGGTTTTGTCCTTTTCCCTGCCCCCCACATTCCAAAGATGGACCATAAGAAGACGCATTGAGGAACAAGTAGCCTAAAAGTCTACTTGTTCCCAAGGAAGATTTCCATTTAAGATAAGAACGTTTTCCTGAATTTTCTGGGACCCCTAAAATGAGGTAGATGATGCAACTGGCATGTTTGCTAGTTTGCCACGTTCGTTTCTCTTCCTCAAACACTCGTGTTCTGTCACCGAAGAGAACTCTGACAGCCCGATTTTTTTACTTCTTTGCTCTTGCCGAGATCAGGCTTTGGCTCATCAATTCTATGGAGACGATCCCCACAAGGACCCAAGGCACCCTGTGAAGTCTGACACTGACAAGACCGCTCGAGACGTTCCGGGCGGGGCCGTCCCCCACCAAGCCTGCTCCTTAACGTTCCGTGTTTGTTCCCACACACTCATTCACCACAACCACCAGATATTTTCAGTATTAAATGCCTGCAGGTCAGAAAGATCTCTCTAAATCAGATTCTTCATGCAGGGTTCCTCCAATGTTTAATCAATTAGAAAAACACAGACCTCCCCGCAGGCTGCGGAGCTACTGTAGATCTGCTTATAGGATCTTCGTAGGTCCGACAAAAGCCTGCAGTTGGCCACTGACTTACAAGCAGCAGCAAAGGTCAGGAGATCTGCTCCGAGAGACGGCCACGCTGTGCACACACACTGAAATGTACATTCACAAAAAGAAAGGGGAGGAAAAGACCGAGAGGAAGAAGGGAAAAAAAACCAAAAAACAAAAAGCAAAAAAAAACATAAGAAGAGAGAGAAAGAGAGAAAGCACGACACCTCTGACAACAGCAGCTTTGTGACCCCTCTGGTAATGCTACCCAGTTTTGTTTATCGTGAAAAGATCCCATTAATGCCTCAGCCCCATCAAACAGCAGACCAAGTCCATGAATGGCACCTATCAGAGCCCAGGGTAAATCCAATGATTAGAGGGAATTTGCCAAAGGGCCTTTGTAGCTGAGAAAAATGCCTACTCCAGTGAGGAATGCAGAAAATTCCTGGGAGCACAGGCCCTCCTTTGTTGGCAGTCTGGCGGTATTTTGGAGCAAATAAAGGGACAAAAATGGGATCTTAGATGCAATGAACATTTGAAGAAAATGTTTTTCAAAGACTTCCTTGAAACATTTCTTTGGAAAAAAAAAAAAAAAAAGATTCCTTGATAAAGATGAGCTACAGAATTTGGACCCAAACCACCATTTTATGGAATACTGCACCAACCTGGAGACTCTCCAAAGGAATAGAGTTTCAGTTAGCTCTCCTTTGTCCTGCTGAGTTTCCTGGTTAAACAGTAAGCCACAGTTAAAACTTTGCAGATAAGAAAATACACACATAGACACACGCACGTTCACTCACTCCCCTCAAATTTACTGACGGGATAAACTGAGTCTTAGCAACCCACAAAGGCATCGGGCAAGGAGAAGGGATAGCATCTAGTACTGAAATGAGGGGATTAACAAAACTCGGGCCAGAACAAAGCATAAAGAATATGCTGAGCTGTCACCGTTATCAAAACACGCAGACAACCAACCGGAAAGAAAATCTGCCAGGCCAACTGCATAGGAGGAAGAAGGGAAGTAAAGGTATAAGGCTCCTAGACACCCATAAGTCTTGCTCTCATGGGTTCCGTACACAAGCGTAGTATTTGTATTTATTTACTAAAAGCCCCTAAGTGAAATATGGCAAGAAGGACATGCCTGATGCCATTTTTTTTTTTTTTTTTTTCATTTTTAACCACTCGGCAGCCTCGTCTACCGGAACATGCCAAAGCAATGTTAGGCTCACGAAACTTCTCTAAGTGCAGTTTTCCTGAGGAAAACAGAATCTTCCAGTTGTGTTTGTTGAAAAGCAGCCGACAGCTCGAAAAATGAATCAGAACTTGGAGGTGCACTGGTGTTTTAAACCTTCAACCTCAGGTAGTCGTCAGGAAGGCATTTGGGACATCTAAATTTCTCATTTTTCTGAAAAGGTAAACCACCCCCCACACTCCTTCCTAAGGGCCAAACAATTTTAATGACTCTTCTGCACAATGCGCCCCTAAGTGCAATACCTTTCCTCATAAATCTTGTTATAGACTTATTTTATGTTCCATTTTAATGTTTGCTGAGTTGAGGGAGGAGCAAAGTAATAATCATGTAATTCTACTTGAAGGTTTTCCTCCCCTTTCTCGTGGGCTGAAATCTAATAAAATATTATTTATTTGCATCTTTGGACAGCTATTCACTAACATTTTCAAAAGTGCAGTAAAGTGGTTGCAAAGGTGGTGTCTTTATTGCTTTGCAAATGCTGTTCGTTTTATCATATGTTTTAAATGCCATTTTATTGGTATCAGTGGATTTACATTATAAAGCTGTAGTAGGATGCTATTTGGGATACACACAACAAACGCAAGCCTTTGCTTTGTGCTTCTCCGTACTTCTGTTTGCCCATGTAACCATATAAAACCATATAAGTCTCCCAGACTTCCCTTCCAAATAATTGAGCATACATAATTGTGGGGTTATTGCATCACTGTTTCTGACCAACCTTGCCCTTTCTAAGAGTTACTCCAATAAGTCTCTACCTTGGGGTGTACGCCTATAAAGTTTATACATCTGTGCACCAAAAGGAGAGGTCAATTTTACTTTTGCATCATTAAATATAGAGTTTTGCAAGCACTAATGAATACAATACTTTCTCAACGTACCTGATGGCTTAAAAAACAATTGGCATACTTTCCTGATGCATTTTGCAAATTTCCTCTTGTGTCTGGACTGAAAAAAAGGCTTTATTATTAGAGTTCTTATGAATAAAGTGCTTAGTTCTGACCATGTAAAAAAAGATCCATTTGAGAGAAATGTCCAGAGCAGAAATAAATTTAAGCACAGAACAAAATAAATGCTCTCAATGACCCTGATGCAGGATTCCCCATAAATGGAGTGTACCTCTCAACCACTGTAGAGTTCTCTGAAATCGAGCCAAATGCATCAATCTTGGAAATATCTCCTAAAAGATAAGAATGAGCTTGGAAAATAGATCATCAAAGAAATATGCAGAGCCTATAAAATAAACCACACACACCACACACACAATTTTCATGTACCAGATCCTCTTTCACTAATCTAGCAGATGGCAGAAGTTTTAAAACTAGTTTTTTAAACTGCAATCTGATTTTCTATTTAAAGCAGAATCCTCAGCATGGTAAGAAATATATACAGGGGATATAATATAATCACCAGGGTCACATAACCGTGCTCATGTTAAGTGGGCCATGGAAGAGAAGAAAAATTAGTAAGAATTGTGAATTCAAAAACGTAACACTCGTTGTTAGGAGTATAAATTTTTACTCCTCTGTGTCACTTCTTTATAGTACCATCATCTTAAAAAGAGCATGGATTAAAAAACACCATGCAAGCTAGGTTCTAATTCAGTGAGGGACATTTTGGGGGTACTCAGAACAAAAACAAACCATGGTAAGCATCAGCCATCCTGGACTCCAAAGAGAGCCTAAGAGTTAGACCTAAATCTTGCTTTTTTCTCTCCCTCTTAAGAGACTCAAGCCATTCTAATATCTTGGCCTTTTAATTCCCATCCTCCAAAACCAGAGCAATTAAACTTTTTGCCATTTAGTTGCTGAATGCTTGAAACCACGGCTCTGATTTAGCTGTTTGTCACCAGGGACTTCAAGGCCAGGTAGAAACCATGAAGATGAAAGTCAAATCAAAGAACGTTCTGACCAGCCACGGCTTTGGAACCTTACAATGTTTGCCACAGAGGAACCTCGTGTACAAGGAGGTGGTTTCCAGAACACGCTCTGTTCTGTCACCATTTACAAACACTAACAGAAACCTCTAGGTGGACTCGAGTGGGGGTAGTACCCCTTCTCTCCTCTGCCCCCCAACCTTTTAACATTTTAAACTGGAGCTCTCTGGAAGAAAAAGGCTTCCCTGTTGAAGCTATAAAAACCATAACAAAAGAGGCTATTTGCTCTTTGGTTCTTTTCAAATGTATCTGTTTGGTCTGTAGGCATACAAGGCTGGGTTCTGGAGTGCCTTGTAACGGCCAATGTCATTGGGAGGCCAAGCGCCTTGCAGCTCGGCCAAAACCCCACTGACTGTGAAGGGCCAGGAGATCTTAATATGAACAAAGTTGATTCTCGCTGCGGCCTCTGAGGTCCTCCTGTCCTAACAGCATTTAGAGAGCCGAGCTGTAATTCCACCCCTCCTTCACGCAGGACCTTGTCTCCCTTTCTACAGGAAATGGGGGCTGAGTTAGTGGGGCATGACTATAATAGGAATCCGTGACTGTGGCGCAGGGTAGCCATCAGTATAAATCTGTCATAGACACACTCAGAGAGGAAGAGGGACTTCCATACACTGCAGCCTTTACACTTTTTGATGCGGACACAGATTTATGGCACACGGGAAGCAGAGCGCCTTTGAGCCAAAGGGGCCCTGTGAATCAAGACCATTTTGTAAGTTTCCGCCGCTCGAAAGAGCTGCACATTTATAATTGTGCTTGAAGTCAGCTCCTTTCCAGCCCCAGGAGGCAGCACCATTTGGTTGAAATAAAACGGAGGACTTTTCCCAACAGCTGGCCAGCTCCAGTTTAAGTTTTAACAACAGGATGAATGGATTGCGGATTGCTGAACGGATCAAAAAGTATTATGCCAGACTTTAGGAGAGACACTTTACCTGGCTACATGGTTTGCATGTATCAGAGTCATTCAGGGATGATGAACTCTGCTTTGAAGAGTCCCCTTGCACTGCTCACCCAACACAGATGACTCTTTTACCAAGATCCTTAAAAATGATCCAACTGAGACCTTGAGGACATGTCTCAAAAAAGTTTCAGACAAGAGAAAAAGGAGTCCACTAGGAGTAAATGAAACGCCAGCCCTGAGTTGGTGTTAATTAATTAAAAACAAAATTTCAAAGCATCCTTAATAGAAGACTTCCTCCGTGCAGCCAGTATCTGATTCAGGGAGTGACTCAAGCAATAAAATCACAGTTGGGACGACTCTCGTGGGGCGGGCAGGCCAAGTTCAATATTTTCCCTATGAGGCATGCCTGTACTATAAAAAGAATGTGATGTTTGAAAACGAGTGTCTCTGCTCTCTCTGTGCTGGCATTAAAAGCCTTCCCTAGCCCTCCTGCCACATTTCGAGAGTACAGTATGAATCACAATCATGTGGCGAGCCTCTCCTTGCCAAATTCTTTCCCACTGCTACCACGGTGCATTCCCTCGTAGGCTTCTGCCAGCAGCCTCTGTCCCCCGGCCAAGACCTTCAGTGCAAGCATCCACGGAGGAGCAAGCACTCCGCCCACGTTCACCGACAAGGAGGAGACGAGGATGCACCGTATCCTACAAACCCGTCATCGCTGAACTGACTGAGCGGGAAGGAGAGGTAGAAGTCAGCTGAGAGAGAAGGCAAGAAGCGGTAAAGAAAGGACGGGACGCAGAGAAGAGCGACTGACAGCGTCCAGAGTGTCGTCCCTGTGTCCAGCACGGGAGTAGCTTCTGTAACTTCATGCTCTCACGTACTACTTCTGAGAAATGATCGCCGGTATTGGGGGTGAAGGAACGGAGAGCCACAGGTACTGGAGAAATGGTTTGGTGTGTTACACAGCAAAGGGCAGCTGAGCTTGGGCAGGAACTCGAGCTCTTGCCCCTGTTGCTTTCTTCTCTCTATCCTGCCTCCTCTGATTCTGAAGCTCAAGCTCAGAAAAGCCACTATCTGATGCTCTTCTACTGCCTTGATCTTTTTAATAGTCAAGTCACTCTCTTAACTACCACTGTCCCCTAAGTGCACACAATGCCACTGTCAGCAGTACCTGTTTATTAAAATATTTGTCAGCCAGACTAACATCCACAGACCCAGCTTCCACAGCCATGACCATGGAACCCACCCCAGACCTGACGGAGATCCCCGAATGCCGCTCCATGGTCATAAAGGGAGCTGGGAGAGTGCAGGGAGGGAAATATTATTGTAGTTCAATGTCATGAATCACTACTGATGGAACCACTCAAAGTTTATCCCCTACTTACATCTGCATTTCCTTTGTGTTCATTTATTGCTGTGGTTAACTACAGATTAATCGACTTGCCAGTTTTCTGGCTGAGTCTCCTGTAAGCAAGCCTAGCATTGTCTGGCCCCCATGAGGCAGAAATGGATCACGAAACCAGGAAGCTCCCTGGAGTTACAATGCTTGTTTATCCCAGTCTTCTAAGTGGCCTGTTAGGTATAAGGGTTTTGAATCAAAAAGCAGCGTTGGAGGGGCTAAATTTCCACGTTCCACACTGAAAAGAAAGCCTGTCCCAAAGGCTGGCAAGCTATGGAAAGGGGAGGTGAGGAAAAGAGTGGAAGGATCAGGTCACATGCAAGGGTGCACAGAAAAAGCAATAAAGGGTCCTCTTAATCTCAGCCTAATGCAGGAAGGAGGTAGCCCTTCATGGGGTTCTGGTCTACCTGAATGAAGGGAGGCGTGGAGATGGGGGTGGGGGTTGTTGGTTTTCATGGCACATGTAGCATGGCACATGTAGCTGGCTGAGTCAGTAGTATAAGATGGCTGCAAAACAAATAAATAGAACATAAAAGAAGGAAGAGACAGAGTGAGAAAGAAAGAAAGAAAGAAAAGAGAGGTTGATTTACATCTTAGGGGCAGTATTCTAGAAACATTATCTCAAATAATACTAGGTGCTGATCTCACTTTTCTTTGTATCCATCAAATCCCATGAATCTATTAATCAAAGATTAAGTCAGATTTTGAAAGGACTCAAAACAAAAACCTATTACTATATTCTGTCCATCCTCCATTTAACAATCATACATTGTGCAGCTATTATGTCTCAGACACTGTGCTAACGGATAGACATACAAAGATGCATAAAACACGGTCTCTGTCCTACCAGAGTTGAATACAGTGAGATAACACAATGCTCTAAGTGCTATATTTTAAAAAATGGCCTGTATGTAGTAACCGCTTGGTGGTATAACAATTTTTGAGAGTTGGGCAATTCTCACCTTGCTTAGTGTTTTTGCTGATAAAGTTAGCCCAGAGGAATTTATCAGATTCTTTGCCAGTGAGGAACTCCGTGAGCTGGTGATGCTGTTGTACAGATCCATATTTGTGGCAGTGAAGGAAAACGTAAAGTGGGTAAGAATTAGTGGGAAGACAGTTTGGATAGTCTTCCATCCAGAAGGCGGAAGAGTCTTACAGAGTGATCCACCGTACACGTGGGGTTAGGGTATAGAAAGAAATAGGGAGTCAGATATGGCGGCTCTGAAGCCAACCTGCCCTGCCTGGCTCCATCATCTACTCCTTAGCAAACCCGTCCACCCATCTGTGCCTTGGTTTCTTCACCAGTCAAACGGGGGTGACACTTGTATTACTGCATTGAGCACTATGAGAAAGAAATGAGATCATCCTTACAACATAGCCGGTATGTGTACTTTCCTAGGACCTAAACCACTTCAAAACTGAGATTTGCCAACCACGAGCCACCCACCTCTTTGAATTCGTACCTGGATTCATTCCCCATTCTAGAAAACTAGAATACTCTGTCCTATACCTTGCTGGCCTCGCCTACTGGGTGTTTCACTTAGCTTTCCTGGAGGGGAAACTCTCTACAGTACTCAGCTGACTTTATCTGTGTGTCTGTATAGTTACTAATTAGATATGTATTTATTACGTATTTACAGTAACAGGTCACCTGGACATCTACAGGGTATCTCTGAGCACCCTTGATCCAGTGTCAAGATCACTCTGTTGGGAAAGAGGAGGAACAAACACCAGATAATACTGGTAACTCACAGTGCACTGAGGATATTTTGTGGGAATTGTAGAAAAAAGGCTTTTTCTTTTCTGGGACGTGAGGGAAAAAACCTGATGGTGTTACTGTGTTCCTTACAACAATCAGTCTTATCAAATCCAAATGAAAGAAGTCTTCAATATGTGGGATACTAGAGTTTCTGCGACAAAGCAGTAAAGAAAACACCTAGGAGACTAAAATGGGCAAAATTGATACTTCTTTTAAAAGATGTTTCCTATTTTGGATATTTTGGAATAGACTGGAGGACCGTGACGTTAAAATCAAACGTATAATAAGACAAACTATCAAGCTTGTCATCCTTCTGACTAGTCCACATATGGAAGGCAGCTCACTGCTGGCAGAAAGAGCACAGGGTCGGAAGCCAAAGGACCTGAGTAGGAGCGCATCTCCAAAAATCTCCCGAGTCATCTGTGTTGTAAATTACATGAGATAATCTGATCAAAATGCCTAGAGCACCGGAGGCACACTCTGTGTATTGATGAAAGAATCAGTGAGTCAAAGGTGTAAGCCAAGTTTTACTAAAAGCTTTCTTTTTAAGAAAATATCTGCGCCTCACTAACTGGCAAACTCCATCCTATGCCCCTACTCCACAAAGGAAAAGCGCATTAATAACCTCCTAGAAACAAACTGCTATTTCTTGTAGTCTTTGTGAAGGTGTGTGTGTGCGCCTTTGTACGTGAGACAGATCAAGGGGAAACCCTAAGACCTAATGGGTAATCTAGGAGACACAGAACGCTTTGGGATCAAAGGCAAGGAAGGCATGATTAGAATAAGAAACCCAAAAGCTGTTTTGTTATTTTTTTTAAAGCTTACCTATAATAGGCTATGTTGACTATAGATCTTACTATCAAGGACCTAATGATCAGAATCCAAAGAATCTTTACTGTTTAATTAGTTTAACTGTAAAAGGTATGATCTGACTACACGGTTCCCTAAGGTTTTTAGAATTTCACAGATTCCAAGCATAAAATATCTTTTGTAATATTCCTCCATACGATGATTCATTGGAATGTCAACTTGAAAAAGAAGAGTCGAGGTAAGCATTCCGTTGCTTTCACAGAACGGGCCTCAGAGCAAGTCACGCAACTTCCGCCTTTGAAATTCCGCACTGAAATAACATTGACTCGGACGGGGCCTTTTTATTTTAGAAAAAGCATCACTTAAATTGCCAAATAAACAGAGTGAGGTGATTGGCCTTCTACAATTCTGGGCCACGAAGAACACACATTACTTTCTAAATGAGCTCAAAGTCACTAAAAATCCCAAGAATTTTATAATCCAACCTATAGTTCGAGAGTCTTGCTTCCTTCCTCAAGGGTGCTGGAGGAAGGTCAAGGATAAAGCAGGAAATGAGACGTTCAATAGGCTGTGCCTTCCAAACAGCCAGAGCGTGTTCAAGATAAGACAGAGCGCAAGACTGACCACGGCCAGGGAGCTCCTGGCTGGGAAACTGACAAGCTCTGTCTGGAAGTTGCTCTTGATTTCAATGGTACACCCGGGGTGGATTTTTGCCTCCCTCCCCAAACACCACTGTGTTGTCTTTTCCTCAAGGTCCCTCTCAGGAATCCACTGCAAGAATGATGGATCAAAAGAAGCTTCTCACCAGGAGGAGGGAAGTAAGACTGTAGGCGCTAGAGAATTTTCAACCTCAGTGAACCCTCAGCTTGAGAGCCTGAGGCCGGTCCGGTTTACATTCCACTCAGCAGCCTAACCTCCGAACGCTGTGCACCCTTGATGGAGTCCGTGAACATTTTTAAAGAACGATGACAGTAGAGGAAGAAAGCTAAGATACAGAAGCCAAATTTCAGAAGACCGACCTTTTTACGTAGTAATTTACTTTTTTTTTTTTTAAAGGGACATTTCCATGGCATAGGTCTTTGATATCATCAAATCGAATTTTATTTTTATTTCTTTTTATTTCCGAAATATTTATTTATTTGCTTACTTGAGAGAGAGCGAGAATGTGCGCCTGCGGAGGAGGACCCGAGGGGGACTGGGAGGGACAAGCGGATTCGGCGCTGAGCACGGATCCCCACGGGGGCCTCCATCTCCTGACGCTGAGATCATGACCTGAGCCGACACCAGGAGTCAGAGGTTCAGCCGACTGAGCCACCCAGGCGCCACTCAAATTGAATTTTAAAATAATTTTGAAACGGTGCTTCTCAAGTTATAGCTATTAAAAAAGTTCTCATATCATTGTTGTGATTATTGTCATTTGACCCAAGAAATGCGGGCGAGGTGTCCTGCCTTGAGATTATTTTTAAAAAGGAAATTGGGTTTGAGATACCTAGAGCGTGCTGTAAGGTGCACGAATGATCCCGCTGCCTCTAAGCAAACTATTTTCCAGCATGTTATTTATTCCCAGGGATTGCAAACATTCCAGATGACATCACCGAGGCTGCTAGTGCACAAGAAAATAAGCAAATGAGACACACATTGGCTCATGTGGCAAATCACTGGGTTTGCCAAATGGAAAAGAACAAAAACGGGGAGGGAAAACATTTTGTTTTCAATCTACAAGGATATTAATAAAACTCAAACCCAGCATTCTGTGGCTACATTTCCCAGGAAGAAGAGTCTCTTCTGGCCAAAAGAACATAACAACAAACTTTTGTATCTAGAAATATGTATCTCGTGATGTCATTTTAAAAACCGCTATTTATCACAACTAGGGCTGGAAACGTGTTTCTCTGAAACTTGGACACAAAGAACAGACACAAAGAATTATTTTAGGTAGAATTTGTCCTCGACAAATTCTACCTAAAATAATCTGTAGTTCAGCGTAAATCAGTCCAGTGAGGGTAATTTGACCCATTATATGTCACAGCCTAAAATCGAAAGCTTCTCTAGATAAAATTCTAAAGAAGAAATAAACAGCAAGTCATCGCTGATTATAGTGCCAAAAAGACAGGATGAAGTAAGAGAATATAAAAATTTCTTTAAAAAAGGGAAGACTTCTTATGCAAATGTAATTTATAGACACCAGAGAGAAATGGAAAAAAGCAAACTGCCTATTGCTGATCACCAGTTAAAAGTAGAATCATTTGGAAGGTTTATTATGATTTAAAATTTGTTGGACACTATCGTAAAACAATTCCAGTTTGGAAATCATCAGTGATTAACAACAGGAGTTAACACTTACAAAGCACTTACTTTGTGCCAGGCACAGCCTTGTGTACCATTAACTCATTTAATGCTCTCAACAGCCCAGGACATTAACATAGTGATCCCCGAACTGGTCTCATTCTGGAGCTGAGGCAGCTCAGGCCCAGAGAGATCAAGAGCTTGTCCAAAATCACGCAGGTACTGAAGTATTCGCACCTGTTAATTTAGATGAGGCTAACTAACAAAAATTTAAAGATACTAATAAATACGGAGAATCTAAAGGCATAAACTGTGCATAAACTGTGAAAGCGAAGTTTCAATTAGTAAAGTCATAATGCCACACTTATTGGGACCTCTTACTGGGAGGCTGCAAATTACTTGCACAAATGTACAACCTTCCTTAGAGATAAAGGCCAACAAATAAAGTGTAAAATCTCCCTTGATAGCAAAGGAAGATACACAGGTGTGCTGGTATCCATCAGTCACTCTCAGCTGAGCGGCCACAGTTTGGTAAACACGTTCCTTTTCCCCAAGGGCCTGGGCCTGCATTCATGGGAAAGCATCCCACGGAATTATTTTTCCCAGTTTTTAACCCCTCCTTGAAGTGTCCCATTTAAAGGACATGTGCCTACGAGAAAAACCACTGGTGCCTTGATTTGCACGGAGTAGTTGGAAAGCAAGACTGCTTATCGTACGCCGTGCCTCTTTCTGGAAACGTTTAGAATTGTCTCAGCAATCATGCGGTCCAGTCTTTCATGTCCAGGGGAGAAAGCTCCAAGCCAAGGAGATGAAAGGCACAGGTTAGTATTAGCCTTAAGAGGAAAGCTGGACAAAGCCCCGGGAACAAGAGCGTGGGAGCGCTTCAGTGCTGAGGGGCCCGTCCAGGTATTTTACTTTTTTAAGCCTCAGTGTTCTCATCGCAAAAGGGGGAAATGCAAGGTTGTTGCGGATAACAAATGAAGTAACAAACAGGGAGCGTGTGGCACATTCCCTGAGCCCCAGGAAGGGCTCCGTCAGTGGTCATTGCTCCTGTTTCATTCCCTTGACTCAGTGACTCGTAAGTGGGTCGTGTCCCAACTGGATGTCAAGCACCTCTGGAACCGGCATCGTTACAGGCTGCTTCCTTATTCCTTGGGTCTACCGAGGGAAGATCCCATCTCGTTGGTTGTTTTCCCCACACATAGTAGTATCCATTCCCTACCACCTCCTCTTTTACCCTAGAAGAATCCTTCAGCCTTTTCTCAGGTGTTTTCCATCAGGACAGAACTTCGAGGTTGACCATTTCAAATGCTCGGTCAGGAAGGCTCAGGGCGCGCTTTCACAAAGGGGATAAACATAGATTCAGGAAGTCTGAACAGCAAAGATTCCACGGCTCACATTACCTGCTTCCTCGTTGTTCAAGTCCCGTTCTTCCTGGCAGGGGGAGGAGAGTCTGCCGCTGATTAAACATTGCAGTCACATCAGCACTGGGCAAAACCACATAACCAACTTGATTTGAACTCAAGTACGCTCACCCCTACTTGGGGCAAGCAGCCCTGTTTTCAAAACCACTTGGACAGCAGATCAGGTGTTTACGAACGACTCCCAGTCTCTCCTGCTCCCCTTCAAAGAAGCGGAACAAGCAGGGAGGGAGCCAGGAGAGAGCCAGGGTTTCGTAAGCCACTGGCATTGTGCCAAGAACTCCGTCTACGTTCTCACGGAATTCTCCCAGCCACCTTGAGAGGGAGACCGGTATTCTCCTCATCCCCATTTTACAGATGAGCTGGCTGAGGCTAAGGAGAGTAAGCACCTTGGCTAGGGTCTCATCTTTAGCATCAGATCTGCTAAAAATCAAACAGCCCTGTGGACGGGCCCTCGGGAGACCTGGCTTGGCCACTGCCCAGATAGGTCTCATCCTCTCCAGGCCTCAGTTTCCCCTCTTTGTGGGGATGCAGCCACTCTTGAAGTTCCCTTCCTGCCTGACATTCTCTGGCCTGCTGCTGCTGCTGCAGGGCAGGCTTCTTTGTTTCTAGGCTCAGCTGCTCTGGCGGGGCTTCCCTGGGCTCTGCCCTGTTTTGTTTTTGCTCTGGACCTACTACAGATGGGCTCCTGGCAGCGCAGCCCCGGAGCACAGTGGAAGCTTCCTCTTTCGCTCAGTTCCTGGCCGCTTCAGCATGAACAGAAAAGGTGGGCAGGGGCCAACTGGCAGAAGTCACAGAAATAGCAGCGCATGATTCTCATACGAGCAGCGGAAAGGTCGGCACGCAGGACCCCGACGTCTGCCGAGCTCTTTCATTGACTAAGGTTGCTTTTGGCACGCACCGGCACCACGGGTTTCCGTGCTCATTTCCCTCCAGTCGGAGCCGAAGGCTTTGGAGGTAACGCTCCGCAGCCCCATGCCAGCAACTGACCGTCCAGGGACAGGAGATGGAGACATTCAACTGCAAAAGCCACCGGGGAACCCACACTCGGATTCTCTCGCCTCATTCGGCAGTGCACAACCTCCCCGGGAACCTACCGAGGCTCCGGCCACCTCGGAGCACAGGGACAAGGTGTGTGGGTCGAGGATGTGTAAGCAGCCATGGGCCAGCCGTCCCGACACAGGCGTGGAAGGCACCCCCACACCCCCACCACCACCACCGCAAGCAGGCAGGCTTCCTTCCCCAGCATGCTGCTCTCATTAGTCGTGGGGGTGGGGGGATTTGTTGGGGGTGGGGGGGTGGAGGGGGTGGGAGGGGAGGGAGGGAATGTGTGCAGTGCTGTCTGGGCCCCAGCGAGCCAGGAAGATCTACCCTTCAGCCCAGTCCTCCTCTTCTGCCTATGCCCTCCTCCACCCTGGGTCTAGGACAATCCTCCGGCCAGGCCAGTTCCAGTCATAACTAGATCTTTCCACTACTGAGTAGCACACACAGGAGGATTTGTGGGAGTGGTTTTCTGTTTTGTTTTGTTTTGCTACTATTAAGCTAGATTGCTTCATAATCCTTTAAGTGTTTTTTAGCCAACTTTTATTTACATATCTGGGCCAGCAAGCATGTGATTCACCCAAGGATGTCACGGAGGGAAGGCAGATGCTACCGCTGCGGTGGGGGGAGAAATCTGATGCTGTTTCACTGAGGACACACGAACAGCTAAGCTGTCACAAGGACAACTATCTCTCGGGCCAACACCACACCAAACTCTCAGCATCTGGACACCCTCACAGACAAGAAGAAGGAGCGGCTGAGGTAGGGACACCGATGCAGGGAGTTTTGCTTCTCTCTCTTTCACTCTATCTGCTCCAGGGACAAAGCTTTGGCAGAGCCAGATGCCCCCGGCATCTCTACGTGTGAATGGTGGCAGACGTCTGTCCATTCTCTGTACCACGACCATCCACTTAAAATGTGCTGTCTGCCGGCAACTTAGACACCGTCCGGAAAGCACGCTGCCCTGGCATCCACAGGAGGGCAGTCGGAAGCACGCCCCTAACGGCCCTCTTTCCAAGGATAGTGACTGGGTGGTTTCATGGGCTAGAATATTGTTAGATCTATCCAGGAGCTCTTCCTGTCTTTCACCTTGTGACAAGGAAAAAGCCTGTTACGATTCTTCTCCTTTCTTAAAAATGTATCTGAAGATCCATCAGAAGGTTAAATGGATCCTGAAACATCAGAGAATGTTTTTTTTTTTTAAAGTAAAAGGAACCTACAGGCTTAGATTCCTGGAATAAGGATCTCTTCCCCAATGAGAAAGCCTTAAACACTAAAATAAACACTTGCCAGGAGATATCAGTGAGGTTCTGCCCACATAGAGTCTGATTCTCAGGCAAAACACACTGCAGCACAGTTGACCTATGTAGTTCCACTAGCTCTCCACCTAGGTATGCAAGTTTAAGCGAGTCGCTGGTCTCTGAGTATGTATTTTATTATCCTTTTTTAAAGATTTTATTTCTTTACTTGTGTATTTGAGAGAGAGAGAGAGAGAAAGCACAAGTGGGGGGAGGGAGACCAGCAGACTCTGCAGAAGCGAGGGGCCCAATCTGGGGCTTAATCTCAGGACCCTGAAATCACGACCTGAGCTAAAATCAAAAGTTGGACACTGAACCAACTGAGCCACCCAGGTACCCCCTGTATTTTATTATCTTAATATGAAAGGATTCTGTTAAGGATTT
Source organism: Neogale vison (assembly GCF_020171115.1). NCBI lineage: Eukaryota > Metazoa > Chordata > Mammalia > Carnivora > Mustelidae > Neogale > Neogale vison. The sequence goes on from NC_058102.1 coordinate 51,013,131, forward strand.
CCAATTTCCCATCTAGCTGTAAAATGAAATATTTGTTTAACGCAAGCATCTATTAACATTGTCAATGGCAGCTTTTTAGTTCAATCGTTAAACACAAAGGGCAATAGTGCTTGCCGTGCAGGACAAAAATGTCTCATTGCCGTGACCTCAGAGAGGAATATTTTTAGGAAGTTTTTCTTGCTCTTCTTGGAAGAAAACACCACGTCATCGGGCCCTTTGAGTGAGGCTTGCCAGTGATACAGGACGGGGACGGGGCTTTATTTACTGGCTTTGAACTGAAAATGTTTTGGAAGTGTTAGGCTGCTCCTCATGGAAAAATGCCTTTTGCCTCTAACCTTATCTCCAGTGATCAACAGTCAGTGTCAAAGGTTTGTGAATGGATTTCAGAATGTGTAAGTGGCACCTCCCATCGTTAGCTGTCTACATTTTTTTTTTCTAACCACTTGCATACTTTTGGTCAACCGCTGTAAAATAAACAGCCCTTCCCAAATGTTTTTGTTTTCTTTGACAGCATTGCAATAATTCACTTGGAATGCTGTAGACTAGAATAGCACTTTAATGCTGTTGTAAGACTAGGTTTCTATCACTTGTATTCGTCAAGCTGTTTTTAAGGTAGAAGACGCCAGACTGAAAAGAACATAGAACACTTGGGAAGATGCGTTATGGTTAGATCTTCTTTCCCTATCCCTTCCAAATAGATACACATATGCGTATCACCACACTTGTGAATGTCCATCAACAGATGTGTATACGCATACTCTATGTGTATATTAAAAACAATCCTCACCTAATGTGTTCGCTGTTTTTGTGCCTGTACGTTTGTTTTTTTTTGTTTTGTTTTGTTTTTTGTACGTTTTTTTTATACTTGAGAAGTACAGCATCTAAATTAAGGTACAGTTTACTGTTCAGCAAAAGATGGTATGAATTCCTATTTATTCCTGCCTAGAAAGTTTCAGAAACCAGGCCCTAATACACTCTCTGCTAATTAAGTTAAAATATTCTTTCTTGATCCCTTTTTTCCACTCACGCACTTACTACAGAAGTTCAGAAAAAAAAATGTATAAAAGTTGGTCGAGAGAGCTTTATTTTCTTTCCTCTTGGCGGGGAGGGAGTGGGGATTATTGTCTCAGATTCATGTAACAGAAGTCTCTATGTCTGTTTCAAATGTGGGAGGACAAAGGTTGACTTGGGGAACAGGACAGGACTGTGTGCCCCACAGCCAGGGTAGCTTTCTAGAAGACAGCGCTGGAGTTGGGACTGTGCTCCCCTCTTATCTCAGCCATGCTCCTCTCTGAGAAACCCATCTCTAGTGCACACAGCATGACTCTTCACCTGCGGTCTACGGCAAGCACGCATGCGTCCTGTCAGCACAGAGTGTAAGTTAAGGGGCCGGGGGTCCATCCCCGGGCCACCTCACCTGTATTCCTTGCAAGCGGTTGGAGCCCAGAAGGCCTGGCTTAGCTTTGGGCTTCTCCAGCAGAGAGCAGTGAAACACTGTCAATAAACTTAATTCTGGAAACCAGAGTAGCTTCCAAGCTAAGAAAATGGCCAAGGCAGACCTGGCAGACTCATCAGAGTTGCAAGCGAACTGGGGAAACTGGGCTTGGAGATTTGAAAAGCTGGCTGTGTGCTGCAAGCTGTGCACATGTGTGTCGAGACGGACGGAACTGCGTTTATTTAGACATTTAAATGTTAGTCACAGTAGCACTGTGGAGCAAGACGGATGACCCCCCAAGAAAAAGCGTACGCTTTCCAACACGAGTTTCTCATTTTGACCACACTATTATTGTATTCTAATGCATGAACGAGGCCACCTTCGCCTGTATTCAACATTATCACAGCTTTAGCTCGGGAATCCCTATCTCAGGCCACCTACCTTGGCAGTTCTGCAATCATCCCTTGCTGGCAACGGAGGACCCGCTTGGTAGATGAAGGGCAAGAAGCATTGGATGCATATGCATTCCATAGGAGACGTGGTTCCCGAGAGCCATTTTGAGCAACTTGCAAACAGCTTTCTAGAGCTCCAGGGCAAGAGGAGGTTCACAGTGGGGACGTGTGAATGGCGTTTGTTTCCAGGTAAAGTGATTTACAAAGTGATTTACGACATTACACATGAGCTTGTTAACAATACCAGCAAAAATGCAAAAACTCCCCCAAAGACCAGCCCTTGGCTGGGTTGTGAATGGGTCCTTCTCCTCCCAGTCAACAAAAGCTGATGACAGAGAATACTAAGGAAGGGAACAGGTTTGCACTAAGCTGCTCTCAAAGAGAACAAATATTTTCACAAAGGAAGTATGAGCATTTACAATCCCATGACGTGAAGTGTGTGATCTGATCTGTTACTTTTCTTGCACCAAAAGAGAGTTTTATCCATTTTTTTTTTTTTTTAAGCAAAGCTATCAGAGAGATTTTCTCTGAAGAGATCTAAACCGAACCCAACAAAAACAAGCTGAGTGTTCATTTCCCTTGTTGAAGTAGGAAGTAACAAGGTCTGTATCCCTCACACAGACTTTTTACTAGTGCCTACATGGGCTCCCATCCGGAAACATTTTTTATCATCTTCAAGTGCGGGGTTCAGATGCCAGGTTCTCAGTGCTGGCTGCCCAAATGCTAAGCGAGGCAGGGGACACTACACATCAAAGGGGACAGGACAGCATGGCACCATGCCCGAAAAGCACGCTGTTCGAAGGACGAACTTGGAAGCGATCAGCTCACATCAAAAGCTTTACACTCCCCCAGTGACCAGGCTCGTTTTACCTTCCATGGGAACCTCCCTGCAGCCACTTGTCGAAGGAAAACTTCCCCCTTTCTTGCTCCTCTCAAAGCCCCTCTCCCGAGTACCATCTAGCAACAAGGAACATCTCGCTGCCAGAAAACTACTTCCAAGGGGCAGACAAAGCTGCCCGGTGCCCCCACCTCATGGCCAGGCTTCCCGGCCCCAGAAGAACGCGCCCGACACAGAGGCTGCCTTGCTTGGGAAAGCGCAGCCCGGCTGGTCCACCTCAACATTCCACCCCCTCGGCCTTTCCCAAGGTCTCAACGAGAAAACCATTCCCCCCCCCCTTCTTTCTTTCTTTCTTTCTTTTTTTTTGTTCTTATCAGTTCAAACAAGAACAATGAATTCCTCAAGCCCACAAGAATGTGACAAGGTGTCAACAAAGCCAACCAGGAAGGTGATGTATGGCCCAGAGGCTGCGGCTCCCATAAATCACTTCACAAACTAGAGATGCAAAGAATGAGCCCTGCAACCTGGAGCCCAGAGTGCCAACTCCTTGCACCCTTAAGCGTGTACCCCACCAGCCCTCCCCCACCACACACACACACACACACACAGTCACCCTCCTCCAGCATCCTTGCCCAAGCCCACCTGCTCAAGGGTTAAGGTCTTTTCTTTCTGTGGCAAATACTGCTTACACATGGGGGAGAACTAGATAATTTAATGCCCTATAGGGAATGGGGCTGACCTGGCTTTGTCCAAGGCTGTCTGGAAACATCTACCTAAAGCCCTAATTTCAAAGGTTTAGAAATGGCCAAAGTATTTATTCTTTGATCAAAATTTGATCTAGAAGATAAAACTCAGTGGCTAAATGATGTTCTGGTTTTCAGATATCAGATGCCAGAAATTGCTCTGCCTGCTTCATACATGATACCAAGAGAAACAGAACAACCAATCTAGAATTCCTTTCTGCGTTCCTAGAATGTGGCTTTCTTCAAAGAAACGTTGGATGTTTAGCCACGGTATGTGTGAAAATTAGGAGGGGACTTAGGGTATTTGACATTGCCTTAGGCAAAGTAATTTATAGACAAGCACAGAATTACCAAATAAGATATTCTCTGTCACTGTTTTAATGTCTCTCATGTATACCTTATACCACAATTTGGGAGTGAGCGTTCAGTGTAAGCTGCTAATGCAAAAATCTCCTGAAACCATTTAAATACAGATGATTGACTAATTTTGCAGAAACTTAAAATCTACTCTGTGACAAAGATAATACAGAAGTATGTTGTTTGAAAAAGGGTCTTAAATGCATATTTAACTAACAGACCGCAACAGCTAAGCAAATCATTTGTAAATAGGTATTCATATGACAGACGGACCCACAGCCAATTTAGTCTCGTATGCCAAGTTTAAGACAAAAACAACTTGCAAAGAATTGGTTCTGTTGAAAGCTAGAGGCAACAACAAACGAGAATAACCTTACCAGTGCCCGTGCTAATGGAGACCGGGGTCAACATTTCTTCCCTTCAACCACTTTTTTTTTTTTTTAATCAAAGATTCTAAAAATAGCAGAGCAGCAGAGACGAACGTTTTCTCTACTGACTAACCTTGCTCTCTAATGACAGTAATATTAATTCAAAGAAAGAGTGAATGATTAAAAAGAAAGTACCCACGAAACTGGTAGTTCAAACCCATAGAAAGTTGACTTACAATTGATAAGCCTTGGTCCTAAATAGGACAACTAAATATGTGAAAATCTGAATAAGGCATTCTTTGCAGCACAGTGTGATCTTTCAAATAATATACTAAGGTCATTATAAATGATAAGTTCTTCTAGGGCATGTAAAGAGGTCAACTTTGAATGATATCATTTACTCATTCAAGAACTCAGCTATTCAATTAAATGAAGTACATCTAGAATTACTACCAATTAGACAACCGACAACCAAGGAAAGTATGTACACCATCAGTGTAGCTTCTAAGACAAGAAGGGGCACATGGAAGTTAAATTTGGGACTACTTTGGAAGAATTACCTGTTCCATTAATTCTCTCTGAACAGAAACATTTCCTTTTATTTTTACACATGTGTGATTTTGAAAAACAACCAAATAAAACTCACTACAGCCATAGTATCAAGGTACATAGTAATTCTATACAGTGTTCCTAGGGGAATACAGACTTTCTGGTTGAATAAAGAAAGAAGACAAGATAGAATAAGCACATGCAGATCTTTGAGATCCCGATTTTCTTGCATTGGAATGGCTTATAGAAAGTGCTATACTTGCTTCAAAATGTGATTTTCCTGAGATGGAACTCCAAATTGGAAAAGGCAAAGAAGATGACATTGGGGATGACCACTTAAAATCTTACAATATTTCAAAGCATTCTTATGAAAATATTAAACTTCATCTACAAGAGAGAATCAGATGAATTAGAACCATGAACATCTATTCTTTCGTTAAAAAGAAAAAGAGTTTGCTAAACCTTTAGCAATTTCCATGGGCAAATCTGGGCCGCCTGCGGCAAGTTAGGAACTGGCCCAAAGAACAAGTGTACACAGGTCACCTGTACTCCACTCCAACACAGCCTGCAGGGAACCTGGAATCCCCCAATGTCTCCTTCTGGAAAAAATTCTAAAACAACAATTAGAGGAAAACTATCTTCAGATGGTTTCCTTTCTAGTGGAAACATAGGCTTTGTTATGTGAGAGCAATCTGTCCCCACTGAAAAGACAATGTTTAAAGTTCCCTAAGTAGGTTAAGCATCTGTCTTTGGCTCAGGTCCTGATCTCAGTGTCCTGGGATTGAGTCCAGGGTCCCTGTGGCTCCCTGCTCAACAGGGAGTCTGCTTCTCCCTCTGCCCATTCATCCCGCTCCCTCTGCCCCTGCCTTTGCTCCTTCCCCTTCTCCTGATTTTGCTTGCTCTCTTACTCACTCCCTCTCTCAAAGAAATAAATAAAATCCTTAAAAAAAATGCTCCAAGTATTTGCCCGTGTCATTTAAGACTTTCATCTACATTTTTACCCAATGTATCTCAGCGAAACTGACAGAGCTTTCAACTAAGTAGCAGATTTTACATAGCTTTAAATTGTGTTCACTTGCACATATTTCTCATATATTTTACATGCGTTTACTATTTAAATTATATATTTGTTAATTTTGATTTTGTTTGCAAAACAGAAGTGAGCTTTATCTTCATAGGTAATACATGAGATCTATAAAGTATCAAGGATAAATTCTTACTTTTATTCATAATTAGTTTGTGTCAATAAACACAGACCAAGACAATGCCAATTTAATGCATATAAGGAAAAGAAGAACAATTTAAAAATCCTGCAAATTGAGCTCTGTCCCAATGTCCTTCATTCATAAAGCAAATACTTATGTGTGTGCAGAGAGCTACGGTAGGATATAGAGATACAAAATGGAATGCTACGGTAGGATATAGAGATACAAAATGGAATCTTGCTTGCCATTTCCCATTAACTGACCCACCTCAAATTGTCCTATCTTGTTACATACGTTGCCTTCTTTATATGTGTGAGATTTTGAGTTCCAGAAGGCAGGACATATATGTTAAACCCCATGGGTGTACTCTTCAGTCCTCTGTCTTTATCATGGGACATATAACAATTTTCTGAAGGTAAATATAATGAAATATAACTCAGACTAATGTGATAATGGTTATATATATTACATATGTATGTCTCTCTCTATATATATATGCTTCATATTACATATATATACATTCTTTATATGACTAATACGACACTAATTTTCTACCAAGCTGTCTTAGTATTATGGGAAATTAAACTTTATCCCTAATAAACGTGACTCACTAATAGTGACATTGGAGGTCTCTTCTCTTCCATTCTGTTCTGTTAAAATAAATACGATTCCTCACTTTGTGACCAACTATATATAGCTACATATACTTAGCCTTGGTTCAATATAAATAAAATAGCAAGAGAAGGAAATAAACCTCTTCTACCAATGCTTGCCCTGTTGGGCAGGGCACCACAGCACCACTCATTTCTAACATGTCTGGTAACAGAATCTAGAGGGATTGTGGTGTAGGTAGACGCATAGCTTGGACGAGTTCATTCCTTGACTACGTTTTATAAGATAGAAACTGTGCTATGCACTGAAAATACAAAAAGAAAGGAGATGTAGTCTGCTGTGCATAAGACACACGAGCAAACCAGCACGGTGCATTGTGAATGTGTTTTCACACACAAAAAAGCAAAGCGCTTTCAAATGCCCACAATGGCAAAGAGAGAGGGTAATTAATTTCGGGAGGGAAATACTATATTTGAATTGGGGCTTGGCAGACGTGTTGAGATTCGTCCAGATGGAGATAAAGGTAAAGAACAGGACAATCAGGCACCTGGGAGCTCAGTCAGTTAAGCTTCTGCCTTCTGCTTAAGTCATGACCCCAGGGTCCTGGGATAGAGCCCCGTGTCAGGCTCCCAGCTCAATGGGGAACCTGCTTCTCCCTCTCCCTGCTTCTCCCTCTGCCTACCACTCCTACTGCTTGTGCTCTGTCTCTCTCTTTCAAGTGAATAAATAAAACCTTAAAGAAAAAAAAAAAAAAGGACTAGGACAATCAGACAATCAGAGGGGTGCCTGGGTGGCTCAGTCCGTTAAGCAACCAACTCTGGATTTTGGTTCAGGTCAGGATCTCAGGGTCATGAAATCGAGCCCCACAATGGGCTCTCTGCTAGGCACAGAGTCTGCTTTAAAGTCTCTCTCTCCCTCTCCCTCTGCCCCTCCCCCTGCTTATGCTAAACAAATAAATAACATCTTTTAAAAAAAAAAAAGAAAGGGGAAAAAAAGGACAATCAGAGCAGAGGTGGGAAATAACTTGTGCAGGTTACAGGACAAAAAGGGCTCTCTGTACTAAGGAAATGCAAACCACAACCGGCAGATGGTAGGAGGCAAAATGAGAAACCGGAGCTTACTGCTATAATCACAGAAGAAAAGTGGACTTTGTCCCTTGAGTGACTGTTAGCCACTGAGGACTTCTGGCAGGAGAGGGATGAGCTCTCGGTCTTGAAGACAGCACTGGCAGAACAGCGGCGGGCGGTGGTGGCTGGAGATGGAGGAGATGAGACACAGCAGGGAAACTAACAGGAGACGAGTGCGGGAGTTCAAATGAGGGATGAGGAGGGCCCATTCCGAGAACACAGCAGCGGGAATGGAGGAAAAGAAAACTCAAAACACATGGAGCAATAAATGACAGGACTTGGTGAGCATCGAATATGGAGAAAGAAGGGAGTTCAGGACGACCAGGTGAACGAGAACACTCTCAAGCAAGCGGAGAGTACAGTCGGTGAAAGGCAGGTCACCACTGCAACACAGAGGTCGCCGAGAATGCACGCGCAGCCTCAGGACACGTGACTCAGGACACACGTCCAGGCCCCGTGACCCCTGGACACGAGCACCACGTGAGGGCCAGGTAGGAAAGAGAAGAACCTACCAGATACAAGGGGCTTTCAGGGACGAGAGGCAACAGCAGGACAGAGCTTCCTTCTGGGATCCAAAGAGGAGAGTTTGAACTAGAGAGGCACGGCCAATGCGTCCCATGGTTCAGAACGGCCATGGGGATGAAGACTGAGAAGGGTCCCTCGGATTTAGCAGTTAGGAGGTTATCAGTGACCTCACTGAGAATACGGTCCGTGGGCTGAAGGGGGCAGAAGCCAGATCACACTGCCCCCAGCTGGGAACGAGATGTGGTGGGTTGAGAGCCCTTTCTCCTTGGCATCCTGTTGCCTCCTCGCCATTTCAGAATAGCTTCAGCCTAAAAGGGCAGGTCCTCTTGCTAGGACCAAAGACCTTTAAACCCAAGAAAGCTACATAATGCTGCAAAGCACAAAAAAAGCTGCAGGCACAAAAGGAGATTGTAGGTGAGGGTGATGTTAACACATCAAACAGGGAAGCTAAATACATTGTTCCCGGTCAAGGTTTTTCCGCTCTCCCTGAGTCTTTCTGGGGAAAACTACCTGAATGGGACATGGGCAGAAACTGAACTGGAAGAGAATTTTAAGAGATCCTAAGACACTCATTTGGCATCATTCCATAGAATGCGTGTGAACTTTTAAAAAAGGGAGTGTGCCCAGAAAAGGAATGTAGCTCTATAACTTAAAGGGAAAACCACACTTTTGGGATCCCTATATGAAAAGGATTTATGTTCATGGAGAAAACAGATTCTCCCTCACTATTCTTTAGCTTCCAGAATCTAGATACAGAACATTCAAGAATCTCTAGAGAAGAAAAACAATAACATCTGGAGGCAAAGCAAAAGCCTTCTTGCTTTCTAGAACTTAAATTCATTTTCCATTTGCACACTGAAGGAAGAAACTCCTATAAATGGATTGAGGGCCAGAAAGACACACTCAAGCAGTGGTCAGCAAACGTTTTGTGTAAAGAGCCAGGTAGTAAATATTTTAGGCTTTGCGGGCCAGGTGGTCTCTGTGGAAACAGCTCATCTAGGCCACTGCAGCCAAAGGCAATACGTGAACCAATAAGCATGGCTGTGTCCCAGAAAAATTTTAATTTCTGGATGCTGAAGTCTTCATCTCACCTAATTTTCACACGTCACAAAATACTACTACCCTTTTTAATTTTTTTCCCCAACCATTTACAAATGTGTAAACCGTTCTTAGATTGGAGGGTCATATAAAAGCAGGCGGTGGGCTGGACTGGCCTGTGGTCCAGGTGGTCGACTCCTACACCAGAAGAACCTTGTCCATGAGCCCAGGTTCAGTGAACTAAAATTTCTGGGCGTGGAATGCACTGAACTGGAGAGACCATGGAATTGACATATTTGGCAATTTAGAGAGAACTGCTTCAGTATGCCTGGCTGGCACCGTTGGCTAAGCACTGCCTCCAGCTCAGGTCATGGTCCCAGGGTTCTGGGATCGAGTCCCGCATTGGGCTCCTTGCTCAGTGGGGAATCTGCTTCTCCCTCTGCCTGCCATTCCCTCTGCTTCTTCTCTCTCTTTCTGACAAATAAATAAATAAATAAAATCTTTAAAGGGAGAGAGAGAGAGAGAAAGAGAACTGGTTCTTTGAACCACAGCCCTTCTCACTGTGACCCTGAGCTGGTCACTTAACCTGATGCTGAAAAAGGAAGTTACGGTGCGCCTAGGAGCTACCCATCCAATTCTTCATTCATTCAGTAAGCATCCACTGAGTGACAATGGCTTCTCCAGTGCTATGCGAGATATTAAAGAAAGCAAAAATGGGGTCCATATCTTCGAGAAGTCTACATCTATTTGAGACCATAGACTCACACACTGGAGTAACGGTACAACAATTTCAGTGCAAATTCATCATATTAAAGGGAAAATTCTTGGGCTGCTAATATGTAAACCTGTTTGCTAGAGGGAGGTGAACCTTTTCACTTTCAAGTTAATCAGAGCATGTGTGGATTACCAGCTCCTAGCATTAGGAAAGTATAAAAGTCATCTCATAAAATGCTGATCTCCTATATTATAAATACTTACTTTAAAATAGATGTTTTATTAGATGATTGTAACAAATGATTCTAATTCATTGGTCATGATAGACAGAGGCTTCTGACTAAGCCTACATTTTTTTTCCAAATCAGATCATATCTGATCAGTCATCCTCTTTCTCAGAAATCTTGAGTAGCTTCTCATTTCCTGGGATGCCCGATCACCTCAGGCATGCCAGACACAGCTGGCGTGACCTGTCATCACTATTTAGACTCAGACTGTCTACATCTACCCCTGACCCACACTATGGCCCTAATTTGCACTATCCAACCCACCCTGGCTTCTCTTGCTTGAACGCACCCTCTACCTTCCTGCCTCCATTAATGTGTTCCTACTTTTCACACAGCTGGAAGGGTTTCTCTAGGAACTTTTCTTCCAGCTGTTCTATTAAAATCCTATTCATTCTCTAGAGCTCTGAAGAAGTGCCATTCACCTTTTTCATAAAGTCTTCCTTCTTTTACCTCATTGGAACAAAGGCCTCCTAGGTCTTTCTTTATGATTTTCATTTTGGCAAAAATATTTATAAAACACCTACCTTATGAGGCTCTTTTAGGATTAAATGATAAAGCAAGACAAAGTTTAAAATCACCTAGCATAACTCCTGACACATAATTGGGAGTTCGAAATAAATGGAAGTTTCACATGTCTACATATCTACCCTTACATTGTAAGTTCTTAAAGCTAAAAACCATGTTTTATTGACTTACACACAAACTTTCATGCTAAGTGCTCAATATTTTTTAATATAATTGGAATATGGAACACTACACTTTTACAGAGCATAACCAGTGTTTTTAATCCTAAAGTTAAGTGTGAGAAGGACTGAAAAACTGTATGGTTTTTGGAATGTGGAGCAGAAAAACCATGGTTTTTGGAGTAGCTTCCAGACTTAGTTTTATTACTGTGTATCTGTGCAAGTTACTAAAATTTTTTTAGACTTGGTTTCTTCACCTATAAAATTACATCAATCAAATGTGCTTTGATGGTTTGAGGTCTCTAGAACAATGCCTTGTATTTGATAGGTGTTCAGTAAGTATTGATTATGGATATTAAGCAGGGCTGTGTTTAGATGCCTCATTTATATTACCTATATTGTGGAAAAATGCTCAAAATTAGCATATACCAGAATGAAATGTGAATTGTATTTCTTGACCATTCTTTCTTTTTTTTTTATTTAAAGATTTTATTTATTTATTTGAGAGAGAGATCACAAGTTAGCAAAGAGGCAGGAAGAGAGGCAGAAGCAGGCTCCCCACTGAGCAGAGAGCCTGAAGCAGGGCTCGATCTCAGGACTCTGAGATCATGACCTGAGCCGAAGGCAGAGGCTTAACCCACTACACCACCCAGGTGCTCCTTGACCATTCTTTCTCAAATACGTAAACAGGGCAGCAGTCTCTAGCCCTTTTTGTGTGGAAGAGCTGGTGCAGTGGAAGGTAGCTTACTAGCAGTTTGCTATGATCCCTAACAAGTTACCCTCTTGAGAGCACCGTCTTTGACTTCTCCCCGATCACCTTGGCAGATAACAAGAGGGCAGTGTGGACCATGATGTCAGACCAGACATGAGAATTCATCAACCTGTCCGGTGGAACTTTAGGAGCCATGATCATTTTACCATTTGCTGGGGAGGATCCCTGAGATACAACCACTGTGTTTCATTTCCTAGTCATTGCTGCCTTCTTTCTGAGTTCCTCTTGGTTATATCTATCTATCTATCCATCTATCTATATCTCCCTTCTGGGGCATTGCTTTGATTTTTGTATGTAAATGATCATGTCAGTGCTAAAAGCCTGTTTCCAATGATGTGTATCCAAACTAAATTGGCATAGGGAAGCTTGAACAAGAATGAATCCAAGTTTATCTGGTATTGAATTGAGTGGGCAGGATCCTAAGAAAACAGTTCCTTGAAAAGGTTTATGCATATTTGACCAAGAAGTGGAGCAACTTAGTGATGCCAATCTCTGAAAACAGATGATACAGGAAATCAGGGATAATCTATTAGACTCAGTTTTATATGATGTGTTGGTGGTGTGGGGAAGCATTAGCATTTTCAGTATGACCGTGTCTATAATTGGGCTTTTGGCACAAACTCTTAATTTACTTTTCAATTCCAAAATGCAAGGACCCCATTATTCTATAAAGAGTAACCAATAGGGTGCCTGGGTGGCTCAGTCAGTTAAGCATCCACCTTCCGCTCAGGTCATGATCTCAGGGTCCTGGGATCAAGTTCTGTATCGGGCTCTCTGCTTCTCCCTCTGCCTCTGCTGCTCTCCCTACTTATACTCTCTCTCTCTGTGTATCAAATAAATAAATATTTTTTTAAAAAGAGTAACCAATAAAAACCACTAATCGGGGCGCCTGAGTGGCTCAGTGGGTTAAAGCCTCTGCCTTCGGCTCAGGTCATGATCCCAGGGTCCTGGGATCGAGCCCTGCATCGGGCTCTCTGCTCAGCGGGGAGCCTGCTTCCTCCTCTCTCTCTCTGCCTGCCTCTCTGCCTACTTGTGATCTCTATCTGTCAAATAAATAAATAAAATCTTTAAAAAAAAAAAAAAACACTAATCACCTAGTTGATAACTTGTTAACATTGGTGTTATCATCTCCACGGGTTCTAATGAGGATTGAGATGAAAGACTTAGGGGAGAATATGCAAGGCTGAGATGAGCCGGGTGTTTCCATCCTATCACCGTTCCGCAAACCATCATTTAAGATGTACTGAATCAGACAAGGACAAAAAGAGAACATAACAAGGAAACCCTTGCTTCAATATTTCTCTGTGTTCAAGGTAAATGGTGCCTTGGGCCCAAATGAGGTGACTCATTGCCTCAGTTCTCTCTTTCCTGTTTCATGTTCAAATGCAGCCAAGATTCGAAAGTAATCCAACCCCTCCCTGATCGTAGTGGACTGCTTCCAGGATGACATTTACTTTTCATTCTCCATGAGCTCTGTAAAACCACCTATGGCTCAGAGAAGCTATTTGACAGGTTCTGAACTCTAAGAACAAATGAAAATGTCATTTTGAGGGGGGGAAAAAATGAAGCCAGAACAAAGATGTCAGAAACACGATACGGCTGGAACAGGCACTTATCTGCACTGTAAGTGAAAAAAGCTTCAGATGCAAAGAACTTAGCAATTTAACTACTGGTTTTCTCCTGAGACTTCACTGTCACAAGAGATCCTTACATTTCCAGGGGCATTCAACAGACTCTCCCCTTTCACTGAGACCAGCTGCAGGAGCTTACTGCATATTTGTTCCTACTCAGACGCAGAGATTGCTTTGTGAGAAATGTTGGTGCGAGAAGGAGCTCCAAAGGGAGAGGACATCAGAAGACAAAGAGACAGGTCGACAGGTGCCTGTGACATCTGTGACCATTCTGCGCTGTGGCTGGTGGCAAAGTGGAAGGCCAGCTTTTCATAGGATTAGCAACACAGCGCCCAAGGCCCGTCGTTCAAGCTCTTGGTCAATACTGCTGTGGAGTAACGGGCTGCAGGGAATATGTCAGAAAGAGAAGCTACATCCTTGCCCTCCAGCTGCTTTCAGCCTTGTCCAGGCGACAAGCTTTATGTGTATTTTAAGTCTTGTCCTCACTCCCTTCCAGATTCCACCCAAAACTCTTCTCCCACAGGCAGCCTTACAATACCGACTAACGGCTCCCGCCTCAAGTCTGTGTGACCCCCTACCCCCCGACTCCCATTCTCCCTTTTTACACAACCGGAATTTGGCAGAAGTGCTCTTTTGTTGATTCCTGTGTGCTCAGTCCAACTGATTTGTCAGGATTGTGAGGAGAGGGTTTTGGTTTTCTCTTTCCTTTGTGTCCTTTCACAGTAATTAGTTCTGTAGCTTAAACATAATCAACACTCACTGAGGGAGGACTGGTCAGCCAATTTGGACACCTCCTGCTCAGATGCTGTTCCAAGTGTACGGGTTCCTGGCTCTCCCCAGGACATATCAAGTTCCTGGAGGTTCCCCGTCCTGAGAAGGTCTCCAGATTTTCATGCTGCCTTTGTGCTCCAAAGCAAAGATATTCTCAACAGAGAAAACGTTGGAAAAGAATTCAGTGCTTCAGTGGGCTTGACTTCTAGCTAGACTCTATCTAGCTAGACACTAGCTAGACAGGACAACTAGATGCCTTTACACAGTCTGGCATTAACCACGTTCAGAAGCTCCAGTGAACAATGGCTCATCCTCAATTCATAGCATCAATTTTTTTAGTTATTACATGAGACAGTAATTTAACCCATCACTAAGGAGTTTCACGTACCTACTTCTACCTCTTCAGAAACCCTCTGCTTTCTCCCCTACTGTGTTCTTCTGTGGTGTTTAGAAACCAGAAAACTATAACTGATTTCTCCTCCTCCATTCCTCCCCTCCCCCCATTTCTAGAGAGAAAGCAACAGCAGAAAGAACAATTTGACTCAGATGGGTAAAGAGGGCACAATGCCAGCAGTGTTGATACCCACTGGCTACAACTTAGCTGAGTGATTTTTTTCCCCAAGTTAGCACTGCTAAAAAGAAGAACAACTACTTTCATTAATGACCGCTTTGATTGCTTTCTTAAGTCTGTGCTAAAGAATAAAATGTAAGTAATTGTTCCTTTCACCTTGAAGCTTACACACAGTCACACAGATATCACCCAAATAGATAGAATGAATCCTCTCAACTTTTTACTTCCCTCTTCTGATTCTTGCAACACATCCTTGGGTGTTCTGCCTTTTCGGGTTTTTCATAACCCAGGGGATAAAAATAAAGTCGAATGCTCCATTAACCTCTCCTAACTCCCTCCTCCCATCTGCTGTTAATACAGGACGACGGATCTACCAGCTGCAAGGCTGGCTCCATCTTGTTCTTCCAGACTCGAAATCCATACAGCCACTCCTCCAGGATACCTACCCAGACAGTCCAATCTAACGCAGCCTCCCCTGCTCCACTCTTCTCCGTTATATTAACTTGGTTTACTTTTCTTCCTAACTCTTATCACTGTTGGAAATTATCATCTTTATTTTTGGGGGAGCTAGATGATTGTTCATAGCCTCTCTCTAGAATGTAAGATCTGGGAAAACAAAGGCTTTGAACTGCTCACCAGTGTAGCTCAGTAACTAGTGTGGGGTCTTCCCAGCACTAGTGTAGGCATAAGAAGCATCAACGAGTGAGTGAAGATACAGGTCTCCTTATGGGCAAGGCTAAGTTTCCACTCTTTCTCCTACATTGGTCAACTGTTTTGCTCTCCAATAAAGAGGTCTATCCTCCATGGACACAGAGGAACTATCATTTGGTGGGATCCCTAGAGTTCACAAGCTTCAATTCTCCATCATTTCAGCCAGCAACTAAAGCTTCAATATCAGTGACAAACAGATGAGGACGCACAGAGGTTTAGAACCAATGTCTTCACATCTAGGCAAAAGAGAAATGAAAAAATGCCCCTCTGGTGCATCCCACATTCGATTCCATTCAAATCTGAAAACTCTTGAGAGTCTGAAGATGAACTTGGGTTTCAATTTAATATAATAATTTTTTAAAACAACAGCTGTAATATTTTTAGGGCATATATATTTAAATATTATAGAACACTCTCAAATCTATCTGTAAGGATTTAAGTATTATAGAATGGTCTCGAATCTATCTGTAAATAGAAAGTCCGCCCTTGTGAAATCAAACAAAATTACACTAATGTACAAAAGGGCGGATGTGAATAAGAATGGGTCATGATATTTCTAGTTACAATTAAATAAACCATGGCATATCGGCCACTGACAAGTTTTATGCTCATGCTCAAGAGACCATTGCACCCACAAACTACAGGAAAATGTGCTATGTTTGTTTAATATAAACCGTATAGAATCATTTGCAGTGTGTCCTAGGAAGAAAGAGAATATATTAATATTACAATATTAATGTTACTGTCATTAATTTAGAATGCTTTGCTAGTATGCTGTTTCCCTGTATTTAAAAATAACATGACCAGTAATGGCAAATCTAGTAGTCTCTGCCAAAGACAAGGTAAATCTGTGCTACCTATAAAACAGCCAACAATGCAGACAGCAACATAACAGATTTCAAAGAGGTGCCAGAAAATGCTATTATTTGCCTAATAATCATAACTGTATTTCTGAATATGTAATTTTGGCTTTACAACACTACTCAATGAAATTAACAGGTGAGTCAAAAATTATCATCTTGGCTGCTATGTGGCATTCTTCAAATCTCTTAAAATCCCTTGCTTGAGTCTGCTTTTCTGAAAAGCACTTACCCACCTCTCCGGAGTGTTATATGAATTAGGATTCCTGGAGCCCACAGAGTCTAAGCATGGCCAGCAGGTTGGAAGCTAATAAGCACAATGGAAATGGGCCCTACTTAGTTACTATGGATACCGCAGATATAAAGGATTCCTAGTTGTGGTACTCATCAGCAACTACTAACACAAAATCCCACATGCCGCTTGGACCTAAATATGGTCATAAATGTTTACTGCACACCCATAATATTCATACAACTGTGCTAAGGCAGCAGAACCACAACACAGGAAACAATATGTTTCTTTCCTTCAGTGTATTTGCGTACCCCATCCTCCATCTGGAGAAGTTAAAGTTTTGCTTTGTAATTAGCTTTACAGAATATTTTTTTTTGTCGTTGGATTACTAACACTGCTTGGCCAAAAGCGGATGGAAGCACAAAGCCCACGAGGAGTCACTGGCTTACCCAAAAGCTGTGCACCCATAAAAGGTTTGAAAACCTCGCGCTGCTTGATATGAAGGCTGCAATTACCATGTCCTACAAACAGAGTCCCCTTATAGGTCAGAGAGGTGGAGCTGGGCGCAGAGCCTGGCTGTTCCTGACTCTTACTGTCCTATTCATGTGAAAACCTCCCATACCTTTTCTTGTGAATGAATCCCAAATTACAACTTGATTTCTCCTTGTCTGATCCATGCAAAGGATATCCTCTTGCCCTTTTTTTTTTTTTGCTTTGAAATCTAATAATCCTTGAAGGCAAGGCTGTCTGTTAAAACCCTCCGGGGTCATTTCACTCTTGCTTACAGATGCACACATCACACCTCAGCAAGGAAGGGGAAGACAATAGCTGGAATCAAGACTTACACTTGTGCCTGATTTGGCTAAACAGTTTTGGGAAACCCTGAGAAATCCTCTGCTCTGTAAAGCTGACAGTGCAACAAAACCTTAACATTCTAGATGGCTAAGGAGATGTTGTAGACATGAATTTGTGATCTGGCCCCCAAAGGATTCTCCTTGGTTTCATTCCCTTGCTTTCTCTGAGTTGCCGAATGCATCACCAGGATTTAGGGTTCACTGCTGTTCACCGTGTGCCTCCAATGAGCTCACGGGAGCAGCAAGCAGGCCAACGATCATGAGCTGATCACAAGCGGAGTGTGGGTGAAGAGGGGCCGGGGAACCCCACACAGGTGCTGTGTCTGGTGGGAGACACGGAGAAGCATGCCATGAGGAGCACAGGTCCACATGCCACCACTGTTAACGGACAACCTATTTTATCTCCTTTGCCTGCCACGGCCCCCAGATTCCCCTCCTTCTCCGCTTTCTGCATCGCTTTTCTTTTTCCACGTTCTCTCGAGATCATTATCCACAGCCACGGCTTCAATTACTGCTGCCAGTGGCCGCGTAGCTCTATCTGCAGCTCAACCCCCTTGCCCAAGCTTCCCATGTCCACAACGGAGAATGCAAGGGCTTCCTCTGCACTTGGAACTCTAAACTCATTGTTCTCCTTCATGGGTTTTTCTCTTAGGTGGGGGCAAGCTTGTAATCCTTGACACTTCCCACTGTTTCAATGCCTGGAGTACAACAGACTTCTAACACCCGGCTTCTATTTTGTACAAGCAGATTAATTGTTCTAAAACAGTCTTTTAAATATACTTTCAGAGATACTGAGTTTTTGCTCAATTCCTGGGTCATATAAAAGTGTAAAAGTACTTAAAATATTTAAGCCTCTTGGTAGTCACAGTGGGATGCAGGGAGAAAAGGAGGGAGAGAAAGCCATTTTTTGCTCTTTGAGGTAGTGTGGGGTGTGTGTGTGTGCGTGTGTGCGCACGCGTGTGTGTTGGTGGGTGGGTTTTGACAAAGTTTGCTGCAAGATTCTGAGAAAAAATAAGCATATCCAATGCTTATTCTTTTGTTTTCAGCCTTTAAATGCTAAAATCACACTGTGGAGTTAGCCACAATATTCATACATTAATCGATTTTTGCAAAAATGCGTTTTGCTATATTAAATTTTAAAGTTTTATCTATTCAGAAAATAGTTACAATATTCCTTTACTGAATTTCTGTTAAGAGCTTACCGTTGTGTTTACCACAGACATACATGGTATATAAATTAAACATATAAAGTATGTAGGTTTTTACCAATTGAAGAAAACTTGACATGACCTGAAAAGATATGAAGCTACCGTGGCAATATTTAGAAAAAGAAAACTAATTTATTTTCTGAACTCAGTCTTCCATAGTGACCCACATGTATTTAAAAAATGATTGAAAAATATAAAATACGTTTACATACAAGCTTTGCTACAAGGAACTCTGTTTCGTCCATTCCAATCAGCAAATGCTGCTTCTCTAAATGATCTTTTTTTAAAAAAAAAAAAACAATCAATCACAGACACACTGTTTTTGTTTTTTTTTATTTAGAGGAAAATTCCCCAGACACAACTCTTTCCAATTGTGGAAAGAACACGCCACCATGTTGTCAATACCAGCCTGGCAGCTTCATCTTAGACTATGTCCTTTTTTTTCTTTAATTTTTAACATTTCTATTTTTAAGTAATCTGTACACTCAATGTGGAGCTCGAACTTTCAACCCCAAGACGAAGAACTACATGCGATACTAACTGAGCCAGCCAGGGACCCGAGGCCCCTATCCTGAAGTAATCCTAACAAGACTTTCCACACTTAAAATCTTTGGAGGTATTTTTTTTTTAAGATTTTATTTATTTGACCGACAGATCATAAGTAGGCAGAGAGGCAGGCAGAGAGAGAGAGAGAGAGAGAGGAGGAAGCAGGCTCCCTGCTGAGCAGAGAGCCCCATGTCGGGCTCGATCCCAGGATGCTGAGATAATGACCTGAGCCGAAGGCAGAGGCTTTAACCCACTGAGCCACCCAGGTGCCCCAGAGGTATTTTTCCAACATCTACTTCTAAGTGTACTTTCTATTTTGAAATCTCATTGAATGCGGTAGCAGCGTGAATGTCACTTATATTTATGTGTCTCAGCATTGGATCCAAGAGATTAGCAGTCGTAGTTACTCTTCAGGGTATAGTAATTAATGACATAATACTGTGAAAATGCCTTTTTTTTTTTTTTTTTTTTTTAAGCTTGCAATCACACAGTTTTAAACAATCATCTTGTGGGAATGACCCAAGGAGCCTAACCATATACTTTGTTTCTTCATCTGACAAATGTGTATTAAGCAACTACTGTATACCATGGTCCTCAGTTTTGAAGAAAATGCTAAGCACATGGCTCTCTCATCTCGGGGAGCTTACAAAACTGGTAAACAAAGATAAAACAGGTTCAGAAGTTACCAGGACAAGAGAAAATGGATAATACTGTAAGCAAGGCATTAATAATGACATGTTCATGTTCCAGGGACGAGTCAGGCTGCATCTGACTAAGGGTGGCATGAGACACACCTCCTGAAAAAAGCTGGTGTCAAAACCAGACTTTGAAGCTGAGGAAGATTTTATGCAGTTGAATGTGGGAGAAGGAAATTCTAGGGAACTCAAAGGTAAGAAAATGTTCTGTGGATGGAATAGGAAGGTTATTTGTCCGGCTACACGTCTATGAGGAAAATGGTAACCAGAGAGCTAACTGGTCCTATCTATGTGACCTGGAAAATTTATAATATATTCAGTCACGAATGAGGCAGTTGGTCAACAGAGGAATGACCGGATAGAGAAATGACCTGAAAGAATAATCTGGAAGCAGCCAAGGAACACAAATGTAATGCGATTAGGGGAAGTACAAGGCGTGTGTGTGAGCACATAAAGACAAATGTAGTTAGGGTAGTCATAAGGATTTGCCCACTCCAAATAGGGCATCCTGGGGAGTGAGAGAGGATGCTATTGCTAACTATTCTGGAATACAGGAACAAACTGGGGCTGTCGTGAAAAAAAAAAAAAAACATGACATATGGTTATCTTTTTTTTTTTTTTTAAGATTTTATTTATTTATTTGACAGAGAGAGATTACAAGTAGACAGAGAGGCAGGCAGAGAGAGAGAGAGAGAGGGAAGCAGGCTCCCTGCTGAGCAGAGAGCCCGATGCGGGACTCGATCCCAGGACCCTGAGATCATGACCTGAGCCGAAGGCAGCGGCTTAACCCACTGAGCCACCCAGGCGCCCCGACATATGGTTATCTTAATCAATGGGCACTAGTACGGCATTTTAAGAGATGATAGATAGCCTTATGCTCTATGAAGCACCTTATTTAAAAATGTTTTGGAAGCAAAAGCAAACCCCTTAGAAATAAAATCAGATTTGTGTGTGTGTGTGTGATATCGCCCATCCAAAAGCCATAAACTCAGGAAAACCTACCTATGACTTATGCTGGGCTATTGCCAAACCATAAATTGTCTGTTCACCTGGGTTCTTTCTATTCTGTAGAATCCTTGAGGACTAGGAGTATGTTTTCTTTGTCACTGAACTTCCTCCAGGTCCAAGCACAATGGCTTATAAAAATTATTTGATTTTTGTCGTATTGTATTAGGTAAGACATCAAAGGCAGAATATGGCAAAAATTTTAGCTGAAGGGCATTAAGGTCTCCTCTAGGGGCCAGTGGCAATTAGAATTGGAATCAGTACAAGGTATCATAAAGGTAAAAAGGACAGATACGGAGGGAAAGCAGAGACATGAAGGATCCAAAGGTTAACTGTACGATCCAACACAGTAGCCTTTAGCCACATTTAGCCATTTAAATTCAAATTCATTAAGGTAAATAAAGTCAAATGTTCAGTTCCTCAAACACACTGGCTATACTTCAAGTATTCAAGTCACTACATGTGACTAGTGGCTAACATACTGCATGGCACAAATACAGAACACCTACTTCATCGCAGAAAGCTCTACTGGGACAGTTGCTCTAGAACTGGGAGAATCCTAGCACCTATGGGACAACAACAACAGGGACAGAAAGCAGAGGGGTAGGTTTAAGAGGCAAAGCAACATCTAAGCTTTTCATGGATGCCAAAAGTGAAGGAGAAGGAAAACAGAAGTAGGCTGGAACACTTGAAGACCTTAACAAAACAGGCTTAAGAAAGTTTGACTGTCCGTGAGTTCATCAATGTGAACACCTACTTGAGGCTGTTAAGTGAACTTGATGAAGAAGCAGAAAAATGGGACAAGAAATTGGGGACCAAAAGGATAAGACTTCTTAGTTTGACTCATTACTTTAAGTACAAATCTGGTTTTTCAAATCCTCCACCAACCACGTCCTGTATCTGAACCTTGATAAACATGGCGTCACTAGCTGGTATTAGAGATCAAAAGGGTCCACGGGCATTGTGCTTGGGTGATACAGTCCACGTTTTCCCACAAGTTCAAGGATGGCAATACTGTACGGTTGTCAAGATTTCTCTTTGTGCCTTTCAAGACTGCTTCTAGATTGGTTTTGTTAATAATTTAGATAAAAACATTGGAATGGGCCCATTGATTAAGATCGGAAGCAGAAATGCCAAAAGGGCTATCTTTTCAAAAGCACCAGAGAGGAGCAAGAGGGGCAACATTTTGACACTTTGGCTTCAAGTCTGGGAGTTTATGGGCATTTGTGTTTTGTGTCAAAATATTGGAGTATTTTATATACATAAACCTCGTGAAATGTTGAGTAACAAAGTTGTGTGCTGCTTTTTTATGGATTCAGTGTGTAAAGGTGTAAATGTAAGGCTGTCTGTTATGTAAGTGATAGAGAGAAATCAAAGAGGGGCAGCAAAATTATTCCAGGGTTAAAAAAATATTCTTGCAGCATGTTATTCTAACACGAGCTGGAAAATAAACTCTTTTTTCACTTCAGAACACACATAAAACTTGAATATTATTGGAAGTTGATAATAGAAACTGGTGTTTCCGAATAAGTCACTGAATACACTTTTAAGCCTCGATCCCACATAGGAATGACTGAATCAGATTTTTTTTTAAGTGGTAAAGGTTGAGAACTGTAAAATCAGTCATAAAATATGTGGAATACTGAGGGATGATTCAAACAATCTGACTTACTATTGTATGTATACACATTCATTTTTTTTGAATTCGTACATACCATTGGAAACTGCATCAACCCATAAAAATAACTCATACGCCCATTATGTTTTTCCATTTTAAGCTTGTAATAGCAATAACGACCTTAGCAAAAGACATTTCCTTGGAATTAATGGCTGGCTGGGAGGCAGAGCCAAGGGCCACTGGTTCCTCCCAGCTGGTCATTAATCCTCAGGAAATGCCTGCACCTCCATCATTATTGCTAAAGCACCATTACAGAAAATTCTCACAGTTCCAATATATGGAAATTTGAGGCTATTTTGCAAGCCCACAGTATTCATGTTAGTTAATAGGCCACCACTGAGCACAGAGGACGTAATTATCAAAACGACAGAAGGAAAAATATTGTTCTCCTAGGTCTGTAAGATTATAGGAAATTGGGACTAGCCTTATGGGAAGAAGTATATTTGATGCTAGGAGACATTAATTTAAAGGGATATTTGGAATCCTTCTTTTAGAGTTAATAAAAGACACAGTATCCATTCCCGTTACTTGGTTAAAAAATATTTTTTAAAACAGGTACAAATTAAGGTTATATGAATCTTTATTTTCTCTCAAGCTGATCAAAGAGAATCAGGCCAGAAAGACTGTTTATGAACACAAGTTATTATATTCAACTAGTGAAGTTTAGGGAAATGCATACAGTTGAAAACAAATTTCTTTCTTTTTAAGTCTTACTTAAAAATTTGTACACATCCCATTAAATATTATATAGCAAACATTTGTTCTAGACTTTATTACCCCAACAGGGTTTTTTTTCTTACCTTGGCTAGAGGCTTAGCACATGCAAACAAGCATCTAATAACTGAAGATCAAAATGATAAATACAGTGTTGGTGTTCTGAGGTATAGTTTTCAATTCTCAAAAAAAAAAAAAAAAGAAAAAAAGGGGGAAAAAAAGCGCAACAATAAAAAACCCCACAGAAACCCACAGATTTACTGGTTTCTAGGCTAAGATGAAAATTAGGTGTTTTTAGGTCTATTCATTCCCTCCTTTAAATAAACAGGGCCCAACAAATGGCTTCAAAGTAGGGAATTAATCCAAAAATCACACCCAAAACAGTCTATAAATCTTTTCAATGTGTTATTGTAACAAACTACAAATGTTGGATATGATGCTTTACATGTAATGAAATTCACTGCAGATTCTCACTGTGTATTACAAATACTTACCCAGTTCTAGAGCTAAAGAGACCTGCTATGGGGGTAAATTGGGCCCCCACCCCCAAAAAATGTTGAAGTCCCCGTGTATCTATGAATGTGCCCTTATTTGGAAATAGAGTCTTCACAAATGTAACTGAGTGAAGATGAGGTCTTTTGGGCAGGCCCTAATCCAATATGACTGGAGTCCTTTCTAGAGAAGAGGAGATGTATAGACACATGATGGGAAGAACATCATGAGATGACAGAGGGAGAGACTGGAGTGATGCAGGCCAAGGAACATCCAGAGCTACCAGCGACCCAGACGCCAAGGAAAAGGCAACGGAACAGATTCTCCTCGCGCCTTCAGAGAGAGCATGTTCCTGCCAAGACCTTGATTTCAGACTTTTGGTTTCCAGGACTGTTAGAGAATAAATAACTGTCACACTAAGGCACCCAAGTCCATGGTGTTTTGTGACAGCAGCCCCCGGAAACAATGACAGGATCCGAAGGAAGAGGTTCATCAGAAGAAATGTCAACATTACAAATGAAAACCAAGAAAGACAGGTAGGGTGACAGGAAACTGCTCCCTATAGTGGAAAAGCAGTGGAACTAGAAATCAGGAAGCCTGGTTCTTGTCCTAGCTGATGAGGTTGAATGACCTTGAACTGGACACTGCATTGTTCTCAACTTGCATTTTGTCACCTGCAGAATATGAGAGAATTCAACTACAGAATCTCTCCACTAAGTCTAGGGTTACTGTGGGGTACATCAAGCACCAAACAGACCAACAATTCCATATCTACTCCCCTCCTCCTCCATCACTATTTTGGCTAAGCTTGGATGAGACCTCAGTGACAGACAACAGGATATAGAAATGTAAGCTTTCCTTCACCACTTCCATGGCCACAACAGCAGTGTGACCACATTTATTTGGATCAAGTAAGGCCTAAGGGTGTTTGCTATGGAAGTCATAGCAGCCTGTTCTGACATTCTTTTTAATATTTTTCTTTAATATATATTTTTTTTCTGAACTTCTGAGATTCTCAAAATGTCTCCAGCTGATTTAAAAGTAAGCTTTGGTTTAAATAACTGTTATCACCAAAAATAAAGAAGGTTACTCATAAATCATGAGGTTTTAAAGTGACAGTAGGTGGGGCACCTGGGTGGCTCAGTGGGTTAAGCCGCTGCCTTCAGCTCAGGTCATGATCTCAGTGTCCTGGGATCGAGCCCCAAATCGGGCTCTCTGCTCAGCAGGGAGCCTGCTTCCCTTCCTCTCTCTCTGCCTGCCTCTCTGCCTACTTGCGATCTCTGTCTGTTCAATAAATAAAATCTTAAAAAATAAAATAAAATAAAGTGACAGTAGGAGAAGGATTAGTCCAAAGAGGAAAAGAAGTGCTTTATATGCCATAGCATAGCTGGGACTTAGGCTTTGATAGAACAGAGGTATCAAATATGTTAACCTTGTTCTCCAAAAGGACCCATGGTGATCAGATTCACAACCTGTTGCTCACTGGTTATGTCCAAACATCATCATCATCACCATAAATGTGGTCACCATATCAAACACTCAGATTCCAGGAGGGAC
The DNA here is from genome assembly GCF_020171115.1 of Neogale vison. Lineage (NCBI taxonomy): Eukaryota > Metazoa > Chordata > Mammalia > Carnivora > Mustelidae > Neogale > Neogale vison. Next base: position 51,038,361 of record NC_058102.1, read on the forward strand.
CAGTAGAATACGACAGACCTTTGTTGTCACCCAATGTTAATACTCAACATTTGAACTACTTGTAAATCCAGTGTTTCTCAGACAGGAGCACAAGACTGATATATTTAGCTGGTGAGGGAGCTTGGCCATCTGCCAATGTGTGTACCTCAGCACAACTTTGCTCTGTGTGTGTGTGTGTGTGTGTGAGAGAGAGAGAGAGAGAGAGGGATTGCGTGTGTATGACAGAGAGTTGCGATTTTTTTTTTTTTTTAATCGGGAAACCTAATGTTACCGCGTTATTCTCAAATGGGGATATTCCTACAGGTCTCAAGCTAATAAGAGTCTATTGCAGTTCGTCCTAGAGACCGGCCCAGATCGCCAAAGTACAATTAACAGCACATTTCCCCAAAGAATATCTGTTCTCGTGGACATTCAAAATCTGTGTGAAATGGATTTCTAGAGGGAGAAAAGTATTTCTCCACAACTTCAGGACTCTGGACACATGTTTCAGTATATCCCAAGAGGGCAAACAGGTACTCAAATCAGCCTGTTGTTGTATGTGGCCTCAGGAAAAGCAGGTGTGTTACCCTATGAGGCCAACTCTTTTGCTTCCTGGCCTCTGAAATTGGCAGAACTCTTAACATCATACAAAAGCTTAAGTTACTCCAGGCAAATAGTTAGCTGTGTGCCAAGCCCACCTATGATTTTGGCTGGGCCAACCAGCCCTTTCTAATGAGGGAATGTGAAAGAGGAACTACACAGCCACAGATAGGAACCAGGGGCCAGATTTCCACTCTGCCTTCCTACAGCCACAAAAGGCTTTTGCGTGCTTAGAAGAGAAGACGCTTAATGTCTGTCATCACAGGAGATGTCGAAAACTCATCCAACCTACAGTCTTAGAATACTTCTGGAGGTCATACATGAATTACACAGGTGGTAAAACTGTAGAGAACTTAATACCCACTGATACACACGCATGTGAGTACAATAAGCATAAGAATATGGGAATATGAAAGGTGGATTGTGTTCATGCAATATCCTAGCTTTCTTCTGTGCTACAGCTTTACAAAACACCACCACGGAGAGGCAACGGGGCAAAGTGTATGAGGGACTGTTGCATATAATTTCTTACTGCTGCAAAGGAATTTACAGTGATAGGAGTTAACAAGAACGATAATGTTACATTTGCTGGAATTTGGAGTAGAGGAGAAAGGGAGAAAGTAAGAGAGTCTAATTTTTCTCTCTGCCAGAGAAAGGGCAAGAAAGAAACTTTGATATTTAAAAAAATATGAATGCATGAGGTTCTCAAAAGGGGCCTTTCTAGTTTGATGTTATTCCTATCTAGGAATTTGGAAACAATGTGGAGGGCCTTCCTTTTGATCTTTTTTTAGGGGAGAAGAAGAGAGGTCACTAAAATCCAAACCATGTTGGGAGAAGACAACATATCTCTACATAGGTACCCCATCAGCCTTTTTTCATACTGAATACTTTCAAGTGTCACAATATTCCACACAGTTTACCAATTTTGTATTAAGTTAAAAGTCATTCATCCCTTTAGAGATTTTACTATGACTCACGAGCATGGGAAGCTGTGCACTGTAGACCAGTGTGATCATCTTCTGTAGATTAATTGGAGTCTGGAACTGTATTCCCTCACATCTGCCTCAGCTTTCCCTATGGATTTTAATCAGGGAAATAATGCTATACTGGTGTTCTCCAATTTGGATTTTTCTACTTGAGGTCCAGAGAAAGACAGGAAAAGCAACTAAATTTATTGAGCACTCACTATGTGCCAAGCACTGTGTATTGAGCTGCCTAGACCAGGAAGGGTGGGACCCGTGTGTGGTGAGGGTACAGGCGCATGCCCCAGACATGACATCACACTACCGCTCTGCCCACTCAGAATCACTGGCTTAGGAGGCCAAAAACGATTACATGATTCAGTGGCTAAGGTCACAGACAGCCATGGAGGAAAGGGCCCCAGGAAAGCAGCATCTATAAATCCCAAATGGACAGCTGGATCGTTGTGGCTAGTTTGACTGGAATACACAAACACGGAACATAATCAACAGGGATGTTTCACCAAAATCCACTCTCTGCTACCCAAACTTGAGTTCTTTTAGCCCTGTAATTAAACATAAAGCCAAGCTGAATTGAGGCAATAAAACAAAAAATGAGTATGATACAAATAAGGGGGAAAACTGCTTCTAGAAACATTAACTGTATATCCAGTAGATTTTTTTAAAGAAGATAACAATGGAAATATTCATTTGAATATCACTGTGTCCACTCTACTTTCTTTTCCCCCAAGTTTAACTCTCTTGGACGACCCTCAGAGCAGAAGCACTTGGCAGTCCTACTGGTTTCCCCCAACACCACATCCTCAGCTCTCCACAGACTGACCTCCCCCCATAGCCTGCATCTCTACAGAAACGGGTTGTCATCTACTGCCTGGGATCACTGCAACCTCCAAGGTCACTTCCACTGTAAGGGATGCTCCGTGTCCCAAAATTTCCCTTCTCATTCAGGTGTGTTTTGAGCATGCCATTCTTCTGTTTGGAACTCCGCAGTGACTACCTGAGGAGACACGGATCTATAATCCTCTCCTTAAATGTCCATCACTTGAGACACCTTCCTTGCTCGTCCACTTTTCCTGGGTCGCTTTACCCCTTTAGTCACACACTTTGATCCCCTGGCTGGCCCCCCTCTGAACCTCACCCAACACTGCTGTTGACTCACTCACTCTGCACACAAGTAGAATCGTATCCTGTTGGAACTGTTTTAATATATGTCATTATACTTCTGAACATTGTCCATGTTAGCCTACCAACCAAAAGAGCAGATGAAAATGGAAACAGAAAAAGAACAAATGCCTCCTAATTGTTACGTAGGACAAGGGCGAGGATGAAGATGGTGACTTGAGTTTTAAAAGTTTGGAGTAGAGGAGAAAGGGAGAAAGTAAGGGAGTCTAATTTTTCTCTCTGCCAGAGGGGTGCCTGGGTGGCTCAGTGGGTTAAGCCCCTGCCTTCGGGTCAAGTCATGCTCTCAGGGTCCTAGGATCGAGCCCCTCATCAGAGCTCAGCGGGGAGCCTGCCTCCGCCCCCCCCCAACCAATCTCTCTTCCTACTTGCGATATCTCTCTGTCAAATAAATAAATAAAATCTTTAAAAATAAATAAATAAATAAGGTATATAAACAATAAGCAATTTCATTCCCCCTATTATAAAGCATTAAATTTTAATTGCCAATTATCTTTACTGCAATCACCTTATGACTGTATGGTGCTTTGTGACCCTTACATTACTTCTTTCCATTATTCTAACCACAACCCAGAGAGGAAGCCTCAGGAGATACGATACTTGTCATCCCCATCTTGCATCTGAGGAAACAGGCTCCAGGGTGTTAAGTGACTTATCCAAGGACATAGAGTTACAAATTCATTAACTCAGGAAGCAAGCCCAATAGACCGTCCATGGCAAACCTAGCCTTCCATCGACAATACCATCTGAAGTCTCATTTAGAGCCAAGATTCGCAGTTTAGAAACACAAGACAAAGTCAGAAAAATCTGGGAATGTTACCATGGGAAAGAAAAAGCTGCCTTCATAAATGCTCGCAGGTTTTAACACTAATGATACAAGGTACTATATTTTGTGCATTTGCTAGGAGCTGGACACTTTGGCTAAAACTGCAAAGGAGGGAGCATGAGCTGTGTTTTACAAAAGAAGACACTGAGGCTCAGAGAAGCAATGGCAACTTCAGGCTGGTAAGGGCTAAGGCCCAGACTCAAACCCAGATCTGAAGTGTGTCCACTTTTACTGCCCTAAGCGAGAAGAATTATTTTGAAGAGAGACATACCAGCTGTTCTCTATCACCAAGAAGAACAACACAAAAGGAAATGGACTGAGAACCATACAAGGAGAAATTTAGGTTGAATATAAGACCCTCCTGTGACAGGCGGGTGTTTAAATTTGCACACCATGACCAAGGGTACTCACAACATCTTTCTAGACAGCTTTTTCTCACATACAAAGAGATTTTCTACCAAAGATAGTTTTGAGAGCATAAGTAGATCAATAGAAATATTTTCTCAGGCTCAAAAATTTTATAGAAAGATAAAACCTCAAAATAAGACACCTAAATTTTCACTCTGATTTTAAAAGTTGTGCTTGCCTTACGGATATAAAATGTCAGCTTCTCAAATGGGGGACACTAAATTTTTATGGGAACATAATTACTTAAAAGAATCGGAAGTAACAATGATGAACACATACCACATTTTAAGAATCCTGGGCAGAAAACTCCTTTTTTCGGGGGGGGAAAAAAAAACATTCAGTCACAAGGAATTCTTCATACTGTGACTTGACCATGTATGGCCAAACCCTCTCCAACTATACAATCAAGCTGAACATCCTCCTAATCCCATAATGTACATGATGAATATAAAAGCTCACTCACTCCATCATAGCAGGAAACAATGTGGTACTTACTGTATGGTCAGAATTAGCTCTCTGTGAATACTCAGGAATGCTTAAGAGGTAGATAATAGAGCAGTTTTGTTCCCATAGGTGTTAACGACTGAAAAGAGTCCCAGTTGATATCCACTGAGATTAGTGATTTAATGGCAAAGCAGATTAAGATTATGTGTTAGACTAAGTCACCGTTTTATTGTTTAGAAAATTACAGATTTTAAATCTGTAATTTAAAATTTACAGATTTTCGTCTTGTATTCAACCTAAGTTTAAAACAGATTTTAAATGGTTTTTGTGTAGCTCATTTATTGTCTGAACAGGATGTTATAAAGCAACACACAAAGTCCTAAGCCTGACTGATTCATGGATAAATTCGCATGTCGTAAGCTACCCCCGGAAGAAGAGAATTACTGATAAAAAACAAAACAAAACAAAACAAAAACAACACACAAGATCTACCAGTGCCTTGGTTTGATAGCCTGGAAATGAACACATTGTACACAGCAAATCCAAACAGAACGTCATTAAACTCTATTCCACTGCAATGCAAGGAATGCAAAGGGGATGAATTAGAGTTGAGAATGAGTTGGCTTTCACCCACCGCACATAGGAATTATATGGTCCAAAGACAAGAAAGGGGAATAAAGAATGTAAAATCAAACTTTACTTACACTTAAACAAGACATTTAAAATTTGGGGTGCTTGGGTGGCTCAGTTGGTAAGTGTCTGCCTGAGGCTCAGGTTGTGATCCCAACGTCCTAGGATGAAGCCCCATATTGGGTTTCCTGCTCAGCAGGAAGCCTTCTTTCCCTCTTCTAGTCTCCCTACTTGTGTTCCCTCTCTCACTGTCAAATAAATAAATAAAATCTTAAAAAAATTTTTTTTTTTAATTTACTGAGAACACAGAATGAAAATGCTATAGGATGGACAGTATTATCACACATTGGCTTTCCATTCTTTCTGATAAACCCATAAGGTGTGCACCCATCATCAGGGGCGACGCAGGGGGGCATGGAGACGGTCATGTGCATACTGTCCAACTCCATCAAATGAGAGATGCTTCAGCCATTTCCATTAAGGAGTTTGGAGAACATTCAAGTTGGGTCCTCTAAGAGAATAGCGACAATAAAGAAAACGTAGGGATGGAGATCCTAGAATAAGGAAATGATACTGTAGGATTAGCCTCTGACACGCACTGGTATCTGTCTTCCCTGACCTCAGAATCATTTGGAACAGTGAATGATAAAAGACGGCAGAACAAATGCTCCTTTAGCGAACATTATCAGCTATCATCTTATGATTCCCTGTTCCTAAACAGGGTAATTCCCTCACCTCCCTGGGCTTTGGTGGTTCCCGTAATAGTGTGCTCCCTCAAGACTGAAAATTTCTGGGGGCGCCTGGATGGCTCAGTGGATTAAGCCTCTGCCTTCGGCTCAGGTCATGATCTCAGGGTCCTGAGATCAAGCCCGCATCAGGCTCTCTGCTCAGCAGGAGGCCTGCTTCCCTCTCTCTCTCTGCCTGCCTCTCTGCCTACTTGTGATCTCCCTCTGTCAAATAAAGAAAATTAAAAAAAAAAAAAAAAGGTTGCCCTAACTTGATCCAACTTATTAAAAAAAAAAAAAAAGACTGAAAATTTCTGGATCGTCTGGAAACTCGTCAGGCCTGCACTTCCTTTATTGGTAATGTTAATGCTTAAACTTCCAAGTCAGGCCACATTGCTACCTTTGTTATCCCGACTGTTGAGTCCTCACCCCTTTGGTGGTATAAAACCTACTGTATTAGATCCCTTGCTTTACGTGGGGTGCTTTAAAATGTCCCTGAAAGGAGTCAAAGATACAAAAAAATTATTGCCTGATGTTCCTCTCTTGTTTATTTTCATGTGAACACTAAAAATTAGGAGTGAATGATAGGGGAAATGCAATTGAAGTAAGTTTTTGTGGAAGAAAACTTAGCGACTATCTGAGAAGACTACTCTGTGAGGTTCTGTCAACAAAGCTTTCTTCTGTTTTTCTGATGGTCCAAAGCTGTGACAAAAATTCTCTGGAGGTACAGGGCTGGCGTGTCTATTTTGGAAAGCAGAATGCTATTTGCAGGAGCGAGGGAATGGAAAGATGAATACAGGGCAAGGCATTCGGTCTGTATCGGGCCCAGGTGATAGTGGCTCACAGCTTACTTCTTCAGTGGAAGGGCAAAAGCTGGAATTTGAAATTATTACAAACACTGCCTTGATGCCTATGGTTTGGGCTTTTAAGCCCTTTGTGTCCTCTTTGAAAATACAGACCATCAGATTCAAAAAAAAATTTAAAAAGACAAAGCATGCGATTCAAATCTACATTCATACCAGAAAACAAACATTCAAAGCCCACACTTTATACATAGTAAAGAAATGCTGTCATTCTATTCAGCCAACATTTATTAAGTCTTGCTTCAGGCCTGAAATTATACTAATAATCAACAGTGATGATCTACAGACTGCCTGCCCCACGGTGAATAAAGTTTTTCGGTGGCTTCTCATTGAATTTTTACAATTCCTATGCAATGAAAACTATTACGACCCTTTGCTCCAGACACAAAAAGACCAGAGCTGGTGGCCATGAGCAGCTTGCCTTGCTAAGCGGCTAACTGACCACAGGCGGGTTGAGCTCTTAATCGTTTGCTGACTTTCCTCCTAGGTCCTAGGTGCTGAAGGTAAAAGGATAAATGTGATATGCTTTCCACTTTCAAGAGTCATTTTTTAAATACAAAGGGTAGCAGTATCCAGAAATATTAAGGAGTGCAATTCATCGTTTTGACACCAGGTGATTTTAAAGTTATCTGATTAAACAAATTATCAGCATGAACAAAGAGGAAAAAAAATAGAGCAATGTGTGTTGAGGCCGTGGCCCAAAAGAATTATCCTGATCTTTCTAATTCCCTGTCCTTCTTTCTTGGTACCAGTATCTGGCAAGTTTTTTTAAAGATTTATTTATTTATTAAAGATTTATTTATTTATTTACTTATTTGACAGAGAGAGGAAACACAAACAGGGGCAGTGGGAGAGGGAGAAGCAGGCTTCCTGCTGCGCTGGGAGCCCAATGCGGGACTCGATCCCAGGACCCTGGGGCCATGACCTGAGCTGAAGGTAGACGCTTAACAAATGAGCCACCCAGGAACCCTCGCAATTTAATACCTATCTTTTTATAACTCTACTAACCAGATGAAATTTGACTCACTGTTTTGATAGATCAAATGTGTGTATATTTGATATTAACCTGGATTTTGGCCATGGTGATAAGGAAAGAATGTAACTTCAGCCCACTTATACAGCTAATTCATAGATAATATGTATAGCTATATTCAAATAATGACATAGAGTGTCATCAGGATTTGGAAAACAGCAAAATCATGTCTATGGAAGGATTGTTAAATTCTGAAGAGCTCAAAATACTTGAAAACTGGAATTTAATTTAGCTTCTCAGCATCTGCAACACAGAGGAGTATCTAAGGGGCTGACACCAGGTTCTCCTCTTTGGTTCTCCAGAAGGTAAGTGCCCCAAAGGCAGCCCCCATCTATCCTGTTGGGCTGGGTAACCCCAGGACCCAGCACAAGGGCTTGATCCATTGCACTGTCAGAGACTTGAGTAAAATGTTCAGATAAACGGAAAACTGCAAAATCAGAGGGTCTTGCCATTGCAGCCTTAGGGTTTACGTGGTCTAGCCAAGCAAGAGAGAAGTAAACCAACAAGCAAATGAACGAAAACAGTGTCCAAAACAGTCCGGTTAAGCATCTGACTCTTGATTTGGGCTCAGGGTCATGAGATTAAGTCCTGCGCTGGGCTCTGTGCTGAGTGCGGAGCCCACTTAAGATTCTCTCTCTCCCTCTCTACCCGCTCCACCCAGCCCAAAAACAAAAAAAAATGAAACACGGTCTCTAAGCAACTTCTTGTGTGTCTGTGTTGTCCATCTTACATGCTTAGGCTTCTGCAGGATCCTCTGTTCAAAGAGACAAAAGTGCATTTTCTGGGTGAATGGATTGAAACCCCAGCACAAAATAATGACAAATCTTCCCTTCCCTTGGTCCTACAGCGAGGATTAACTATATGATCATTGCACACCCAAACAGGACTCTCTGATGAGGTGCTCTCCCTCTTCCTGAATTCCATGAACTATCATTCCACAATGTAATGTAAGAGTAAGTCTAATGTAAGACTTCTGAATCTGAACAGGGGGCAAAAGCCTGTTAACCCAAGCCTGATTTGCAGCCACTCATCAATATGGACGAAACATAATTTTTAAAAAGAGACCTTTGCTTCCCATAGCATCCTAAAAAAAGGCAGCATACTTCTGAAGTTGCATTTAGTAGAGGAATAAATAAAGCATGAGTGAAAAACAAATTTCAGGGTCATAACTACAGTGGATTACTCCTGAGGATGGAGTCTGGGTAACCTGGGTCTAGCAATCAACAGATAATCTGAAAACCTTATGTCTGCCATTACTCCCTGCCTCTTTCCCCAGCCAAGTCTTTTACCAGAGATGAACCCCCTCCCTGTTTCTGGCTCTGCCCCCCATCTGGTGGAGGTGCTAATGAGTAGTGAAATGGCCAAAGGGCAGGGTGGGGTGGGGGATGAGGAGTGCCTTTGGGGGGTGTGGAGAGGTGGGGGTGGAGGGAAGGCTGGGGAAACAAAGCAAAGAAGGAGACAGGAGGCTGGATCATCTACAGACTCCCTGGGTAACAGAGCTGGGTGCCGCAGTAAAGGTTCTTGTGTTTTACAGCCCTCCATGCTTAAGAGCCACTGGCTGCAGAGAGAATATTCCTGTTCGGTACTGAACCAGGAGAAAAAGCATGGGTAAACTGAGCAACCTGTCCGAATGTTTCCAGCTCATCAGAACACAGAAGTCCTGATTTCAGTCCGAAGTAGGCAAAGGAGGCTCGATTCAATCCCACCAAATGGAAATTATGCCAAAAATGGTGAAATATTTGTGTCTGATATTGAAGTGTTCAGAATAAGGAATTCCTGGATTAAACAAAAAACAAAAAACAAAAAACAACCAATTTGAAATAAATCCAGATACCACCCTTAAAAACGGAACAAAAATGTTTTCTTGAAGTGTGGTGTAGTTTCACCTATGTTGCCTGGTAAAAAAAATACACACACACACACACACACACACACACAGAGCATATTAACTGCATTTATATACATCATGAGAATTTCTAATATGCCACCCATAAGTTCTCAATTTGGGGTAAGCATGGGTAAATATGCGTATGGTGATATGGATAAAGTTTTAAGCACCTCTGTCATAGAATTCCATATTCTTTTTTTTTTTTTTTTTTTAAAGATTTTATTTATTTATTTGACAGAGAGAAATCACAAGTAGATGGAGAGGCAGGCAGAGAGAGAGAGAGGGAAGCAGGCTCCCTGCTGAGCAGAGAGCCCGATGCGGGACTCGATCCCAGGACCCTGAGATCATGACCTGAGCTGAAGGCAGTGGCTTAACCCACTGAGCCACCCAGGCACCCTAGAATTCCATATTCTTTGAATTGCATAACACCTGACATTTTATTAGAGTGGAGTTGAGATAATGGTCTTAGACAGGATTTGGCCGAGCTGATTATTTTGCGTAGCGAGATAGGACATTTATCGGAACTAATTCCTGTCTATAATTTGCCACTCAATCAAGCGTTCTATTATAGTCTGCTAAGACCACACAGTTTTCGTGGAACTGTGGCAGACCCCGAGGTCCATGCTGTACGGCCCTGAACAGTCAGGATCTGGTAAAAGTTGGCCAGGCCAGACTGAGCCGGATGACAAAACAGGACAGGTTATCAACCTTTTCCTTAAAGACTTCGTTTAATAGTATAATTAAGGATAGCATTCCAGGGACGCCTGGGTGGCGCAGTTGGTTGGACGACTGCCTTCGGCTCAGGGCGTGATCCTGGAGTCCCGGGATCGAGTCCCACATCAGGCTCCCAGCTCCATGGGGAGTCTGCTTCGCTCTCTGACCTTCTCCTCGCTCATGCTCTCTCTCACTGTCTCTCTCAAATAAATAAATAAAATCTTTAAAAAAAAAAAAAAAAAAAGGATAGCATTCCAACATTCAATCAAATAAAAAAAGATATTAATCTTGAATCAAAATATGAATGATCAAATCCAATTCTTGATTCATTTCTTAGTATTTTTATATTTAATCTTGCATTTTTAAAGTGTGATTTTTAGTAAATTTTCCAGTAAACTATTAAAAGAGAAAGTTTAATCACTTTTGTCCCACAGAGTTCTGTTAGGATTTGCGAAGTACTCCATTTTTATCAGAAAATATGGCAAAGTGGATGGCTTCAGAAAACATGGCTTACCAAATTTAAACACATTATATGCATCGGAAGACTCATGTTTGAGTTACTGAGCATACAGCAGAGAACCACGTGCTTTCAGGAGAACATCTCCACTTTTAAATGCATGTTATTACGACAAGTTTCCCGGGGAAAATGGTTTCACCTCCCCACACTCCATTAGCGGCTCTTGATGTCATATCAAAGTCATTTCTTCCTCTCCGACTCCCATAAAAAGTTACAATTATCTGCAATATGCATTATTAGCTATTTCTTTCTAAACTTCAAAGTTATACTTCAGTTTAAACAAAGCAAGTGTTAAATTACAAATGACTAAAAGTTAAAAAAGAAAAGGGAGGGGGGGACAAACATCTGGAGGGGAAAAGTCATGGAAATGAAAACCTAATGTTTGAACTTCAACATCAGATTCCCAGGTTCCTCGATGCACTAATGCTTGGGAGCTTTAGAAGAAATCCAAAGAGTTTCAATCAGTCTAGTTTGTAATAGGTTTTATGCTGATTTAATTTCCTGTACTTGATCTTCACATCATCACTTAAGTTTCTAGATGTCTTCAGACTTGAAAAAACAAAAAGCCTTTGTTGTCTATCTAGAATCCTTACATGTCTGACCAACAGCTGAAATTACATCACTTTCCTGTGCATCACAAGCTCTGAAAGACAACTGCCTCCTCAAAAGAGATGGAATGGAAATGCATATTTTTAAACCAGTGCACAGCACACACCCCATTACCAAATAAAGAAAATGAGCAACCCCTCCCCCACCAAAACAGCTGGGCCTCGTTAGTGACCAATCGTGGTTCAGCAAAGGCAGCTAGTCCTTGGTTCAATTTCAAGGTCAATCTCAGCATCTCCAGAGGGCTGGTGGATTGGTTGGTTTTTACCCCTTACAAACCATCAGTTCCTATTGGGAGTATACTCCCCTTCTGTCCTGTTTCCTTTCTCATAAAGATATTCTGAAAACAAAACACCTACAAACACCTTTGTTCCCACTGATTTACTCTTTATTACTCTGTTCTTGCCTCTTTTCTAGTAGCACTAGTTGCTTCCCTCAGCAACATCTGGATGAAGCCTTCCACCCTCCGGGTTCCCACCTTCTTGAGCCTTCACTCCATTGCCTAAAACTTTTTCCAAATATTTTCCATCACTAACTCTATTCTGGGATGAGCTCCCTTCCTAAGCTAAAACTAAGGAAGGCAAATATTAAATGCCTCGTCTCAACTGGCAGGAGGGCTGAGTAATGGAACTCTATGGAGCCTCCAAGAAACCAGCACGTCTCTGGGCGTGCGTATTCTGACCCACAGGAGGAACCATGCTTTTCAAACTGATGAACTACACATGACGCCAAACCTCGACCGTGAGAAGAAAGGCTTATAAGTGGCTCCGTACAATGCTCCCCTGAATGGAAAATAGACTTAAAATGAACTTCAGGATTATTTATAAGCAGTTCTTAAGCTTGATGATACTCAACTGAGACCCACTAAAGACATAATGACACCACCAAGGGTGTTTGATTAGTTGATGCCTGACTGTCACCTTGCCCCTTGTGTGTGCCTACGGGTACTGTAAGTAAGTAGGGTGTAGGCTGACGGTGGTAACTACATGAAAATGTAGACAGGAATGAGTCGTTGTGTCTAACATTATTTGGGCATTCGCATGTGCTAAGTCTCTTATTAAGCCCTTTGCATGCGTGATCTTATTTAATTCCCACAACAACTCTATGTATGAGAAATGTATCTATCTAACAACTATGAAAAATGTACTGCTCTTGTCACCTTTTTAGAGAGAAGGAAACCCAATCTTTTAAAGGTCACATAATTGGCTCAAGACTCCACGGTTAGTCAAGTGATACGGCACGATCTGCACCCAAGCCATCTGAATCCAGACCCTGAGCTCCCAGCTATGAGACCAGGAGGAAATGGAGGTCCTATTTCTCTCTCCTGCCTTTACATCTTGCCTCCTTCACACCAAAAATTTTTAAAAAGCAGAATTTGGGGAGTCTGGGTGGCTCAGTGGGTTGAGCCTCTGCCTTCGGCTCAGGTCATGATCTCGGGGTCCTGGGATAGAGCCCTACATTGGGCTCTCTGCTCAGCGGGGAGCCTGCTTCCCCCCTCTCTCTCTGCCTGCCTCTCTGCCTACTTGTAATCTCTCTGTCAAATAAATAAAATAAAAATCTTTTAAAAAAATAAAAAGCAGAAGTCCAGACTAGTTCACTGAAATAATAGACCCAAAAACTCTTTCAAACTCAGGAGGCTGGGGAGGGCACAAAAGAGAATAAAGGAAAGAACAGAAGTACTCCTAATCAAAATCCAGTTAATATACTCACTGGATTGGCCAATGATCCATCCCCTTGATGAAGCAAGACTGATGCAAGTTTCTGCCCTACATCTACATGTATACTTTTGGTTAGTCAACTCCTGAGTAGCCTACCATGTGTCAATTCCAGTCACAACAGATGAGAGGGTTCCACGACAGACTTTTTTTCCAGGCCTATTACATGACACTATAAGAGTTATAGGACATCTTTTTAAAAGTGAAAGAACTTTAAAACAAAACAAAACAGCTCAGAAGAATAAAGGGGTGGCAATTTGACTTTGAGGCCATGTACTTAGCAAATCTAGTCAGTTGAAAAATATATCTCTAATACAAGGAAATCGGTGAATGACACTGTTGGAAAGAATTGAACTCACTATGAAGTACAAGCCCATTTCCTATGGAAAATGCAGTAATTTATTTCTTTAGCACCAGCCTTCCAGCACAGAATGCCACTGAACTGAATGTCTGGCCATGAGTGGCTGCAGACTCTACCCAACAGAATATACACAAGCGAAGAGGAAACACACCGTCTAGAAAAAATACACAATTTCCTTTTACTTCCTCTTCTAAGTAGAACAGCTCTTCTTTAGGGACCGAGTCAGGAGGCTGTGACAGTTCACTCACTATACAGTATTTTTCATTCTCACAGCCTGTAAGATTTAGAAATCACCACCGTCAATGGGGATGACCCAGTTATTCCCAGAAAGCAAGGGCCTCCCCGGTGGATGCCTCTCATGGGCTTCTTATCCAGCATGAAGATCAGATACCTGGAATCCATATCTCCAACGAGTAAGAACCCATTAAGGAGGGGCACCTAGGTGGCTCAGTGGGTTAAAGCCTCTGCCTTCGGCTCAGGTCATGACCTCGGGGTCCTGGGATTGAGCCCCTGCAATTCTCAGCAGGGAGCCTGCTTCCTCCTCTCTCTCTGCCTGCCTCTCTGCCTACTTGTGATCTCTGTCTGTCAAATAAATAAAATCTTAAAAAAAAAAAAATCCATTAAGGAAAAAAAAAAAACAAAAAAACACATAGGTCCTTGGCTGAAACTGGCTGTGTAAAGATGAATGGTGGGAAGAAAAGCCATAAAGATAGGTGGGTGTGAACAACCTAAACTTAATAGAAACAGAGAGTAGAATGGTGGTTGCCAAGAGTGGAGTGTGGGGGAAGTGAGGAAGTGTTGGTCAAAGGACACAAATTTTCGGTTATCAAGCCTGGGGATCTAGCATGCTGATTATAGTTAACAACACTGTGTTACATGCTTGAAAGTTGTTAAGAGAGTAGATCTGAAATGGCCTCACCACACAAAAAAGGAAATGGTAATTAGGTGAGGTGACCTTAAACAAATGTTATGGCAGTAATCATTTTGCAATACAGAAGTATCAAATCATATTTCATATTCCTTCAGTCTACACAACATTATATGTCAATGATCTCTCCGTGAAGCTGGGGGATACAAGAGAGGCCACACTCTCACGCCCCCTAACTTTCATTGTCTTGGCTTACAATTCATTTCATTTTAGCAACATTAATCTCGTGACTTCCAAGAACTTATCATTTTCTATAGAAAATATACTCTCATGAGTAAAAGTGAAAATAATTACTCTGAATCTTCCCAGGAAGGAGGCCTTAGGGACAGTGAGCAGAGGCTGCAGGGAGGCAGATTGAAGAATTTTCTAATTCCGAAAGTTCTGAGCTTTCCAAGAAGGAAGAGGCAGCCTTAAGAGGTAGTGAGTTCCCTAACACTAAGGATCTCAAAGCAGTCCAGATGATTACCGCGTGGTGAGTAGATCTGGAGAGAATTCACTTATTGACCAGAAGGTTGAATGAAATGCTCTTACTTTAAGGTTACATTGCAACGCTGAGATGTTTTTAATCAAAGATCATCCCCATTTCCTTGTGCTAAGAAATCTAATCCCAACACATGTTGAGCAGAGGAAAAAAAAAAATACAAGATGAATAAATTAAATGAAAGACAATACCACAGTATAAATAGAAAATGATGTAGAACTCTAGAGGAGAAAGGAATGGCATTCCAACAGGAAAATATAATATAGCAGAGCAGCAAAGACACTTAAAAAAGATGAAGCCTGGGGTGCCTGGGTGGTTCAGTGGGTTAAGCCTCTGCCTTCCACTTCAGTCATGATCTCAGGGTCCTGGGATCGAGCCCCACATCGGGCTCTCTGCTCATTAGGGAGCCTGCTTCCCCCTCTTTCTCTTCCTGCCTCTCTGCCTACTTGTGATCTCTCTCTCTCTCTGTCAAATAAATAAATAAATAAATAAATCTTTAAAAAAAAAAAAAAGGATGAAGCCTGCAGGATAAATCAGGGAAGAGAGAAAAGGAAAGCCAAAGGTCCCATTGCAGAGGATATGTCCTATAGAGGATGCCTTTATCTTTCTTGAGAAATGACTTTATTCATTTTTAAGGTTTTCCTCCTCTGTCAATGGGGCAAACAGATCAGAAGAATGTGGGTAGTGTGGCAGCAAAGGGAACAAGGTGGTAAAATGAGTGAAGCTCCTTGGTGAGCTCTGGATTTCTGGCCTCAAGTTGCTGCAGCATCAGTGTGCCTGTTGATAAAGAGCACCTGCCTAGAAGCCACAGTCATTAACGTCAGTCTGCAGGAATGACCACTAAGGGAAGCAAACATCTGAAACTGAAAACCTGGTTTCCTAAAAAGTCCCTGTAAGAAGGAAAAACACAAGCCACCTCGAAAATGAGATGTGTCCAAAGCAAAGCCATGAAGGAAACAACAAATAAAGAAAGAAAAAGAAAGAGAGAGAAAGAAAGGAAGGAAGGAAGGAAAGAAAGAAAACGTTACAAAGTTATCTCATACACATTTCATCTGAATTTTATCACCATTTCTAATCAACTTCCAAGGTTTCATAATAGCCTTTAACCTTTGTTACTCAACCCACGGAACAAGTCATCTCATTGTTACCCGGGTTTGAAGGAAGAGTGGAGACTCTTTCATGTTGATAAGAGATAGAAAGAGGAGTCACTCCCAGGAAAGAAAAGCATTGTGAGTCAACTCCTGGAGCCTAATGGTAAAGGGCACGAAAATTCGGTGCTTGCCTTAACCCTTTCAAAGACCATAGAACCAGAAGACAGAAATACATGTAATTGATAGAAAATAAAAGTAATCTTCATTTAAAAAAAAAGATAAACAGAAAATTTTCATTACCTTAAAAAAAAAAACAAAAAACAGAAAATATATCTGATTACTCACCCATTTTCTAGGTCTGCCTCTTGGCCGTTTTTCTCCAGTGGCTTCTGCTTTCTGCAAAATGAAAAAGGAAGTCATATTGTTTCCTACCTGACATTATTTATAAGCGCTGCACCAAGGGACACATTCCAAGTAAGACTGTTCTGGTTTGCGATGAGGTATGGAGATTGCTTTAACAATCCCGTTCTCCTTGAAGGCTCATCTTGTGGTCGGAGTAGCTCCTCCTTCCCCAGTGTTTCATGGTATGATGCACAGAGACATCTACTCATCTCTCACCCTCAAACACTCCCCTGGAATGATCTCCTCTGAAATGCATGAAAACGCTTTAAGTAAGCCATTTCGCTTTTATTTCTATCCACAATTTAAAAAAAAAAAAATTACTCCCACATATCCATAATTGTATAAAGGAGTATTTTAGAAAAGTAATGGCTCTTTTTTTTTTTTTTTAAGATTTTATTTATTTATTTATTTGACAGAGAGAAATCACAAGTAGGCAGAGAGGCAGGCAGAGAGAGAGGGGGAAGCAGGCTCCCTGCTGAGCAGAGAGCCCGATGCGGGACTCAATCCCAGGACTCTGAGATCATGACCTGAGCCGAAGGCAGCGGCTTAACCCACTGAGCCACCCAGGCGCCCCGAAAAGTAATGGTTCTTAACTCATTTTCTTTCCGTATCACAGCTAAAGTTACAAAAATTAAAACTGATTTGTTGCTTTATAACTTACAAAGCACTTCCACCTACATTGCTAATCCAAGTTCCAAAGTAGGGAAGAATACATTGGCTTCTGAGTCAAATAAAATGAAACATTTGCATTCTTCTACATAGTTAACTTTTTTGGGGGGCAGTTCCTTGCCAAAAAGTCAAGTGTCAATCAATTCATTGAAACAGAATGAGAGAAGTTGGCAAAATCATCCATGTGTGTCCCTGTGATGCAAACTAGGGGTGCCAAAAACCAGCAATTAATATAAAATGCAGGATTATTACCATTAAGTCCCTACTCAACACAGACCTGACATGAATGTATTTCTAACTACCTTGAGAGTTTGTTTTATTGCTTCAGAGATTTTATCTGGTATTCCAGTTGTTTTTGCCTTTTGAATCAAATTTTAACATCATCTATAAAGTGATTTCCTTATATTTACGACCCCTACTGCAATCCTTAAATACACCAAAACACACATACATACACACAACATACGTCTCTTATAAAAACGCATGATTATACTTCTCAGGAAAAAGAGAAGTTAGTACACACTCTTCTATAGAAGAATTACCCCAAGGCTATATAAACACAAAAATACAGGTAACCTGGGCCAGCGTAACTTGTTTGGCATCGTGCTTTTGTTACCTAAAATTAGCAGCCGGTAGGTGCTTGCTACGGTGATACTAAAATTACCTGTCAAAACTGTCTGCACTGCCAAGTGAGATTCTCCTCTTTCTCTTTTCAATCTGCCTTATAAAAAGAGATGGAGATAGATGATAGATAGATAGATAGACAGACAGACACAAAATAAGCCGCAAGATTCCTCACAAATAGCATCTCCCTGTCCTGGCATGACTACGCAACAGGCCGTAGGAATTAACCCAAGTTCTGTATGATTATGATACCATTAGTTCACATCTATTGAGCACATGTGTTATTTTCATCCTCAATCTTGACAACAGCCTTGTACAGTAGGTATTGATTTAATTTTGCAGGTGAGCTACTAAGTTTTAGAGAAGAGAGGAAGGTCACACACAAAGGCGGTACAAGGCACGCAAGGGAGCCTGGGATTTGAGCCCAGTTCTGTTGGCCTGTAGAGACTGGCTCCCCCCCCACCCCAAGAGTACTACCTCCCCTTATCGTATGTGTATTCACTACCATACGGGAGACATTTCAGTCAACTAAAGTTGGGGCTGACTCAGCTAATCTCCCTGAACAGAAGGAAACCTGGTGGCCTTTAGAAGCTCAGCCTAACGGTCAGATTTGGGCGTCGTGGATCATTTGTCACTTGTGAACGGACTGCACAGAAGAATCGTTTATTGTCGGGGTTAGTGGCACTTGTCTTACTTTTAGTTGTAAGGGCATGAATTAAATTAAATGGAAGCCAGGAGTGCCCAGTGAATCACACCCTCTTTCTGAATGCTGTCATAGGGAGAGGGAGTGGTCTAAAGAGAAACAGAGACTCTACTTTGGAAAGCTTGGACTCAAATCCTGGCTCTGCCATTTTAGCTTTATGACTTTGGGCAGGTCTCTTGAGAACCTTAATTTGGTTTCATGTATGAAATGAAGATAATGCCTCCTGGGAGGAGCCAAGTGCCCACCATAAATGAGCTGCTTACTAAGTGCTCTCTCACCCCCAACAAGGTGGAACTCTTCAAGGGACAGTTTTCCTTCTAGTTAGTCCGATCTCCAAGAATTCAGTCAATGCTAATATTCCTTTACACCCATCTGTCACCTTTCCAACGAAGCTTTTAAGAAACCCTTGGGCTAGTACATAGTGAGTTCTAGGAGTACAAAATTCCCTAATACAGAAACAGTGTCTAATTTAATCCCTGGGATCAACTGTGAGATTGCAGTTTATCCAGCAGTAAATTACACAAACATGGAAGATAGAAATCCTTTTTAATGGGCACAGGGATGGTGGGTGGGGTTAAGAGAAGGCAGCTATTGACCTTCAGGGCTAAGAGGGCCACACCAAGCTTCCTTGGTTCATTTGTTATGTTTCAGGGGCCACTAAGGGATCCGGGCATATCTAAAATCTGCTACAGAGAAGGTTGTTTTCTAAAAGGGTTTCGCTGCATTTCAAAGTCAGAGAAAGCAAATCTCTTCAAGAGAAAGCCCTGCAAATAAGAGGAGTTTAAAATGAGCATCTCATTGACAAAAAGCCCATTCAAAAATAAAATTCGCACCATTAACTAAAGGGCAAAATATCACAATTATCACTTGGACTTGTTAAAAGCAAACTCACTCCTTGGTCTCTAGGCCAGTGTTATATGTAAACTGAAACCCTGTTCGGAGTCTACATCTAGGAGAAACACATTAGCTGTGCTGTGTGGTGTCGCTCTGGGAGGTTTTCATTGTTCTTTAAACCCACATTATTTAATCATTCTGATCAAACTTCACAAAGGCTGCAAAACAAGTTAGGATTTTACTTTGTAAACCAGCAGAGATCCAGGGTTTTTATACGGAGAAAAGCACTGGCTTTAACTTTTTCCCCTGTGTTTAATGCTCTTCAGAATATTACTTTTCAATAGGAGAAAAACAAAACATTTCAGGGGCTCGTTTTGCTTTTAATACATCAACATATACGATGTTGTGGGAGTATATATTTGGTTTCCCTTCTCCAGAGTGGAATTTGGTTCTATACGACTAACCCATGTATAACTGAGACAGTAACTTGTTCTCAGTATTTAGAGTTTCTGGGGGTGGAGGGGTAAGGGGAGGGAAAAGAGGCTGTGAATTCTGCATTTGTAAAAACTGAAATTTCAGACTATGGCCACACGGTTTTACGATTTACCACATCATATCTTGTTAAAAGTGTTACTTATTCTTTGCTTATATTCATGTTTTGCCTTTAAAAAAAAGTTTAGGTTCAGAACTGTTATGTTTAATGGTATAATATGGTTAGAAGCAAGTTCATGAGGGTTGAGAAGAACGTTAAGTGGGAAATGTAATTTTTTCTCTTTCTAAGAAGTCTGGTACTTCAGGCTCTTACATGTACTCCACACACACACACGCGCGCGCGCACAATTAATTGAAAAAGGAAATTCATTTAACAAATGCAACTCTTAAGCTTGGCAACAGTACCTACATTAGCACCTGGTACCTAAGATGTGCTCACACTCTTATTGAATGAAGAAGGAAGGAAAGAGAAACACTGGTGTTTATATATGTCTTATTTCCTTCTTCCCATCAGAATTCTACAGCTTGGCAGCTTTAGCAAGCATTTTGTCTAGACCCCTCACTGAACAAATAAAAAACACTGGATGGGTTCTGATCTCCAAAGACATATAGCCCTGTGAGTTCTGGGGCCCAGAAGTCTGGGGGTATCAGCTGCAGGAGGCACCTATTTCGATTCCCTTTAAAAGCCTGTAGAGAACTTCTCTCCAAAGGGTTTCTTGAAACCTGACTTCTAACATGCCTTTCAGGTTACTGGAGAGAACATAACCTACATTGTAGCAAATATTTTACAAAACATCTGACAGCAGACAGTGTATAGTAGTGGGAAGGTCCTAAGCTTTAGAGTGAGATTTGAATTCAAGGCCTTGGGCCATCATTTTTTAGCGTTGAACATGAGACATGAATCATGGTTTACATCTTGAAATCAGTTTTCTCATCTGTGAAATGAAGACCATAATACCTATGTCAGAGGACTGAGGAGTTAATATTTGCATAAAGTGACTGAGAAAAGCTCCCAGCACCTGGTGGGTACTCAAGTGTAATTTCTTTTCTCCTTCCATATTTTAAAATGTTACCCTTAAAAAGAAAACCTCCTTCAAATAAATAAATAAATTAGTTTAAAAAAAAAAAAAAAAAGAATACCTCTCAATTCTTGACTGATTTTTCTGAGCATTCTCTTACTTAAATAGGACAGCAATTACGTACTCAGTGTCACAAAATGTGAGATCAAGCCAACTGCCCACGTTCCTAAGTAGTGAAGCTGAGACCCAGTGTGATTTTGAGGCCATAAAGGGTCTGTTCTTCTGGGAGATATTTCATAGAAAATAAAGGAGCCATGGGCAGATTCAAAAAAAAGAGAGACAAGAAAAACTTCTAGGGTGAAAATCAAAGGAGTCGTTAAAAGTAAAACATTTCCAGGTTTCCTATAAAGACATGGAGAATTGCTGAGATTGGAAACCAAAAGAATTATCCAATTCTGACTTCTTGGTCAAATTTAGATAGCTACTAATTTTTGTTACTTTAATGCTCTCATCACATTTTATATACTGTGATAATGCATGAAAACCTTAACTCCCTCACCCCAAATCAATCAGTGCCTCAGCACACAGATGGGGGGTAGCGGGGTGGGAAAGCTAGAAAAATATCTGGGCAGAGTACCTTATTTTGTTTTCAGGTATCTTTACAGATACGTTTTTAAGATTAAGACCTGTAGACAACAGCATATGGAGCGAACTATTCAACGTCTAGAAAGTCACATTTTATTTCTTCCAGCTGTCCTTTTAAACATACAAACAGGCAAATCAATGCGCACTGGCATCAAAACCAACTGGAATCATCGATCAGGCTAAGCACTGGGTACTTCTCATTTTACTTGATTGATCATCCAGCTCTGTGGGGTTCTAAATGTTAAGTGCAACCATTTTCACTCTTCAAGAGAAGTTGCAAGTTTGCCATCACTCCATACAAGTGAATTCTATCGTTCATTGTAGTTCATGCTAGTTTCAGCCAAGGAAGCCCTTATTGTCAACTCTCATGTCATTATTTACACATGCCTGTCTTCAACTAGACAAACATTAACTTAAAGCCAAGGCCAAAATGACAGGAAGAGCTATTTTCAAAGTTTAAGACTTTCCTCCTATCAACCATCATGCTACCTTTTCTGTGATCAGAAGAATCAATAGCTATGAGACAGGAGTTCACGGGGGTTACCTTCTGAGCAAGGTACCCCCCATATCACCCTGAAGAAAAGACAGTGACTATATTATTCCTCTAGAAATCAATCAGAAGATGCCATTCAAAACTGTTCAGGGTCCTAAAACAACAGAAAACAAAGCCCTAGCCTAAACTAGAATCACTTTTCAACCTGTTTTTCCTGAGTAGAACAAAAATTCATAACTGGAAGTTTTAGGATCTAGGATAGTGAAGTTCATTGTTCTACGCTTGTGCCAAGCTAAGTGGTTCCAAGGTGAGCTCTGAAAACCACAGAGGGTGAGCTGACAAGATAGGCTGGAATGGCTTTAACAGACATAAAAATCTCTTCAGCCTCCATCTAATTGATACTCAAGAAAGAACTAAAACACGATTGAATGCCAGTCTGGTATGTTCTACCTCCTTAGCGGAGTGGTTAAGTCTTGACTCTGAGATAAAAATAGGCCAGGGTTGTGGGTCAGTCAAAGCAATGAGGAGCTCTGGATGGTGAGTTCAGAAGAGTGATAGCTTCCAGAAAATTAGAACTATGGGTCCCTTGAAGTAAAGTTACTTCATGAAAGAATCCAAATGTTTTTGAATTGCCCATATTTGGATCGTAATCTGTGATGACTCAAAGGCTTTGCCAGGTAGAATTTACTGATGCATTAAGGTTTGGTCCTCCATGGCAAATGAAGTGGAATAAAAGAAAAAGAGTCAATTGCTTAGGTAAATCAGCATAAAATATCAAGATAATGGAGACAACACTTGGGTTTTATTTAATTCCACCCATTTGGATACATGTGTCTAACTCAGATAGGGCCCTGAATCCCAGTGGAAATTACCATTCAAACACACAGGAATCAAACAAAATCCTACTACTCACACAGAAACCATAGGCTGGAACTGTATGACAATTTCCAACACCCATCCTTCCGTGACTTACGTAACAATGATGCCTTTGGTTACTCTCTTCAGTTGGGCCTATTAAATTCTTTAAAAAATCTCGTCCTCACTCAACATCCATGCTCTAACATTTCTCTGAAACGATGAATAAAGCCTACATTCTCTCATCATAAAATACCTGTGCTAGTAATTATTTATGAAAAATCAACCACATTTCTAAGAATGCAGTTAGAAAAAAGCACAAATCTGCCTTTATAGGGTCCAATCAACACCAGATCTTCTTTGTACAAGCAAATGGAAGATACAGATCGAATGTTTACTTGAGCACATTACTTGAAGTGTACATACTTTATGTAGATATTTTACTTCTGCACCTTGCTCTCTAGCTCTGGTTATTCAACCTCAAGTCAAAAGAAGTTCAGGGGTGCCTGGGTGGCTCAGCGGGTTAAGCCTCTGCCTTGGGCTCAAGTCATGACCTCAGGGTCCTGGAATGGAGCCCTGCTTCGGGCTCTCTGCTCAGCGGGGAGTCTGCTTCCCCCTCCCCAGTCTGCCTGCCTCTCTGCCTACTTGTGATCTCTGCCTGTCAATTAAATAAATAAATAATCTTTAAAAAAAAAAAAAAGAAGTTCAAACAAACCTATGACTCTATGAAGTAGTGTTGTCTCACACCTGAGATCTCTTTATATGCCATTTCCTTCTATTAAAATGTAATTCAGTCTCAGAAAAAACATTTTTTGTCCTCAAAGTACCTGAATGAGAATTGACTTGAGGCTTACAGATGAACTTGACTTTGACCTTAAAAGCTGGAGAATGAGTGACAGCCCCTCCAGTATTCTCTCATGATTACAAAGCCACAGCAAAAACCCTAAACACAAAGGAGATTATATCTTTCTCTCCTCTAAAGAGGCAAAATGCAAAAATACAAAGTATTTCCATGCAGCACAAACATGAGAGGGAAACAAAACAAAACAAGAAATTGAGAGACAACTGGCCACAGGTATATCTCTAAACTAAAACATAAACTACAAGGACAAGACACACACACACACACACACACACACACACACAACACACACCCCAACAAATTATTTATTCAGGAAAACATCAACTTCTGATTTCCTTTATTAAGATAGCAATATGAAGCTGGTTCTGGGACAGATTTTGAGCCCTCATTTTGGACTTCTCAGGAAAAACTAAAATTGCTACCTAATGGTCATCCATGGGAATCTGTCATGATGGAGTGTAAGTAGATTAAAGAATCATTACCTTGTCTTCCAAAAGTTCCAAGCAGAACAAATTGTGCTTTTATAAATGTTTGTTTTATATATCACCCAAATCAATTTCATATTGAATAGGGCCTGAAATTTAAGTGCTTCCTAATTGAGTAGTTGTCCACTTGGTCTTGCAACACTCAGTGTGCACTGTCAAGTTTCACATTGCTAATTTTCCAACAAGCAGTTTTGTTTTCAAATGCCCCAAGGCCAGTGGCTGAGTCCAAACACAAACTTTGTAAGTAAAGAAACCCCAGCAAGAAATTTTAAACACCCAACATCATCAGGACTTCAGTGTATGCTGCATCTCTTCTAATTTTCGAGTTCTGTTCTCCTATATACTTACCAGTTTTGTTTTGTACTTTTTCATTTTGATGGATCTCAGTTTGCACAAGAATACCCAATTTATTAATCATAGGAGACTTCCCACATCTACTCTGGTCACTCTAGCAGGGTATGATTATCTTACATGTTATGAACAATAGAACTTTTCCTGAAAAAGATTGCTTCTCAAAATCCTAACACACACACGTTTTGTCAGAGTACAATATGTGTTTGATAAACAAATTTATGTTTGATAACCATGTTTACATAGGGTAGTAGCAAACTCAATAAACACCAATTTGAAAGTGAAAATACCTTAAGTTACACATGCCATGAACAATTCATCAATGTCATTCATTCTTTTGCAAAGTATTATCTTCTCCAAATGAAGCGTAATATATAAAACTGAAGAAATACAACAGTGTTATGGGCAAATATATTTGCTCATTTTTATTGGAAGGGACTTTCAGAACAGAAGTGTGTGAAATAATTTTTTCTGGATGAATGGAAGATATCAGAGAAAGATTACTATTGGGAAAAAGAAAATCTATTTCTATTTTAGAAGTTGTAATAATGTATACATACACATGAAGAATTACCAGAAAGATGAGCAGCCTAGTAGAATCATCTGTAAAGGCCTATTACTAAAACAACTAAAAATAAATCAAACCTTATTTGGGACGAGACCAACTTTTTTGTTATTTTGCTTTAGGTAGTAAATTAGACACAAGTCTCAGCTTCCCTTGTGTCAATAAAGATTTTGTTAATCAGTGGTAAACTTTTCAAACTGAAGAGAAGATAATGGAAACATCTCTTTAATCATTCAAAAAAAATGTAATATACTGAAATGTGAAAGATGAGATTCATTTTCCTTTTCTTTGCCTAAAATTTTAAATCAGTTTTTTATGACAAGGTATGCAGATTTCTTCCTGGGAGATGCTATAATGATGCATTTTTCAGAGCAATTACATCAGAGTTTCAATGTTTGTTAGCTACCTACTAAGATATTCTTTTGCCATTTCATTAGAGTAAAATTAAGTTAGGCAAATCCCACACTTATGCAACATTTAAAAACTCCTTTGTTAAATTAGCCCCTTTCGGTTAATCGCATAAACCAGGTAAAAATATAACAAATAGGAAATACTCATATTAGAAATATGAGACAATATACTGTCAGTTCTAAATGACAAGGTAAATTAGAGCCACTTCAAAGTTTATGGATTAAATGTGGGTCATAATTAAATCTTCAGTCTGTGAAGCAGTTATAATTAAATACAGTAGGAATCTGCTCCTTCCCTTCAGCTCTGTTCAAGATTATTAAAATAAAACAGACAAGAATTCATAGTTACTCCCTAAACCACTTTATATGTATCACTGGTTGCTCTAGCAGTTTACAACACTGAAAACTATCACATCTAACATGGCTAGTGCCCACAGTCACAGAGAAAAACCACACCAAACATTAGTCCCCAAAGATGATCTTATGGGCCCTTTTTAACAAATACTGTACATGAGGTACTCAAATCCACTAAAAAAGGGTATAGGAAAATGTACTTCTGAATTTTGAGCCTTTGTTTTCAACTAATATACAACCCTACAAATAAAATACACTTTTTCTGATTCCTTTATAAAGCTAAAAAAAAAAAGTGAGTTTTATATTCACCTTCGCTTCTTTGTACATGCATTGACCCTGAGATATTTCCTCTTTGCTAGCTCAAATACAACCAACATGAAGTTACATGAAACTGCAATTTACAATTTATAAATAAAAACACTGGAACTTATACTTGACTGGGCTCTAGCCTGCCCCAAAATACACAATAAATGAATCAAATACTTGTTTAAAAAAACTTCTCATTGTCCCATTTAGAGCACTGCTGTACCACCTGATGGATGGAGGCATTTTGAGAGATTATGGTATACTACATTGCAAGTTTATTGTAAACAAATAGCATACTTTATCACCACATTTAAATCTGTAAAATTCATGAAAATTTTTTTCCAGTATTGCATAATTGGATTTACTTCTAATTATCATTTGGCAAAATACTTAACCTTATAGAAGGATTTGGTTTTGCAGTAATCATGTAAATAAGCAGAAAGTAAATCAATCTTTATTATTTTTGAAGGAAATTGCAAACAACACCAACAAGCAAATCCTACAGTTCTGACTTATTTTTAACTCTTTCACAAAGGGTGCAGATCTTAATTGTGTCTTTCTCCACTCCCCCTCCTCACCCTCCCAGCCCCGGTTTTGAGTTTCAAATTATTTGGTGATTGTTTATTTAAGAACAACACTGGAAGCATCTTCATAAAGTTTTTAGGTTAAGCAGCTATGCTTCGAAATCTGATTTTGCTTAGAAATAGTAAGGGTAGGAAATGAGTTTTGGGTTACCCAGTTGGGACAAATCCTTAAGTCTGGATCTAGAATGGGGAAATTACAGGGAGGTTCCTGTGGTCATGGAGAAAGTTGGGGGACTTAACTTGAGAAATCTCACCTTTTGAGCTGCTTTGGAGGGACTCTTGTTTTTGCTGCCTTTGGGTCTTCCCCTGGGTCTCTTAGGAGAGGGCTCACCGGTTGGCTCCTAAGTATAGGGGGGAAAAAAGGCTGTTGTGGAAGAATGTCTGAAAGAAATTGACCCTGACTCTATAGTTAGTTTCTGCATGTGCTGCTCAAAAAGACTGTTGCAACACATTCAGTAGGAACATAAATGGAATGATGATGGTACTGAGTTTACAGAAAGGGAAAATAACTATACTTTCAATCCAAGGGTTCAAAAAGGAAATTCTATTTTGCATATGAAACTTGGGTTCTGTTTCAGCACTAAAAAGATAACAAAGACTGACAAGGTTGCATGTTCTAGAAAGAAAGTCACACAAGTTTAAGGTGTAAAATTTGAATGGTTATGTATTTGGCAACTTATAAATACTTCACAGGAATACTACTACCCATTGTACCAGCATTTCCAACAAAAGAAAGATGAAGCTAACATCATAAATGTTTCAACAATCTTCCCTATAGAAAAGATGGTTTTTAGTCATCTCTGTATATCCTCATTGTAGGTCAGTTATGACTCAACACATTGAGAGAAGTACTGGAGCAATTACCCAAGATCTTCAACCCAAAATAATAACTCCGTTCCCCCTAAGATTTCCAAATAATTATGGTAAATCTGTTGTGGGAGGTTTTGCTTGAATTATCTAGATAATTGCTTCAGTTCTCCACTTCCTTTTGGAGTTGGAGGCATGGTCTTTAGCCTAAATTTAAATGTTTTTTGATAAAAATAAACATTTTCCTCCAAAACTTGCTTTTGAGAAAACTCTCAGGGAGGGAGGAGACCGGAGAGAACTAAAAGAGGGAAAGAATGAGGGAGAATGGAAGCGTCTGGGAAGGAGAAATTGAAACTATCAATAGGGTTAGCAAAACTTTAAAGGGTTCCTATGCCAAGTAGTAAATGCTCTAGTGGTTAAGAGAATGCGATGATTAATATTCCAGATCCTAAAAATTTATGCAGTGAATCATCAATTTACAGTTCATTCAGATTCGGTGATTAAATGAGAGCAATTAACTTGAAACGCATGAAAGTCTTCAATGAAAATCCGCATCCTATTTGGAGAATCTGGGGAAGGTTCCCTGCAAGCTTCTGTGGGACCACTAGAGCCAGTGGGCATATCCGGAGCAAACACACCAGAGACGCATTTTTCTTTCTTTGTGAACTCTGCCTTAACTCCAAGGTAAAACCTCCAATCACCTCCCGATCCCACCGCAATTTCTTTGGGATACTTTTTTGGAGGTGGGGGACAAATCGAGCTAGAGAGAGCTGGGTGGCGGGTGGGAAAGAAGAGCGGGGGCGGGGGGAAGGGCAGAGACTTCCTGGGAGGTGTAAAACAGGATCCTAACGCGGTTTAAAGTGTCGCCTGGGCAGAGCGGGAAAACTCGGGGGCCTCTAGATTGGCTTGTTTCCTTTGATGATTTCAAAAAAGGTACAACCCTTTCAGTTTTTCTAAAACGCTCTGGCAAGCAAACATTGTTCGATTTCCCCCCACCTTGCTCTCGGGCAGCTTTTGGGACTCCAGGATTATTTTCTAATCGGCCTATTTGCGGTGAAGGCAGCGCTTTAAGGCTAAGGAAGGCAGGAGAAGTTTTAAAGCCCGCGGAAGCGGAGTTTAAATGTTCTCAATAGACATGTCCAGCTCCAGCCCTGGCCGCCAAGGCTTGGAAATTGCCGGGAACAAAACCCCCCGCTCTGGGCGCTGCGCGCAGCTCTGCAAGCGCCTGCTGCACGCTTAATTGGTTGCATCCGCAGACAAAACCCTCCACTCCGCGGGGTCCCGGGCGCCCCTCGATCATCCCCTCCCAACCCCCAGTCGCTCGCCCAGAAGAAGTACTTTTAAAGTCTACAGCTCGGAGCGCGGGATCCAGGGGCAAAAGGGGGACCGGGGGTCTGGCGAGGAAGTGACCCAGCTACCGTGCACACTCTCGGACACTACTTTCCACCGCGCCCTCGGCCAAACGGGTGAATTCCGTCCCGTGAGGACTCAGGCTCCTCCGAACCCCCTTTCCTGGGACACCTCCGCGGCGGCGGATAGCCGAGCGGCCGCAGCGCCACATTTAAAGAGCCCTAAGGGGACCGGGCGGGCCCACGAGTTCTTTGTCGGGAGGAAGCGAGTCTCGGGCCACCGAGAACGTGGGGAGGGCGCCAAGGGGGCGGCGGCGGCGCGCCAGTCCCCAGCCCGCGAGCAGCCCCGGTTGGCGGGAGACACAGCCTCCGGCCCCCAGGACTTCAGCCCCTCCAACCCCGACCCGCCGGAGCACCCCTGCGCCCCCGCACCACCGCCCGCACCTCCTTCCCGCCGCGCAGTTGTATAAAGCGGCTCGGAAAGTGCCCACCGAGCCCTGGGTTGCCGGATCCCGGCCGCTTCGTCACACGGACACATCGCGCCACTCGGGGCCGTGCACAATAGCGAAACTCCGAGGACGCGCTGCGCCCGACCCCACCTCCTGCCGCCTACCGCCGTTCCCCACCTCCCCGCCCCGAGGAGCGCGGGCGCCCCCGGGCTCAGCCGCGCACTCGCGCCGAAGACTCCGCAGCCCGCCCCCACGGCCGGCCGGCAGCGCGCCGCCGCTGCCGCCGCCACCGGACTCCCGCGCTCGGGTGGCCGCGCGTCGCGGGGCCCTGGCCGAGGGAGCGGAGGTGGGCTGCTGCCCCCACCCTGCCCGCGTACTGACTTGCTGCTGCTTCCTGGGTCGGCCGCGTCCTCTCTTCTGAGGCGCCGGGGCGGCAGGTTGTCCCTGGGCTGAAGTGGACGGCTGCCCGGCGCCTTCACCGCGTGCGCTCATCCTGCCTCCCGCCGCCGCCGTCGCCGCTACAGCTGCCGCCGCCGCCGCCGCTTCGCCGCCGCCGCCCCGAATGTGCCGGGCACCTTTCGGGAGATCGGGCGGTAGGGCTGGAGGATGAGGCAGGGTGGGCGAGGAGCTGGCGTGCTGCGAGGGCTGCTGCTGCTCAGGCTGCCGCCGCTGCCACCATCAACACCGGACGTCCAGCGGCTGCCAAAAAGAGAGAAGAGGGGAGGAGGAGGAGGAGAAGGAGGCGCTGCTGGTGGCGGCGGCCGCGGTGGGTGGGTGCCGGAGGTGGAGGTGGAGGTGGAGGTAGCTAGAGGAGGAGGAGAGCGAAGGAAAGGGAAAAGAGGGTTTGAAGCTGGGAAGCTCCCCTCTCGGTTTGCGATCAGGAGTTGCGGTCACCGGTAGCACTTCGGAGGCGGCTTGGAAATGGAAGAGACTTGGAGTGGATTGTGTCCCTTGAAATGTTAGGCGGGGAAAGAATTCCTCCTCCTCTTCCCCCCCGCTCCGCGCTCGCAGAGCAAGAAAGAGAAAGAGAGAGAAAACAAATCGAGCCTTGGGCAGTCAGAAAGCAGAAGGAGGATGGGGAGATTCTGCCGGGTTCGGGTCCGGCACAGGGCGCAGGCAAAAGGACGGAGCAGTGGGTGGCACCGCGCCTCCTCGGGTGGCGGGAGCAGGCGGCAGCGGCACCGGAGAGTCGGAGGGGGACGGGCCGCTCGCTCCTGCGTCCTGCACCAAGCGCGCTCTTCCCGGGCTGGAAGTTTTCTGAGTTCCTGCCCCAGGATTCAAGTGGGAAGAGTGTGTGTGTGTGTGCTTGGGGAGGGGGCGGCGGGGTTGGAGAGTGGGGGGAGTGCCCACCTCTAATCGTGGGCGGATAAATGGGAGGGGGCTGCGCAGGAGGAAAAGTATGAGGAGGAGGGAGGCCAGGCGGACCGCCGAGCCAAGGCGCCTGGCCGCGGGCCAGAGGCTGCGTTCGAAATACAACTGCCTCGGCGGCGGCGGCGCCCGGGTGCCACCCGAAGCTCCGCTCACGTGCTCCCGCCTGGCGGCGGGGTTAAAGGGACAGGCCGGGGATCCCGGGACGGCTCGCTGCCGGCCTCGTCCCGCCTGCCGCCCGAGGTCGCCGCTGGGCGGTTGTCCTAGTAAGGCACGAGAATGCGACCGCCCCAGAGCCGCGTTTAGGGGCTTGGCTTTTACCTGCACCTCCACGACGCGGAGCCAACACTCAGCAGGAAGCGTCTAGCTGCACGCGCGGCAGAGTTCTGGTTCCCTGTGAGTGGGAAGGAACCGAGGAGAAGCAGGAACCGGCCCCCGGCAGCCTTGCTTTGCCTGGGTATACCCTCATCACAGACTGCACGACCCCGAAGCGCGCGCGCACACAGACACGCAGGCACTCAGCTCCACATATGCACACTCGTACAGGCACACACATGCACGCACATTCGCGGACACATGCACACGTGCAAACAATGTGCACACATGCACACGGAGCGCGCCGTCCTCTTCATTGAGTTGTTTTTTGTTTTTTTTTTTTCCCCCTCCGGGAAAGACTAGAGGCGAAGCAAAATCTCCCCCACCTCGGGACTGGTGCGACTTACCGGTGTTCCTACGCAGAGCAGAAGGGTTGCCCCACGCGGGAACCCCGTAGTTTCCTTAACACTAAAACTGCGCCAACTGTCCAACTCTCCCTGCAACTTACCCTGATTTAACCTTTTCCCTAGGAACTCCCTTTCTGCCAAGTCCTAATTTTATTGCCTGGGCTGTTTCTGAGTTATGTGAACACTGTAATGACCACAGTCCGTTTTAAAAAGGTGGAGTACATTTAAAAATGCACCTCTTTTCATCCTTGAATAACAAAAAACTCCGAAAAAAATTAGGTTCAGATTTTCACACATCACGCCCCAAATTATTTTGGACCAATTCCAAAATAAAAACTTTCAACCGAGGGAAAAAAAAATTTTTTTCTTCCCCAAAATACAGACCACCGTGGAATAAAAACGCCTACTTTACAGTCCTAAGGAGGGAGTTAGGCACAGCCAGGTTCCGCTGTGCCTGTGGAGGAGGCGCGTGTTAATGTCTGCTTCGGCGCGGCGGCGCTGATTGGTCCGCGTTGCCATTTTAAATCCATTTTCAGCCGCCCTTTGCAGAGCTGGGACACTTAGCTGCACGTTGAGTGCCCTGCAGAAACCCGGGGTTTCTCCTGGGTCTGGGAACGCTTAGCTGTGATGCAGAGGGAGAGCCTCCTTCCCTCCGGATGGAGCCCAGCGGTTGCTTGCGGAGGGAGGGGTCTAACAGGAACCAAAGGTTTTCTGCCGGGGCTTGGCTAAAAGATGGTATCTTCATCAAAGGGATTGAAGTTTCACGTACTAAGGATTGCAGTGACATTTCCTAACTGCCAAGTTTGCACATTTTTAATGTGATCGCATTCGTACTGTGGTGTGCTCATTTGACTTACACATACAAAAAGGGCTTCTAGGTTTGTTTTTGTTTGCTTGCTTTTGCAAGAACTAGAGATAAAATTCTGAGGATGAATGTAGGAGAAATCACCGAGGATTTCAGCCAGCCAATTTTTTCCCGGGTACGTTGTATCCTCCGATATTGCTTTCACATGCACAGAGGCTGGCAAGAAGAGGATTCCAAAATTTGATTTTTGCATTAATCCTTGACTCTAAGAAAAGCACCAAAAAATTGGGGGTGGGAGAAGGTCTGGCCACTCGTTTTCAGCCCACCATCACTTTGCTATCAGATTATTTGACTCCTTTGGAACTTATAGCAAGGATATAAAACAAATATTGCATCAAATTTTACTTAAACCAGTTTCATGCATTTTAATTCCCAGACTATATTTAGTTTTTTCAGGTTTTTGTTTATTTTCTGTTAGGAGAGACATTAAAATTTGTTTTCATCCCTGAAGTTACTTGAGACTTGAAAAAATGGTGTCATATTCTTTTTATTAAGTTAAATGGTTATATTTTAAAGAATGGATTTTTTTTCCACATCCACATTTGTGGTGTCCCCCCACCCTCCAGTTTAAGTTGCTCAATTGTTTACTTCTTCTTTATCTCACCGTATTTTAGCCATCCATTCAGGGTTAAACTCTTATTTCTAATTTGAAACCTTCCCAAGGTGGTTTCTGTCCCCGTGAAACTATTTTTTTTCTTCTGCGCTTACTATCAAACTGAACAATTAGCACTTTGGTTGCATATGTTAACAAGATTTCTAATTATCTGTGATACATGATTTAGTGTTTGGATCAGGTCAGCTCATTAGTGGGTAGTAAAATCAATTCAGTGGACCCACCAAGACACTTAAAAAAAAGAGAGAACAATAGATAATATCACAGGAAAAAGTTCTGCTTTAGTTACATAGTACATGCATGTAGAAGCTGTATTCAGATTCTTTTTTCCCACCACTTTAGTATTTTGGTAATTGATATTTATCTTAAAGTTCAGGGTCTCTTGGCACTGTCTTATCACATCTTAGCCAGTGTATTTCCTATTTTTGTGATGTATGTAATACGGATGGCACCATAGATCCATAAAGATATGTAGTGAAGTCTCTTTCTTACCGTGGATTGCAGTGTTACCTGTTTAAATGCCACGAACTTCAACAGTTATGAGAGCTGGATTCCTTTACAACTCCACTAAGCCAGCTCTGCCATCTTTGGTAAATTATTTCCCCTCTCTTGTAGTTCAGTGTCCTCACTGCTAAAATGAAAAGTCAATATAATCTCTGAGGGTTCTTCCAGTTTTGACAGACTTCACAACATGTGTGATACCTTGTTCTCTAACTGGGTTTTGTTTATATGTAAATGATATGAAGATTCTATAGAGACGGGTAGTATTTCTAACACCTCTTTTTAGCACCAGTTACGTGTAGATAGTGTTCAGTAAAACACTTTTGGTATTTACTAATTTATTGCTATGACAAAGTTACTCTGAATAAGCTACTATTTTATAAGTGTATCCCAGGATGAG
This sequence comes from Neogale vison, assembly GCF_020171115.1. Taxonomy (NCBI): domain Eukaryota; kingdom Metazoa; phylum Chordata; class Mammalia; order Carnivora; family Mustelidae; genus Neogale; species Neogale vison. The sequence goes on from NC_058102.1 coordinate 51,072,056, forward strand.
ACAAGCAATATATGAATTTAAATATCTTAACGATTTTTTGACGAAAGGAAGTTGCATCTGCGATGAAAAGTTTGAAGTTCGCACATGGTACTTTATCACATTATATTAATACTTTAATACAGCCATAAATTAAGGAATAATTTAAAAATTTTCTCAGATTATAACAGATTGACTTAATCATGGATGTATTCCATATGTAATTAAACAGATTTATTATAACCAGATATTTTGAAAGTCAATCTATTGGGGGGGTCACAGAAAAAAATTAAAAATTATAATATTTAGTGAACAGAATGCATAGTATACACACACATAAACATATATATGTAATAGTATATGGAAGCTTGGTCTATAATACAAGGTAAACATATATTTCTGAAAAATATTTCCAGTGTTTTGATGTAGACTCATTTGCTGTGCTTAAACTCACAATTTTAGGGATTGTGTCTTTTTTAAGATTTTATTTATTTATTTGAGAGAGAAAGAATGAGAGAGAGAGAGCATGAGAAGGGGCAGGGTCAGAGGGAGAAGCAGACTCTGCCGAGCAGGGACCTGATGACGGATTCAGTCCTGGGACTCCAGGATCATGACCTGAGCAGAAGGCTGTCGCTTAACCAACTAAGCCTCCACCCAGGCACCGGAGATTGTGTCTTTTAAAATAAGCTTAGTGTTTAACGAAATGTAGCAAAAAGAACCTCTAAGACTTTCCCTACATTATTACCAAAAAAGAATATAGCTGCATAGTTAACATTTTGTTGGTGGGGTGGGGGGTGGGGAGGTGGACAGCTTTCTAGTCCCATAGAACAAGGATCACCAAACAAAATGAATTTGTCTACATATTCATTCAGTCACTCAACAAACATATATTAAGTTGGTTTTGCACGAATCTCACCCATTGTCCTCTCAGGAAGGTCATTCATGTGGAACTGGAGAAAATTTCTTTTGAAACAGCTTTAAAGTCTATTTACCTATTATGTTAAGCTTTTCACTTACCCTTACACTTACCCTTCACTTACCCTTACCTTATTTGTTCTCCTTTATCCAATTCATCGTTCATTCAACAAATATTAAGTACCTAATATGTGCTAGGATTCACAGAACACTGTTTTTGACAAAAGTCAAGGAAGCAGAAGTGGAATAGTTTTATTTCCATCTTTCATCTATTGACATTATACTGTCATCTCCAAACAATCTTGGTCGAGATATGCTATCAAGGAGCTTTGGACAGCAGAAGGAATATGGACTTTTTTAAAATCAGATTTAGGTATAGAAGGTGTGGACTGCAGAATGTTAAAAAGGACCCCCGGTGTATACATTGTCATAATCTATGAAGGAATACTCCTATGATAAGGTAATATTCCGTGGTACAGTTCACCTTAAGATAAATTATCCAGGTGAGCCTTACTTAATCATATGCATGCTTTTAAAGCAGAGCCTTATCGCTAATTGATTTTAGGAGAGGAAGTTAGAGATTTGGGGCTTGAGAAGTATTTGACTCGCCATTGTTGGTTTGAACACAGAGACAACACGTGGCAAGGAATGTAGCTGAGGGCAGCCCCAGGCTACCAGCCTGCAAGGAAACAGGGACCTCTCTAGCAGAACCACAAGGAACTGAATTGTGCCAAAGAGAACAAGCTTGAAGTAGGATCTTCCCCAGAGCCTCCTGATGAGAACTCAGCTAGACCAACACCTTGATTTCAGCCCGGTGATATCCTCAGCAGAGAACTCAGTCAGGTTATGTCTGACTTCTGACCTACAAAACTGTAACCTAATAAAGGGGTATTTTACTGGCATTTAATGTCATTAAGTCTGTGCAACAATATAGAACTGATAAAAGGAGGATCTGGTCAGATAAACTTCCCCTCATTTTTCTATCTCATGTACTACTTCCAAAACACAATTACTCATATAGTTTACCTGGAGATGTCCCAAGTTGTCCTACTGCGCACCTACCAAGCCACCTGCTAAGTCTCTTTGGGCTTATAGGGAAGCAATCGCCAGCAGGAAACACATCATCTTGCATTGTTTTCCATCCTTCTCTCTTCTCTCTCTCTCTCCCCCTCTGCCTTTCTCCCTTCCTCTTTTTTATTCTCCTCTTTCTCTATCTCAGTACCTTAGAATTCCTAAACCCATCATACTGTAGAGACATGGGGAAAGGTTACATATTTAGATAGTTCCGGGTCTCCCCCCCCAACCCCTGCCTCAAAATCACCCCAAAGGTGATTTTGATAAATAGAGGTAAAATAGATCAGAGAGGAGAGATCCCTGCTGAGCCTTGCCCCAGTTGCAGATTTATAAATCAAATAAATATTGTTTCTGTTCTTAAGCCATAATTTTGGGGTGGTTTGTTATGTAACAATAGAAACTGACCCATCCTGTTTTCCCTAAAACTAGTCTCTTTTTATTTACCTCATCCCAATGAATAATCTTAAAGAAGTGATTTGCTTAGCTGGAAATCAGTCTTACCCAGAAATCACTCTAAATCTTTTCTCTTTCCCCTTCAAGTGATCACTAAGTCCCTCCAGTTCTGAAGTCCCTCCAGATTTCTTGAATCTGTCAACTCTGAATCTCCAGTGTCATTACCTTAGTCTGAGCTCTCTCCAGTTCTGATATGGATAACTCCTGTGTCTTTCTCTCTGGTCTCTTAGCCTTCAGTCTTATATTTAAAAAAACAAAAACAAAAACAAAAAACATTCTCTACAATGCTTCTAGAAGAGTCTATTTTTTATCATTATACTTTTTTAAAATCACAAATGTAATTTGTCCTTCTAGACTTTTTTTTTTAAAGATTTATATATTTATTTATTTATTTATTTCGGTGGGGGATGGAGAGACTCTTCAAGCAGATTCCTCACTGAGCACGGAACCAACATGTGGCTAGAATCCAGGATCCCTGAGATCATGACCTGAGCCCAAAACAAGAGTCAGATAGATGCATAACCAACTGAGCCACCCAGACTCCCCCTTTTAGACTTTAAATGTACTAATATAGGTTCATGCAACACATTCTGTTCCAAGGCTTATTTTTATGCAAATAATATATCATGAAGATTTTATGTCAACAAACTTTTTTTTTTTTAATTTTATTTATTTATTTGACAGACAGAGATTACAAGTAGGCAGAGAGGCAGTCAGAGAGAGGAGGAAGCAGGCTCCCCGCTGAGCAGAGAGCCTGATGCGGGGCTCTATCCCAGGACCCTGGAACCATGACCTGAGCCGAAAGCAGAGGCTTTAACCCACTGAGCCACCCGGGTGCCCCATTGTCAACAAACTTCTTACAGCACCAGTTCTAATGGCTTTCTTTTATTCTACAGTAAAAAAAAAAAAAAAAAAAAGTATATATACATACACACACACATACATACATATATATATACACACATATCTATATCTGTGTATATATATGTATATTAATAAGATAGAGCACCTGGAATAAAGTAAGCATTTGATAAAAATTTTTATGACATCCTTGTGAAAAAATGAAGAAATATGGGTTGAATGTTGTGCATTCTTTTATGCTGATGTCAACTTCAAAGATAGCCTCTTTATCAGCAGCCTGGAATAATTTTCAAATGTCCTTATATCCTGAAGATAGGAAAGAGAGCTAACTATTGATGCCCAAATTAAGATTCAAAAAGATCTCAACAACTCATAACAGTTAAATTTCTGTCTACAACCTTGTTATAATCACTTACTATTTATAGGATTTTTTCGAGGGGGAGTCAAAGGTTTGCAAATTGCTTTGTGAACAAAAATGGTTTTATTATTTCCTTCCCAACCTCCATACTTTTTATTCCTTTTCTTATCTTATTGCATTAGCAATTCATCAATTACATTTCAGGTTTTCCTACCCCAGTACTGGTTCTGCAGTGGTTTATGCCCTGGCAAGTTGTGATTCTCTGTATTCATCTGTCTCTTCAATTTTGAGTCAGTGATTTACCCGATAATCCCATTTCTCTTATGCATCTAAAAATTGTTTTCTCAGTTTGTTCAACTCTTTACTTGGTAGGACAGAATAGTAATTTCTAAGCTTCTTACATCCAAGATTGGAACTTAAAAGTCCCACAACTGGTCCTTAAATACCCAGAGAACAGAAGGTAATAATATCACTATACTTTGTCCTTCTCAGTGTACACCAGGAACATTATTTTCAGTTCTAGGCATCATGTTTTAAGAGGGATTTTGAGGAAAAAAAAAAAAAGTGATCCAAGTGGATTTTCTAGATATGTCATATGAAGATAATTTGAAGGAAATGGTTTTTAGCCCAAAAAGAGATTGTGGAAGTATGATCTTCCTAAAGGACTGCCATTCTGATGAAGTAAATTTAGACATATTCTTTATAGTTTCAAGGAGAAGAATGATGGGTAGTCATATTTCAGTCAGATATAAGATAAAACATTATAGACTTAGGGTCATTTGAAAACATACTGTTTAATTGCAAAGTAAGTGAATTCCCAGTTAGTAGAGATGTTTAGGCAGAGACTTAGTGACTAAAATGAAAGATACTATGGTTAAAGTCTGTAGCAGGAGGACAGATTAGGTTAGAACCCTTTCTTCAAGGGAAAGCCATATTGAAGATGTCTCAATCTATTCTCACTCCCAGAAATAATCTCTAGAACTTCCCAGAATAGAGCTTTAAAAGACTAGATTACAAAGTAGGTTGAGAATTCTGACTCCAACCTCATAATGCTGAGTAGCCTCAATTACAGATTGGTATTTGCCCATACATAATTTTTTTTCTTTGCTACCCCAGAAAATATTGGGAAAAGAGTCACTTTGTCACCTGAAAACTTCTAAATAAAAATAAAATCCCCTATCATGTATGTATCATAGGTACATGATTATTGCATATTTTAATTGTAACAACTACATTTATCACCAAAAAGAAATTTTAGTCTGTACCTTCATTTTCTTAATTTTTGTAAAGTATACATTATCATAAATTAGTAACTGGTACCTATCGTAAGAGTAATAAGCAGCAGTAACAAAATATTAAGAATGAATGATAAAACATCCATTTGGTACTAAGTCTTGTTCTGGGTGCTTTTGAGGAAGGAGGGAAAGTTCAGGGAGAAACATAAAGGAAAGAAAGAAAAAAGAGAAAAACAAAACCAATCAGACCTAGGTGTGGGTTCAGACTTCAAAGAATCTAAAAAATGCCCAGAGTTAAATGTACATAAGTTACTATAATTTAAAGCAGAAAAAGATAATCACTCTCAAGTGTGTGCTGAGTGAGTTCAAGGAAAGAAGAGATTTCCACGGTGTGGGGATTAGGGGGGCTACTTGGGAACACTGGTGTTTGAGAGGGCCTTGAAGGACAGCTAGACCCAGAGATGAGGGGAACAAAATTTCAAGCAAAGGGAGGATTATGAGAAAAGTTGCTGAAATGCAAACCTGAAATGCATATACTAAGAGAGGTTTTACTGCATAAGTTAAATGCCAGCTGGAAACAATTCATTGCAGATGGTTTTATGAAGACACTTAACCGTAAGACCACGTAGAGAGATCGGGCAGTTATAAGTACAAACAAGGAATGTTGAGGTACCCAGACACTAGCAATACTGGGGAACTTTACCACCCTAGGGATAAAGAGTAAGTAAAGGAAGTAGTATTAAGGATCCTAGGGAAAGTTGGAGCCCTAGAGGGAGGGCTATATGCTAGGAGCTGAGGTCAAGAAGGCATGTTACTACTGCCAAAGAAGAGCATGAGTGGGTTGGAAGAAATGTCCTCACCTCCTTCTCCTCCTGCTCTGCTTCCTTATGCCAAATTCAACCAGAAGCCATCAAGCAAGATATCCTGAGAGACTTGGGCCATTAGTAGCGCCTCCAGCTGGGGCACAGAAAAAGGTTGAGACACAGAACAAGGTAGAGAGAGACAAAGACTAGATCTAGGGTGGGTAGTTGGTTGAGGGAACAAAGAATATCATGAGATAGAAAATTAGAAACTTTACAGAAGATTCTGGAACATCTTAATTATCATTTTAAAAAGTTTCTAAATTATTTGGTAGTTAATATAGAAACACTGATACCTTATCGGCAAGAGAGTAATATAGCAAAAATCCCCAAGCTGGGCCAGTAAGGTAGGAAGAACTCCATGATTATCTGTGTCCCATGTTCCTTCTTCCATTCTGCACCCCAATTCTTAGCACATGGCTTTCACCTCTACCTCTACATCTAGTCACCTCTACCTCCAGTTTCACAACCATATCCTAGACAACAAAGAGAAGAAGAAAATGACAAATAAACTGAACTTATCCAGAAACAGATTTTCACCATGGGGTTAAACTTGGCTGCAAAAGAGGGAAGCTGGGAAAAGGCACATTGCTACTCTGAATATAGGGGTTGTTTTTTGGTTTTATTTTTTAAGAAAGAAGAGGAAAAAAAATACTAGGTAGAGGTTAGAAGCATTTTATGTAAAAGAAAAGAAAGCTTGATGGGAGAAGGGCTCTCTAATTCTTAATTATTTGATCATCTAGTAATACCATATTTGGGTGTTGTTGCCCAGATGGAGAAGTTGGGAGAAGTTGTTTGGGAAATACAAAGGATATCTGAGATTTGAGACGTACTGACTTTTGAGTGACAGCAACATGTAACCCCTAATGGGTAAGCTATGTTAGAAGTTAGGAAAGAGGGTAGAACTGGAGACAGGGAATTGAATGGATTATTGTTCCCAACTCTCTAATTCCATACTTAATAAAATTATACACTCATGCCCTTTGCCACTGCAAGCCAGGTTTGCTTGCCAGCTCCACTGAAGTTGGGTTTGGCAACATGAATGTTTTGAACAATGGCTTGAGAGCAGAAGTGAAGCATCAATTTCAGGTCACGGAGTATTTCTGCTCGCTGCTTGAGATTCTGAGCTGCGGTATGAGAAGAGTACTCCCTGGTCCTAGGGTAAATATTCATGAAGTACATCTGAATGAATGCCCAGCCAAGCCCAGCAGAGCCACAGTCAACATGCAAACCTATGAGGGAGAAATAGATCTTGTGGTTGAACTCATCACGGAAATGTGAGATTGTTTTTATTATGCCGAGCTATTGTAGCAGAAGTCTAACACAAGAGGTCATTCTCAAAGACACAAGAAGAGATGGAAAAGACTTCACCCCCATTAGGGGTCATCCCCATAGTCATTAGGATGACTGTGATCAGAAAGACAGAAAAAACCAGTTTGGGCAGGGATATGGAGAAATCAGGACACTTATATATGGCTGGTAGGCATATATGACATGAAACAGCCTCCTTGGAAAATAGTCTGGAAGTTCCTAGGATTATCATATGACCCAGCAATTCTACTCCTAGATGTTTTACCAAAATGAAAATAGAGTCCACAATAAAGCTTAGTTTACATGTTTACATGTATTATTATGTACATTAATGCAGCATTATTCACAATAACCAGAACATGAAAGCAGCATAAATGCCCATCAACTGATCAGTGGATAAACAAATTTTATCCACAGCAATAAAAAGAAATGGAATATTACAGAGCAATAAAAAATGATGTACTGACACATGCTACAAATTAGATGACCCTTGAAAACATCACAGTAACTGAGAGAAGCCAGACCCAAGATCACATATTGTATGATTCTGTTTAAATGAGATGTCCAGAATAGGTAAATCCGTACAAACAGAAAATAAATTTGTGGTTTGTGGAAGATGGGGAGAGAGATGAATGGTCACTAAGGCATAAGAGATTCCTTTTGGAGGAGACCAAAACTTCCTAAAACTTGATTATGGTGGTGGTTTCACAACTTTGTGAATGTACTAAAAATTAGTAAATTGTGTGACTGTAAATGAATGAGTTGTATGGTATGGTTTCAAACAGTGAACAAAGGACAAAGCCACAAACCTTCAAATAAGACATATGCCGTAAGCTGGGGGCAATAAAACCATTCCCCTCTCTCACCTGATCTGTGTTAAATGGCATATGTAGCTGTGCAAGCTGGCTGGCGTCAGTGGGTGCAGTCTTTCTCAGACACACAGAGATTTTCTCTATGTGGCGTTAACTTGCCTATGGAGGAAAGAGAGATATGCATGGCTTCATTAATACCATGAACTAAACGCAGTGGTTTTTAAACTCTGTAAAAAATCTTTTTTCTGTAAAAAATCTTTCCTTTAAGGGTGCCTGGGGGCTCTATCGTTGGCCATCTGCCTTCAGCCCTGGTGGTGATCCTGGGGTCTTGGGATCCAGCCCCACATCCTCTCCCTGCTCAGCGGGAAGCCTGCTTCTCCTTCTCCCACTCCTCCTGCTTGTATTCCCTCTCTGGCTGTGTCTCTCTCTGTGAAATAAATAAAATCTTTTTTAAAAAAAAATATTTCCTTTAATAATGTACACAAGTTATACTTGAAAAAAATCTGGTTATAGAATATTCAAAGAATTCAGAAATATTTGGAGTAAATCATGAACGTATGGAAGTCCTTGTTTACCAGCCTACCAACTCCACATATTCTCCCAGAGGTAACCACTGAAAACAGCTGATGCATAGCCTTTTAGTCCTTTATTCTAATCATTTGCATACATACATAGGCAAATGTACAGCTTTGTTTTGCAGAAATTAGACCAAGTACTGAAACTTGCTTTTAAAAAACTTAACATGGGGCACCTGGGTGGCTCGGTGGGTCTGCTTTCAACTCAAGTCGTGATCCCAGACTCCTGGAATAAAGCCCTGCTTTGGGCTTCCTGCTTAGCGGGAAGCCTGCTTTTCCTTCTCCACTCCTTTTCCTTTGCCACTCCCCCTGCTTGTGCTCCCTCTTTCCCTCTCTCTCAAATAAATAAAAAAATAAAATCTTTCAAAAACTTAACATGTCCTAAAGGTCTTTCCATGCATTTTGTCAACTGTATGGTATTTTTATAGTACGGTTATATCATAGCTTGATTTTTTATTCCTCTATTGAAGAATATTAAATTGTTCTCCATTTACCACTATTACAAAACAATGATAAAGGAATTCTTGATATATACATCTTTAAGCATGTGTGCAAGTATATCTGCAGGACAGTTTCTAAAAGTTACATTTCTGAGTCGAAAAGAATGCACATCTTAAATGTGAAGTCACTTATTTTTATTTTTATTTTTTTTGGCCATACAAGATCAGCATCCTCTACATATGTTTGGGAACTCCCATTTAATACTTAATAGGGCACATCTTGGTTTTCAATATAAAAGCTAAATTGCCAGATATTCTGAACCAGTCAAAACCCTTTAAAAAAAAAATCCCCCTTTCTGACAAAATTAGCCTAGGAGGGTTTCTCCTGCTTGGAACTCAGTATAGATACCTACCTGTGTATACACATACATACACATCTGCATGTATATATGAAAAGGTAAACTTTTAGCCAAAGTTGAATCATAAAGTTTTTTTAGACTCTCAATCTTTGCTTTTTTCATAGCCACTTACTTATTTTTATGTCCATTTTTAGCATCATTAAGGTCTACCATTATAAAGATTTCCTTCATGCCCCTTTTCTAATGGTTGGTTCAATTTCTCATCACTCTAGGGGTAATCTATCTTTAAAACATCAGCAAATCCACATTTCTCAGAACTGGGATTGGTTCATAGGCTGATCACAAGACCAAATCTTACAAATCAGGCCAACAAATTCTGGGACTTTTAAAAAATATATATTTAATTAATTAATTAATTAAATTATTTATTTTGTGAGAGAGAGAGAGCGGGTAGGAGGGGCAGAGGCAGAGGGGGAGGTAGAAGCAGACTCCCGGCTGAGCAGGAAGTCCCATGTGGGGCTTGATCCCAGGGATAATGACCTGAGCTAAAGGCAGATGCTTAACTGACTGAGCCACACAAGTGCCCCCAATTCTGGGACTTCTGTCTACACTGCATTCCCCCCACCCCACCTTCTCAATTGAACAGGATTCCCAATCCCCAACTTAACAGGAAATATATACTTAGCTCTAAGTTGGAGGCAGTCATTTTGAGACTAGGAGGGGGCAGATTGCTAGGGCCCAGGGTCAATATAGTGACAGTAGAGCAAAGAAATGGAGAGAAATACAAGCGTTTTGGTGACCTGGATAAAGCCTTGCCTGAAGAACTATTCATTAACATGACTGGACATACTTTGTTTTGTTTGAGACAGTTTAGGTCAGGGGCTTTCTGTGACCTTCATCCCATATATTTGTCATGAGGTTAAATGATTTAATATATGTAAAATGTTTAGAATCACACTTACACGTGGCATTTGCTAGATTATGGCAGCAGAAATAACAGGCATAATACAACACACACGATGCAAAAATCTTCCCTTTGTCTTCTTTGTCCCTGGTGGTCAAGCAGCTCTTATTCCATTCCCCATTCCTTTGGGATTCTAACCACTCCTGAGTACCCTCTGCTACGGTGTCACCCCACTTTCCTCCCGTTTTTCTGTCCTCTCTCCATTCATTTCATCTTTCCCACCTTCACTCCTTTTCCAAAGCTTGATATGGCAAGTGGATGCAGAGTTTAGAATCAGGGAGAGAAACCCTGGAAGGTGATGAAGATAATGCTTTCAGGCCTATTAAAACAAGGTCTTCGTCTTATACTACTTTCTCTCTCTTCCTTCTTGCTAGTTACAGTCATAGCCTTACTTACCTACTTTCACTCCAAAGCCTCTGTTATTAATAAACAAATGATAATTTAAAGTTAAAATCATGTCTCACCACACTGTTTGTGAAAACATACAGTTGGGCACATACCCCCTGAATATATACCCAATAGAAAGGCAACTTGTTCTTCCTTTTGATTCCATCCTTTGCCAAGCGTTCTATACTATTTTGCACTTTGTCCTGTATTTTCCTTTCCAGTGAAATCTTTCCATCAAATATTTATGTGTAAGTATCTTTTATGTTCAGATGAGCAATCGTGTAGCACAAGGAAAAAATTCCATTGAGGTGTTTGGATGCTTCACAGTATAGACAACTGAATTTTTGGTGGCTTGGCGGCATCACTTCAGAACAGAATTTCTTTTGGGATGCAGTCCTAGCTTTAAACTGGACACTTCTCTAAACTGTCATTATGAGGAGACAGCATAAAAATTACATTAATGTTGATATAATAAAATATTTTATGAATACAATACAGTCCTGATTACTAATCTGACTTCCCTTGGAACCTATAAAATACATAGACATTTACTGTGGGAACATTCTAGTTTAAATTTTAATGCAAAGTAAAGAAAAAGAGACTGATTCAGAAGACTGTATTTTTCTCCTGAAGCACTAACTTAAACGTGATTCAAATTTATTCTGCCCAGTTATGTCTTCCCAAATCATGACTTAAATTATTTAATGTTGATCTTCTGGCTTTTAATCTACTTATTTCTTATTTGCTCATATATGCAGTCAACAAAGAACTATAGAGTGCCTACCATGTGCAAAGCCCTGTTCTAAGTATCGGTAAAAGGGAGAGAAGGAAAGAAAAGTGAATTAAGTCCTTTTACCTAAGGAGCCTCCAGTCGATTAGGAGCGAGACCCAACACACAAATAACTCTAAAAAATAAATATGGAGCTGGGAGCTCTACAGGAGCAGGAGTCTAGGTCAAACAAGAAATGGTTAATCCAAGAAAGAAGTGGAAAGCATGGGACATACATGTGACTTAAATTATCCCATTTAGAAGGATGGATGGAAGGGAGAGGTAAGAAAGAAGGGCAGAGAGGGAGGCTGGGCTGGACCACGGAGGGTCTTGAAGGCCCGTCTCAAAACTTCAGGGCTGACAAAAGCTGAAGGTTATTTGAAGGGACTCGAAAGCTCAAATCTGGGTTTCAGGGATTTTAATCTGTCAGAATTGTACAGAATGCAAATTGTTACAGACTGGAGACACTGGAACTGAGGATTTTTGTGCCCAATACTTAATTTTCCTTAGGTATGTATTGTTTCACCAACATTTGCGCCACGAAATGACATTTTTACTGACATAAATATTGGGGTTGACAGAGAATGAAGAGATGAAGCCTGAAGCCCAGTCAACTGCTGAAAATCTAGTCGTTGTGTCAAAACCAAGGATACTGAAACATCTGCTGAGAATGCTTCCTCTGCAAGGAGCAGGGTTTCCCCCACGCTTGGGATGGTCACTGTGGATGGAGACGGCAAATTAGGCCCCCCATTCTTTTAACCCCATCATGCCGCACCATATGTTTGCAAATAGTGTTTTTTGTTGTGAGCCTAATTGAGGGAGATTTAGTGCTGTCCCTGGCCTATTTCTGACTCAAAATTGTCTAAGATCTTGCATTCTCTGAAAAGTTGAAACAGAAAATCAGAGTAAATTACACATATCTGCTGCCTAAAGGATTTATGTTTTCCTTTTGTTTGTTCTTAAATATCATCATTCTACTTATCTGCTGACTTTTCAGTTGCAGGACGTAGGGCATCAAGCCAGATATCCTGTCCCTGTGCTCCCCTACCCTACTTACGAAATTAACAGGGAAGGGAGGGCTGTGTGGATGGAGAAGACGAAAGAGGCAGAGGAAGTTCTTCTGTTTTACTAAAGACCTCATCCAAAAATAAAAGGAAAATGTTAGTGTAGATACCACTACAAAGAAAATTTCTGATTAGCCAGAAGCTTGCAGTGTTGTAGCAGGCGCTGAATCACTTACTCTTACCCAAGGAGAAATACAGACTGCATGGACTTCAGCAGCACATTGAAGCTCTTGGTAATGGCACTAAATCTCAGCCTAATGTGCTGATGGAAGGGGCTCACCTGCCGTGTCACCCAGGACTGGGTCTGAGTTAACGTGTGTGATGACTTACGGCTGGTCTCCTTCACCAGTGCTTGTCCCTGGGGCTCCTCTGTCTTGCTTTTGGCAACTATGCCCGTTCATCCTGTAGTCAACTAAGAAAGTAGACAAGGTTTGATTTAACCATAGATTCAGAGCAATCTGATCTTAATATTAATGTGCTCTATTTCATGTTCCATCTATCAATAGAGCTCTTCCTTCCTCCTTTCTTCCCTTTCACTCAGTTTTCCTTCTCTTTCCTCCCTCACTTCATGCTTCCTTCCCTCTTTCCCTCCCTCTCTTTACTCCTTTCTTTCTTTTCTCTTCCCTCCCTTCCTTCCTTTCCTTCTTCACTCTTCTTTTCAAGGGGCAGTAAGTCACTTCATATTACGCATGTTAAGAGAAATTAAAAGAGACATCGTATTATATCAGGAAACAACACACTGCCGGAAGTTAATGGTACCTGTTGCCATCGGACTTACAACGTCGCAGGACACGTGGGTTCCCCTTAAGGTCGGTGTGTAACTGTAGGTAGTTGGTGTTGGCATTCCTGATCAAGGAAATCTGTACTTTAAGGCATAGGAGAAATCATGCTGGTTTTCTGTCACACTAAGAACTCTAAACAAACCCCAAGCTTTTGTCCTGGCATGGTGTTCCCACCATTGATGCCAATAAGTGGTTTTGTGGGTACCCATTTCTGTGACTAAAGCAGCTGGTGGTGAAGCATCAGCTATTTTGCCTTCTGTGCTGTGATTGTAACATATTCTCACAGCTTTTAGGACCAAAGAACTCTCCCAAGAGTCATACCAGACACTCACCCTGGGTATGTTTCTTAGGGCTGCTATAACAAATTACCATAAACTCAGGGTCTTAACACAACAAAAATGTGTTACCTCACGTTTCTGGAGGCCAGGAGGCTGAAATCAAGATGTTGGCAGAGTTGGCATCTTCCAGAGGCTCTGAGAGAGAAGCTGGTCTCTGTCTCCTAGCTTCTGGTGACTGCTGCAATCCTTGGCAACCCTTGGCCTGTAGACTCATCACTCCAAGTTTTGCCACCATTTTCACGTGGCTTTCCCTTCCATGTATCTGTGTCTCAAATTTCCTCTCCTATCTCTATAAAGACAACAATAATTGTATTTAGCCCCCTGCCATGAATTCTCAAAATAAGATAAAAAAATAAGATCATCCTGGATTCATGGGGAGAGGGGGGCAAATTAAGTTAAATTGTACCTCCAGTGACTCCAAAGTCAGATTTATAGGTATCAGCAATTAAGACTTGGACATATCTTCTTAGAAGATATAGTTCAACCCAGTAAAACAACAACAACAAAAAATATCAAAGATTAAAATCTGTAAAGCCACTACAAAACCAAATCAACATTAAGCCAGTGGGAATGGAACTTTGAGCACCAGGATTGATCTGAGACTTGCCATTAAACCACAGGAAAAACACACTCTTTTATCCACAGACTTTTTGTCTAGAATGGTTTCTGTTGAGTTTTGTAAAGGGTGCTCTCCTTAAACACTGAGGTCTTGTTTATAATCATTCAGAAACCCAACAGAGGAAAACATTGCTGCTGAGTTTCTTCCAAATGTTTTACTTAAAAAATTAAAAATGACTGCAAGGAGAAAAACCATGTGGATGGCTTCACTAAAGATTACCTTGGGGTTAAGTACCATGCTCTATTAGCTCAGGCTTTCTCTCTCAGGAGACAGAATTCAGAGAAAAGTCAAAAGTAGTACTGATTAATTCAATTTAGTGCTCTTAATACATAAAAGTCCAGTGGTCAGTTTGAAAAAAAAAAGAAACTTGTCAACTTCACTCTTCTGATCTTCAACGAAAATCAAATGATAGCTTTCATTTCATCAGAAAGCTTTTGATATTCCATAAATTTCTCTTGATTCTAATATTATGATCATGTTATACCCCTGCCTCAGAGTGGGGAAAAGTATAAGCCAGTGGCTCTAATAGATTAGGTTTTTTCTGTAAGCAGAGCGGCTGGCACACTTTTATAATTGCTGACAACTCTGTCTTTAGGGACACCTCTGTTTTGTTAATACTTCTGCACACTCGATCAAGGGAAAACCCACATCTCTTTCTCAAGTGAAAACCCACATCTATTTCCCGATACGTTTTTTTGTTATCTCAGATATTGACTCTGTATGTAGAGAAGTCCTTTGAAAAGCAAATACGCCAGGAAGATGGCTATGTGAGCACATCTTGTCCTCAGTCTGAAGGAGTGGAGACAGTGGGTAACCATCTCAAGACCCTGGAGCAAATAGCAACGTAGGACCTTACCTTGAAATTGAATTCTTAACATACGTATTCAAATGGGACTACAATAATGCAGGCAATTATAGTGGTTTTCACACCATTTGCCATTTGGGATGACCCAAGTCTCTGAGTCCATCCAACAGTGTAGGTTAACAGGAGCTTACTTTACCTTTTCACTTATCTCCAGAAACAACTCCACCTGCAACCGTGAGCCAGAAAATGGTTGAAACTTACGCTATAATGTTAACTCCCATGAAAAGGTGGCTTTTGAGATGGAGCAGCGCTCAGATTTTGGACTCGAAAAACTGGCAGCAATTTGACAAGAACATGTAGTAGTTTGGCAATATGTTGACATGACTTCGATAAGAAAAACTTGTCAACTCTAACTCCTGGTTCTATAGACATTTGGAGTTTCATATATCTGCACTCTCAGAAACACAGAATGGGACCCTCTATACACCCATGCAACTCTTGAATATATTTGTGGATCTAGCCACTAACACCTGTAAAAATACATATGAAATATAAACCTTAATTGAAATATGTTCATCATGCTTAATTGAAACATGCTCCCAGGAAAGCAGAGGAGGTTTCGCCTATGTAAAAAATGGAATAGACCCCGAAGGTAACACGATATTCTTCTATTGGTGGAGTTTTTTATTTAATGAAACTGTAAGCCAAATATCTCATGTGCCTGGCTCATTAACAATACTTATTTTTTTTATCAGAATTAATATTCTTCCCTATTTTCTTTGGAAATAGCAATATTGATGTTTATATGAAAGGCAAACAAATGACACAATGTTTCACATTTTCCAGTTTTTCACTGTGATATATTCATCCTCTAAAATTTCATGTTAGCACAACTAAAAACAAAGTGCTTCCACAGTTCATTTCAAGATAATATATTGCTCCATAAAAGCAAATGCAATGCAATTTGGGCTTCAGAACTGGAAGCTAAAGCAGTCTTTGTACATGAGCTCATTAGATCTCGAACAAGGCTCTTTTCGTAGGTCTCAGACCAGTGATAAGTTATTAAAAGATACAATTTCCATGCGAGTGGCAAAACTTTTCAAACACACAGATGCAGATAAAGATACAGATACAGATCTATTTCAATGCACTAACTTGTAATGTTTTGAAGGGAATATCCTTGGCAGCCAAGAGAAAATTACAAACATGCAATTCTAACTGGACAAAAAAAAAAAAGAGAGAGAGAGAGAGAGAGAGACAAAGTTTACAAGAAAAAGAAAAGCTGACTCTTTAGAATTTAGTGGTTCAGTGAATGATAGACCTCACTCAGCAAAATCATGTATCTCTAACCTCCACCTGTTTACTTTGTCACTAAAGCATATTAATACATGTTTTTATATGTAAATATCCATATAATGTTTCAAAAATATTAGAAATTTTTAAGAAGATAAGCTCAGTTTGAAAACTCTAAGTCAGTCAACTTCTTTGACTCTTGGTAGAAGAAGCTGAGCATAAGCATCAAATTATGAGTAACTGAACTGAACTATGGACTGAACTATGAACTGGACTCTGAACTATGTCCTTAAATTCCATTGATTTCTTGGTGTATGCCAAGTATACACATATAAGCTTATGAATCCTCATAAAAAATCCTTAGAAGTAGGTATCTTGCTGATTTCAAACAAGCAACCTGAAACTCAAGAGAAATTGGATTTCCCAATGTCACATCTTGAGTAAATAGTAGAATCTGCACTCTTAACCACAGCCTCCTAAAGATGACTCAAATTACTCATCGTGTATTTCCTAAAAGAATCACTTGCATATTATATACTCTATTTTCTATGTTAAATTAAGCAAAAATAATTTTCTCTTGTTTAAATTGAAAAATGGGAATTTTAAGTTATTAAAATATTTGAGCAATGTACACTAACACCAAGTACTAAATAGAAAGGATGACATTATACATATTTTCATAGGAATAAGATCTTTCTGGAAGATCACAAATATTTAAGCATAAACATACCATAGAGTCACAACCAGGACAATTTTTGATTCAATATGGAACGTTCTCTGCACAATCTGAATTTACTCATTAGTTGCCAAATATCCACTTTGCTTTGGAATGAGCAGATCTTTAAGCTAGATCTTAACTCTCAATATATTTAACCTCCAAGACCCCGAGAAGACCCTGTGAAAGTAATGCATAAAAGGAAGTAGTCCACAATCATCAATTTTTATGTTCTTCCTTCATCTAGTTCAAATAGCTCAGTCTTTGCCAAGTCTCTCCTACTCGTTTCTTTTATTTTTTTGCAATTGCTATAACTCTCTTATTTTATTTTATTCATCAATCACACATATGGCTTTAAAAGTTTAGCTTTACCTAAAATATCTATTTTCCCCTCAGTCAGAAAGAGAAATCCTGAGTCGTAGCTGGATGCATAACTTTCCAGAATAAAGGAATTTCTTACATTTCTCAACTTCCTTTGCAGCCAAGTAAGAGTTGGTGAGTTCTAGACAATGGAATGGAAATGGAAGTAAGGAGTCCAAGAGTACCCCTTCTTTGGGTTTTCTCATAGTGTCTGAAGCTGGGGGATACTTCTTTGAACATGAAATGATCTTGGAAAAAGGCTTCCCAACAAGACAATCACCTAAAAAGAGGTGGTCCCTGCCACTGGGGACTATTCCAACCAAAATCAATTGCCTTCAGACTTTGGAACATAAGAGAAATATTCCTAGTTTGCTAATTTATGTTTTTAAAAATAATTTGCAGACAACCAATTTACCTAAAACAGCATATAATTTACTATCACCTTTAATCTTTCTTGCTTCTAAAATACCACAACAAAGAGTAGCACAGGTTAGTTTTTGAGTTCTGGTAGCAAGCATAAACAAACAGATTGGGTGATCAGAACACTGCTACATTTCGATTGCCTATGAATTTGCTGTCTGGTTTAACTTTCTTATGCACATGGTACAAAGTGAATTTTCTTTGTTCTGATTAATAGCTGACAAGGTCCAGTTCAACAGATTTTGTGGGTGAAAGGCTCTTTGAAATAGTTAAGTACCTGTGTCTCCTTACCCTACAAAGTTGTCTGAAATGGCACTTATGTCAACCACTGGGAATTAATTTGCATGCAAGTCTAGTGTTCTGTATTCTCAGGTGAGGGAGGTGGGGTAGAGATGTTTACTTGGTCAATCTTAAAGCTGCCAGGAGATCTTGGCGACTGAGGTTCAAAGCAGCTGCTGAGCTTACCTCAAGGAAGACCTCTCTCAGTTGAGGCAGGTCACTAACGGCACAGAGAGAAATACTAAAGAGACAGTTTAGCCAGCTTTGCCACAGCCTTGAATGGAATTTGAATAAGGGAGCCTGTAATGCTTTATCCTGAAGCCAGGACTGGTTATCTAGATAAACCACTGCGAGTCAGACTCTACTCAAATGTTTAGTCAAATTCCATCCAACTGTAGCTCTAGAAAACCAGTCCTGTTTTTAGTCCAGATCAGACTACAGTAAACAATTTATTGAACTTTGTAAAATTCCAAAATGAATTTTGTATCTAATTTCTCATACGATATAGCAAAAAAGAATAATTGAGTGCTACTCAATTTTATATAGAATTTTAAGTACTTAAAAGTTTGAGTTTTGAGGTATTTATACTTAAAAGCCTTTGAAAAAATGGTTGAATAACTATTTCCTTCTTGGATGGAGAAACAAATTTTCCTTTAACTTAAAAAAAAAATCACATTTGGGAGGCAGCCACCAGGGACAGTTTCACTTGGAAAGAGACTTTTTGAGAAAGTTCCAAGTGACTGAGAAAAGAGAATTATAATGGAATTTGCTCCACAACTTTTATTCTGACAGAGGGGCTATTCATCCTATGGAATTCTTGTAAAATCACTGACCTGAACAATATGCTTCTGAGAATGTTTTCCTGCTTAGCTTATAAAGATATTATTATGTATCTATGATATAATCACTAGAAAATGCTCCCTCTGGGGTATTTGTTGTTTCTCTAATTATCATAGTTGATTGTGGAACTGATATTCCTGATGTGTGTAAAGGTATAATGGGAAATTAGATATAATCTTTTATGCAAACTGTACTTTCTGTCTTCATACTAGTGTTATATATAATAATTCTGTCAATTAAAGGACATCCTATAAACAGATTATTTTAATTTAAAGGGCCAAAAATGATTATAACAAGGTTACAGTGGTTCCTATAGTTATTTGCAATTTTGATGCCAAGACAAATCTATTTTCAACTATAAGCTCCAATATAAGTGAATTCTTTGGGCCTCAGTCTCCTTTCTGGGTGGCAGAGCTGAAATACCTCTCGTTTCACAGGACTGTTTTGGGGATAAAGACAGATGACATGTGGAAAGGGTCGAACTCAGACTCATTGCTATCTATTATTACAGTTATCTTAGAAACTGTAATTCTAAAGTCCAAAGCCACGAATGATAGAAATACATATTATTTGGCATTGATTTTTCATTGTGAAACTGAGGAAAAGTAACTCGAGAAAGTTAACTGACTATGAAGAAATTGTACTCTTTAACTGTCAGGTCTTCTCACTTATTCAAAGTATTTGGGAAGATGAGAGATTAAGTTAATGTAAAAGAGCCATGAAACAAAAAAGATTCTTCACAGTTGGCTTTGGAATGTGTTTGGTTCTTACATTTGAAAACTGGTGTGTCTGGTGGTCTAGATATTCACTTCAGAGAAAATGATGAAGACATCCTGAGGAGATGTGGTTTGGGCGGAGAGAAAGATGCCTGACCCCCCTCCCGTCCCCCACCCCATCCAGTTTTTCCATCCAGCTCTTCTCTTAACACAATACTAGAAAATGTCTGCTTTCTCTTAACTGACAAAAAAAATCTTTGCTCTCTCAAAACATCCTTAAAGTAGGGAGGTGGCTAAATATTTGATCTTCAAAGGGCTTGTCTTCATGCGAACTAAGTAGAGGAAATTGAAATGTCTAAAAAGCTATAATTAAGCAGATTCCATACTAACTGCATTGAACTTGAAAGCAAGTTTATTATGGATAACCTAAACTTCTGATAAACCACACAAGGACAATACTAATCAATCTCAGTGTGCTTTGAATACTATGAGGCATAGCTCTGAATATGCCTTTAAAATAAAGCCTGCATCAATGCTTTTAGCATTTACTTAGTACTTTATTAAGTGGGCATCTAAAAACTGATACAGTAATAATATTAAACTGGAAATTTTTTTGAGAAAAAAATCACTTCCAAGAATTTCTTGAATTATTTTATTTTTGATGCAATATTGAATACATGATTTGAATCTAGGTAATAAGGCCCATTAAAGTGCCCATCAATAATGAAACTGCGAAGTATTTTTAAAGCCACACATGAATCTATGACTAGTGAAAGTGAAGTAGGCTCTTCTTAACAATGGCATTTAGCAAAGCAAGGATGTTAAATCCAGTCTTCAGAAAATCCAGAGATAATAATATGATAGTGGGTTGGTTTGTTTGCTTCTAAGAATTAATTGCAGATCATATGTGTAATTGAAGAAAAAACAAATGAGCGAAGGGGAAAAAAAAGAGTGAGAGGCAAACAAAGAAACAGACTCTTAACTACAGAGAACAAACTGATGGATGCCAGGGCAGAGGTGGGAGGGTGGATGGGGGAAATAGGGGATGAACTCTGAATAATGTATGCAAGCGTTAAATCACTGTCTTGTATGCCTAAGGCTAATATAAAACTCTATGTTAACTATACTGGAACTAAAATGAAAAACATTAAAAAAAAAAGGAATCAATTATAGAACAATTTAAAAGGAAAAAATGTTTCTAAAATATTTAAAATAGAGCTTTAGAGAAACTTGATAATGTGTAATTGTACAGTGATTTTTTTTTTTTTTTAAGCATTCTAACAAGAGTTTGGGCTGCCATGTTAGATGAGTATTATGTGGATGACTGTCCTGGGTCAGACATCAGATTATATAAAGTTAAACATGTTTCATTCTGCATTAGTTATCTGTTGCTATATAATACATTTTTCCAAAATTCAGAAGCTTTGCTGGGTGATTCTGGCTCAAAGTCTCTCATAGGCTGCAGTCAAGGTGCCATGTAGGGCTACAATCATCTGAAGGCCTGACTGGGGCTGGAGGATCCACTCCCAAGAAGGCTGTTGGAGGGAGGCCTTAGTTCTTTGCCACTTGGCCTTCTTTGACACATAACAACTGCCTATGGGTAGAGACTGCATTTCCTTTTATGATCGAGTCTTCAGACTAGGAAAGCACACACTGGTACACCTGCCATCCTCTAGTCATTAGAATCAGCCACTAAGTTCGGCCTCTATGAACTGGAGGAGGGTAAACTCTGATACTTGAAGAGAGAACTATCAAAGGATTTGTGACTCCATTAAAACATATAGTCATATCACCGTAGAACTTCTCAGAGCCTTAAATACTCTAAAGTGAATCCAATAGTGTCTGTACTATTTCTCCAGCTTAGTTGACCACTGAACTCATTTTTGTGGATTATTTTGCAGAACTGGTGTTCCACAGAGACACTTTAGAAAACACTGGAGGCTTAACACTGCCATCACACACACAAATACTTCTATAAGAAATATATAGTTGCCAGCTTTTAGTGAGGGCAATTTATTATTATCCTTGTGCTAGGTAACAGATTTCTAGGCCTTAGATAGTCAACTTTAGTCAATGAGTACTTATTTCTGTCTTTTGTGCCAGGCACTGTGCTAACCAACACTTGGCTATTTAATGGTCCTTGTCCCTTATGAGCCAATAAATGAGATACAATATAGAATACAGGGAAATAATAGCCAAGACACAGAGCGTAAATTGTGCTTGCACAGTTCTAAGTGCTTGGTACACATTAATTCATTTCATCTCCACAATAACCCTGTGAGGTGGATCCCTCTTTTACAGATGAGGAAACTGAGACAGGGAGAGGCTGCATCACATACTCAAGGTTATATAGCTGCAAAACGTGAGAGTGGGGATTTACATTGAGGGGAGTCAGTCTCCCAAGTTTAGCTCTTAGCATTATGAATACGGCACCGTAAGTATTATGCTACCAGATACTTACAGGAAAGAAGATTGCAGACCGTCCTGACCCAGAGGACTAGAGGAAAATGTCACAGCAGTGGTGACATCAGTCAGGCCTCAAAGGGTCAGCCAGATGGAAAAGGGAGAAGAGCAATACGGGGCCTCAGGACCCAGTGTTCCCCAAGACACTGTCCTATTCCTGAATTGTGGGTTTAGAGAATGCTATTGTGAGTCAACAACACCACGCATGATACAGGGTTCTGGGGGAGGAAGCTGAAAAGCTAATGGCAATTACCTGGGAAGTAAAATTCAGAACTAGAGTATTATCTAGCTCACATGTGAAAATGTTTAATATTAACATTCACCTTTGCAAAGAGAGATTCCCAGAGCCAAGAATATCTGCTTCACATAGCCTGGAATACGGGGTGTGGTAGACACTGCGATGCGCCACCCAGAACCCCTTCCAGGGATGAAAGACTTCCTCTCCCAGCTGCTGGGAGTGTTGCCAGCAGAGAGCCCTCAGAGGTCAGCCCCGCTCTCGGGA
Source organism: Neogale vison (assembly GCF_020171115.1). Classification (NCBI taxonomy): domain Eukaryota; kingdom Metazoa; phylum Chordata; class Mammalia; order Carnivora; family Mustelidae; genus Neogale; species Neogale vison. The sequence continues at coordinate 51,094,601 of NC_058102.1, forward strand.
TTGCATCTGCTGAAGAGAGCTGCCTCACCAAGGGCCATGACCCTTTCCTTGAACGCCGGCATCCAGTGACTGGTCAGTGTTGGGATATAAAGCCCAATTCTGGACAGCACGAAGGGCCACCCCGGCTTTGGAGATCCCCACACCGTCTGTTGCAGGCTCCATCGAGGCTGCATCCCAGGTTGACTTCTCCCTCGGCCCAATCCTGCCATCATCTCTCCTCTTCTGCAGGAAGTGATCCCAAGAGACTCCATAATTAAACTCTTGAACTTCAACTCCCACTCAGGGTCTGCCTCTTGGCGAACCCAACCAGTGCCAGTCAGTACGACGAATGGCTGAGGAAGTAGATGCTGCGATGGAGTTGAATGGAGTTGAACAGTTCTTGGCTGACCATCTGAATTCCTTCCCTGGGGTAGACAGTGCCCTCTGGTAAAAGAACATAGTACCACATAGTACCTGGTAACCTCTGGTACAAGGGCATAGTGCAATTGTGTTCACCACGTTTGCCAGTGGTGAACTGGGATGGTAAAACAGTGCCCAGTGGAATGGAAATCACTGATGGGTGTGGTGTAATAGGACTTTAGGAAATGGGAAAGAGTAACGATGAGGATGATGGGATTGGTCGGCTAGACCCACGCTCAACTGACACTCTGGATAAAACAATTATGACAAAGCGCTAAGAGTGACTGACATTTAAAACCTCAGAGTGAAAGCCAGAGACAGGCTCCTTGATAGCATAAAGAGCCTTTCGTCTCCCAGAGGGAGGGCAGAGAAAGCTGAAGGACGAACCAGGAGTTAATTATAACAGTAGCAGAGCTCAAAAGGTTAAGCTCCCAAATAAGACAGATCTGTTATGCCAATTTCAGGGCTCTGGAAGGAGGGGTTTGTGGTGGCAGGAGGAGACTGACCCTGGCACATGGACAGGACATCTGGATTTATGTACAGGAGAATCATGAATTCCCAGATTCCCCTGAACCTGTTGAGCCTACACCTGGGGCCCTCTCTTCATGTTAAGGGCTAGCATTTTCTCTTACTTGCTATGACGTCAATAGCTTAGATTCAGTCACGGTATAACCCAAACAAAGACATACTGGGCCTGATAAGGGGAGAAGGGGTCTGCACCCTCAAAGAGCTGTTGAACAGGCAGGAGCTTATGAAGATGCACTGGTCTGGATTAGGTGAATGCTTGGTGAAGGCTAGTGGAATGCAAGGCGGTGTAATGGTTAGTCTTTCCAGAAATAGGATTTAGCTACTCAGGCAAGGACCCTGGCAGATAGCACAAACACACAACTAAGATGCCTCTTAAGAATTGAGCACACTCAGTGAGGTAACCATGCCAGAGTTGTTATGATAGACAGTGAGAGGTTTTAAAAGCTGAGTGAAATGGGCATGTGGCAGCAGATAACCTACACAGGGCCAGGAAACCACCAGAGGTCCTTCTGCTGAAAGATGAGAGGAGCACCATTTGCCAAGCAACAGGGATATGCTGGTAGGGGGGCACCAGTATCTTTAAGGTCAGTGGTAACTGTCCTCTGTAAGCCATGGCTGGTAGTAGGAGAGGTCATCCTTGGTAGCAATGGGAGTGATAAGATCCCCTGCCCAAGAGAGACATAATTATGGTAAAGAGAGGCAAAGTCATAAAGGCAGACAGAGGGGGTCTATGCTCAGAGTAATATGGACATTGTTAATAGAACAGTGTCCCTAAGGGCAAAATAGCTGGGCATTGAGGGAGGATATTACTTAATCCATTAAATCAAAAGAGATTAAGGATAGATAACTAGGAGGCTGATGTCACTCATCCCAATATTTCTGAACCTGAGCCAATTTTTGGACCTGTAACCTCAAGAAGAGGCTAGGTTCCCAGGAAGAAGGACCCTGAAATACCACAGCAAGTGAACACAGTAATGATTCGACCGTCCTTCCCTAAAGAAACTTATGGCCATTTACTAGGGGAAAGGGACAATGCCACCCAGACACTCAAAGCATTTCCTTGGCTCCCTAAACTCATGGGATCACATGGGAGCTAAATAATAAATGGAATTCCGGCCTGGGTCTGGCTCCTAGTGAGTCCACTGGGACTGTGGACAAACCCAGTGGTTATTTCCCTGGCTCCCAAATGTGTGACTGAAATAGATATACTTTGTAGCTCGTTGACCCCCTCCATTGGTCCTGAGCCTGAGGAGGTCAGAGTTATCCAAGAGGCCAGGAATAGCCAAGTAGAAATCTCTGAAACTGTCCCTTCCCCTCAGCCAAATAGTAAGTCAAAGACAATATTGCATCCCAGAGAAATGACAGGGAGGGAAAGAATGTTTGGACTGTCTCTACATTTCCTATTGAGATCAATATGCTTCCTAGCTAGGTCACTTTAGGAACTGAACATCAAGTTTATGTCATCATGAAGGCCTCCAAACTAAAAAAACAATTTCTAGTGATGATTTCATTATAACCATTATAATCCAATTCTATTATGATGAAACTATTTGAAAAATCCACAAAACCTTTAAAAAGGGGTTTTGCCTATATGCTATCTCAGGTACTCTTAAAAACACATTCAACTAAAGAGTGCTTATACTGTTTGCTAAGGGGAAAGAAAAAAAGCTTTTTTTTTTTTCTATTTTACTTTATTTTATTTTTTTCCCCAATTTATTTATTTTCAGAAAAACAGTATTCATTATTTTTTCACCACACCCAGTGCTCCATGCAAGCCGTGCCCTCTATAATACCCACCACCTGGTACCCCAACCTCCCACCCCCCCGCCACTTCAAACTCCTCAGATTGTTTTTCAGAGTCCATAGTCTCTCATGGTTCACCTCCCCTTCCAATTTACCCAAAAGCACATACCCTCCCCAATGTCCATAACCCTACCCCTCTTCTCCCAACCCCCCTCCCCTCAGCTACCCACAGTTTGTTTTGTGAGATTAAGAGTCACTTATGGTTTGTCTCCCTCCCTATCCCATCTTGTTTCATGGATTCTTCTCCTACCCACTTAAGCCCCCATGTTGCATTACCACTTCCTCATATCAGGGAGATCATATGATAGTTGTCTTTCTCCGCTTGACTTATTTCGCTAAGCATGATACGCTCTAGTTCCATCCATGTTGTTGCAAATGGTAAGATTTCGTTTCTTTTGATGGCTGCATAGTATTCCATTGTGTATATATATCACATCTTCTTTATCCATTCATCTGTTGATGGACATCTAGGTTCTTTCCATAGTTTGGCTATTGTGGACATTGCTGCTATAAACATTCGGGTGCACGTGCCCCTTTGGATCACTACATTTGTATCTTTAGGGTAAATACCCAGTAGTGCAATTGCTGGGTCATAGGGCAGTTCTATTTACAATTGCACCCCAAACCATAAGATACCTAGGAATAAATCTAACCAAAGAGGCACAGAATCTATACTCAGAAAACTATAAAGTACTCATGAAAGAAATTGAGGAAGACACAAAGAAAGGGAAAAATGTTCCATGCTCCTGGATTGGGAGAATAAATATTGTGAAAATGTCTATGCTACCTAAAGCAATCTACACATTTAATGCAATTCCTATCAAAGTACCATCCATCTTTTTCAAAGAAATGGAACAAATAATTTTAAAATTTATATGGAACCAGAAAAGACCTCGAATAGCCAAAGGGATATTGAAAAAGAAAGCCAAAGTTGGTGGCATCACAATTCCGGACTTCAAGCTCTATTACAAAGCTGTCATCATCAAGACAGCATGGTACTGGCACAAAAACAGACACATAGATCAATGGAACAGAATAGAGAGCCCAGAAATAGACCCTCAACTCTATGATCAACTAATCTTTGACAAAGCAGGAAAGAATGTCCAATGGAAAAAAGACAGCCTCTTTAATAAATTGTGTTGGGAAAATTGGACAGCCACGTGCCGAAAAATGAAATTGGACCATTTCCTTACACCACACACAAAAATAGACTCAAAATGGATTAAGGACCTCAATGTGAGAAAGGAATCCTTCAAAATCCTTGAGAAGAACACAGGCAGCAACCTCTTTGACCTCAGCCGCAGCAACATCTTCCTAGGAACATCGCCAGAGGCAAGGGAAGCAAAGGCAAAAATGAACTATTGGGATTTCATCAAGATCAAAAGCTTTTGCACAGCAAAGGAAACAGTTAACAAAATCAAAAGACAACTGACAGAATGGGAGAAGATATTTGCAAATGACATATCAGATAAAGGACTAGTGTCCAAAATCTATAAAGAACTTAACAAACTCAACACCCAAAGAACAAATAATCCAATCAAGAAATGGGCAGAAGACATGAACAGACGTTTCTGCAAAGAAGACATCCAGATGGCCAACAGACACATGAAAAAGTGCTCCATATCACTCGGCATCAGGGAAATACAAATCAAAACCACAATGAGATATCACCTCACACCAGTCAGAATGGCTAAAATCAACAAGTCGGGAAATGACAGATGCTGGCGAGGATGCGGAGAAAGGGGAACCCTCCTACACTGTTGGTGGGAATGCAAGCTGGTGCAACCACTCTGGAAAACAGCATGGAGAGTCCTCAAAATGTTGAAAAAAAGCTTTTTAAAGAAACTGTTTTTGTCTGGGAGGGACGGTGGTGTCCATGGAACTGTGTTGCTGGTCAGGGTTGTGGGGAGCTACCGTCACTGGACCTGGACAGCGTAGCCATCCGACCCATGCCAGATTTACTGGTGGCCCACTCAAGGTGCACAAGATCACCAACCCCTGACAGAGCCCTTCAGGATCTCTGCCTGCCCTTCGGACCAACCATGAAGAGATCATTCGGTACCACACAAGATCATCACCCACCTTTGAAAAGAGAAGTACAATGCTGATGATCATCTGTCAGCCCGACATGGGGCGGACACCTTGGCCTTCACGTCTTTGCTCGGGGAGAAGCCACTCGTGGGGCTGCTATAGTTCTCGTGCAGACACCAAGAACCGGGAGGACGTGACCCGGCAGTGGTATGCTGAAGCTCCACCATCTCCGCTCAACTTCTTCCTTCCTGGCCGCCGGCCGCACCAGTTTGCTGAGGAGCTGCTATTTTGGGAGCACTGGCTTGAGAACGAGGATGGACTGGAGAAGCAGCTGTACCAAGAGCCTCGGGAATGCCAGACCCTGCTGTCTCGGCACCTAGGCTCTCAGAAATTTTTTTTTGGAGCTGTCCCAGCTCCCCGGGACACCTTTGTCTTTGGCTCCGCTGCTCCAGGCAAAGCTGCCCGGTGGGAAGCTGCAGGCCCACCTTTGAGGGTTGCACAACCTCTGGGCCTACTGCACACACAACCTCAGCCTCCACTTCCCCTGAGATGGAGCTGAAGTGCCACTTCCAGGCCAGCCCTCGGTGGGCCCGGACACTGAGGAGCGACCACACAGGCACAGGAACAAGATCCTATCCATGCCGGTGAGACTGACAGCCATGCTAGCGTTGGGGTAGCCATGGGCTAGCTTTGCTCAGTCGTGTTGTCTCGATCCAACGGGTAACCCTGCCTGAGCCCCAGGCACATGGTCTTTGGGCACGGCTGAGGATGGCAAGGAGGAATGATTTGTCCTCACACTCCCAGGACTGATTTTTCCAGCATCATGCATTCCAGAGGCTCCAGTGTTTCCCCATTGTTGGTATGACTGGAAATGGAATGCCACTCCCACAGTAAACACAATCTGTCCACAAACAAAACACAATCTTCGTGAAGCATGTGTGTGTGTGTGTGTGTACATATGTAGAGATGGTACAGTGGCTCTATTAATTTTTTGGCCCTTAATGACTTCAGTTAATATAATAGGAAATCTAAGACTGACCTCCCAGAAAATAATAAAATGCATGCATTAGCCTTCTGTCCTTCCCTTTCTCTCTCTTATCTCATCAACCTTTTGTTTTCTCAACCGAACTTGCCTCCAGTAACTTCTTGTGATGTTTTAAGGACTATGGCAGAGAATCCAGAAAAATGAGACCAGATTATAGTGTTCAGCAATTGCTATGTTTTCCTTTTCAGAGAGACTTTACTTTTTGTTGTTGTTTAGAAAGAGAGTTTTGAGGAGGTAAAATTTAGGGAGAGCATGATTTAATGGGAAGATTTTTTTGACATTTCAGTGGAGCAAGCTTCATGGGTCTTTTCAAAAAGGGGGGACCTTCGTTCCTTGGAGTTTTGCTTCAGACAAGATGGCAATAGGGCATTGAAGGATTCCTAGAAATTACAAACTGTATCTTTTTCATATCCCTGCATACTTCCCACAACTAATACATTGTTTGGCAGTAGGTGATGAAAAGCACAGGGGTTCGGCAGTTGGTAAATAGTTCTGATCTCCCATGTATTCCTGTAAATGTTCATGAGTTCTCCATATTCACCTGATCAGAGTAGACAAGGTCCTGCCCCATGTGACCTAGTCCCCATTCTGGGTGCCTTCCCGAATGGTTAAAGATGTAGTAGGAACAGAGAACAGTTATTTAGAATTATTTCATGTCAACTATTCTTGCTCTTAAAACACAAAAACAGAATGTCATGAAATTTACATTTGACCCTTTTTGTTGTTAATGTGGTGTTATATATGTTTGAATGAAAACAGTTAATGCATGTGAATCATTTAGTTCTAGCACTAGAAAAGACCTCTAAAAGAATCTGAACAAGACTGAATTATTAATATCCTCATTATTACTATCATCTACATCATACTACATACTACGGATCATAGAGCACCCACGTTTTATGTGGTCAACACAGTGTTTTCAACTTTTTTTTTTTCAATGTTTGCCATTTTTAGAACTAGGTGGTAAAGGGGTACCCAGGTGGATCAGTTGGTTAAGTGTCTGCCTCTTGATTTCCACCCAGGGCAGGATCTCAGGGTTGTGAGATCGAGATTGAGCCTTGTATCGGGCTTTGCAAGGAGTCTGCTTAATATTCTCTCCCTCTCCCTCTCCCCCCTGCTTTCCCTCTCTCTAAAATAATAATAATAATAATAATAATAAAAGTAATAATAATAAAATTAGTTGGTAACATTTAAAATATCAGAACATTACAAAGGTTGGATGTTTGGCTGCTGGACCTACTTTCTCATGTGACACAGTCATCAGGTGCCAACTTTGGCTACTCTCCCATTTGCCACACTCCTCCTCATCCCTTATTTGCCACCCCCCCCCACTGAAGCAGGCCATTAGTAGCTATTTATAGGAACATTTGTGCTGTAGTCTATTTTCACAACTGCCTGCTTTTCTTTTTCTTCTTTTTCTTCCTCAATGTTTCTAGTCCCTGTGGGCATTTCAGTTTGAATATCTATCAAAGAGAGCAATATTTGCTAATTGAAAGGGACATCACAGTGTTGTTTTATCACTTTTTCTCCTTCCCCTTCTTGCTTCTGTTACCGGACGACTGTTTCTACCAACCCGTGTCCTTCTTTAGACAACATGGTCTGAGTGAGGGCTTTACCTTGGCAACACAACTCTCCTGGGAAGAGAGTGCGTGGCCTCTGTGTCCAGTAACCTGACAGAATTTTCTGGGCTTAGCCATTCTTGCAAATATAATTTCTGCTAGTGAGTGGAACAGACACGAGGTTGTTTCACAGAATCTGGGAGCTTTTACACTTGTTCTCAACCCATCCCCCCAAATAACTCCTCCACACTATAATTACATTTACATTCATGAAATCGAGTAAGTAAAAGTTGAAATTCCTTTTAGCAAGAATTCTATGGCTGTGTATTCTGTACAGTTCTGAACAAAAAAATGACTTAGGCAATCCAGAAGGAATCGGTTGTCTAGTATTCTGTAACTGAAGATAATTAGGTATTTTAACATTCTCTTTTTGACTCCTTACTGTGCTAGCGTTTAGAGAGACTATGGTAAAAATCATATCCACTCTAACTTTTATAAGTCAGTTTGCCTTTTCCTCTTTTTGGGAGTAAGATTTACCAATAAGTGAGAATGATAAGTTTAGCCCTCAACTCTTTGTGGAGTACTTTAATATTTAATTCCCAAAGTTACTCTAAGATTTTTTTATTATTGTTTGTCCTCAGAGAATCTCCATGCCAACAAATGTGACTTCATTCTTCTAAGTAGCAAATGGTTCAAACATTGGAGATGTGTATGTATTCAGAAAATCTTCCAAAAATACCTTTGTAATTAGTGGACTGACTGATGACACATCAATGGGTTATCAGAAGAAACTGAACTTCTAGCTTTGTTTTTCCACTACTCTTCAAATTTGATTTCTGGAACCCTTCCCTCCTCATCCCTTCCCAAGAAGAAATACTGTCTAGCTTTTCCACTGGTCTTGGATAATAAGTGAACAGTCCTACATTTTGGCATTTAAAATGACCCAGTCTCTAACCCTATGACTATTAGCCCAGCGTGCTATAAAAATCATTTTAATCCAATTTAAAGCTTTCTGTGTAGACTTTAGTTGAGCATGGGCACTGCTGTTTTTACCCCCTTTTCCTCACTTGCCTTCTTCCCTGTAGTTGCTGGTCCTGACCCCTGTAAAGTTGGATCAAGGGATAGAGAAGACAAAAGGAAGAGCTTCGACAAAACATTGATGACCTAGGAAGGCAGATGCTCCAAGTGGACTCTTTTTCTCAGTCAAGGCTGTTGCTGGCTCCTCAGTTATCCTTCATCAGGGACCTCTGACTGCTACCACCTTGACATAGGCCATTGTCTGATTACCATTGCCTCCTTGGAGGGCCGCTGTTTGGGTCATATCACCTCTCCAGGTCACCACCTGCTTTTTGAGTAAGATCTCCTCTAAGGCAACCCCAGACTGACTCCTTTTTACATGGTCCACATCAGAGCTCCAAAAACACAACCTTTCCCTACCACCACTGGAAGTGAAGTTTGTCCTATCCCAGTCCTCCTTACTCTGTGATCAGACACAGTGGTGTGGCCACAGCTGCAGCCTTTATGCTTCCTTCTTTGTGGGGGTCAGATCCCAGTCCTTATGTTTCCAAACTCTGGCCAGAGGGTAGGGGGTGGGGGAGGGGAAGGTTGTGCCTGTGAGACACAGGATGTCTCCGCTGAGACATCCCCTTGAAGCCCTGTTGTTGTGTGTGCTGAAGTACATCCAACAATCTTTTTTCAAAGAAATTCTCTCCCCATCTCTTCCAGCCCAACTAGAAGGAGGTGATGCTGGCCAACTTGGGTTCATCCCCCCCCCCCCCACTCCTGGCACGTCCCACATGGGTGGCCTAGTAACTCATATTTTAATATAGCACACTTGGAACTGATCAGCTTATTCTTGGACTTTGGTACTTCCATCAAAACTGAAGCAGAATGACCCCAGTGTTATCATCTAGTTACATAGTCAATTCTCTTGACTTTGTCTCTGTGGTGTGTTAGAGCTGCTTGTGAACCATGGCCAAGATTAAAATTCAAATGCTATAAACCAACAATTAAATAAATTTGATATTTTTAAAAGGTAACAAAGACTCAGAAGTTGCCATTTTCTAATTATTTCCCTCCATCTTGTTATCTCTGCTTTTGAGATTATTTGCTTATTGTAAATATGGTAAAAATAACACAGGGGGGTGTGACACAGCACATTTGGGGATGTCACTGCGGTTGCCAGAAATTAGATATGGTGGGAGTATTTACACCAAGGAAATTGGCGAAGGTAACAAAATCAGGTGCCTTCCCCTTCCCCATGAGTTCCTCAAATATTTACAATACACCACTGTTGAGGATACACTATTCAAAGATGTTAAAAACTAGCAAGATAGCAGGTGCAGTCCAAACTAAGGCTGCTCATTTCAATATAAAAAGGCTACTTTGTAAGTGCTAACATTTCCCCAGGATCAATAGATTCAGCATGTTCAAACAAAGCCTGTGTCTCTCTCTGCAATGCTTGAAGTTCTTGGAAGATCAAATTGGTTCCTCTTCACAGGTATCCACCCTTAATACGTTTTCAAGTAAAAGTCTGAGATTAGACAAAGAAGCCCCTGCAGCTGCACATTCCTTGGCAGCCCATACCATAAATGCTTTTGCAAAAATGCCTCACCCAACTATTTAAACTGTTCTGGGCTGCATTTAATAGATGATGAAAATAATGACTTTTAAATATGCCACTGCACAATTAGGCCACTAAAGCAACTGAGACACTTTGAGAACCTTGAGCCTAGGAAATAAGACAAAAATACCTGCAGGAAAACAAAACAAAACAAAACAAAACAAAAAGCAAAATATCTACAGGAAAAAGATAGAAGTTGGAGGTCAAAATTTGCATCTACATAGTCAAATTGAATAAATGTGAATGACATTGTAAAAGAAACAGCCTCGCATTTCTCATCCAATAGCATATATTTGAGCATTAAATAACCTTTTCATTTCCTTTTGCTCCAGCAGACTTCGAGGAAGAGCTAATGGCACCATTGTTTCTCAGAAGGCGGGAGAGGGTAGGGAATGCTCATTCTCTAAAAGTGGAATCTTTTTTATAAATCTTAGAAGGAACTTGTTGACATGAGAGTTGTTGACTTTAAAGAAAACCATATGAAAGCAAAATTATGAGACCTACAGGACAGGATTGTTGTTGAACGGAAGAATCTTCTTTATGAACCCGACCTCTTTCTGCCTGACACAGTTCTGAGCTCCCCTAACTTTTCTATCTATCTCATGAGGAAGACTTCCCTACATATATGCTTATGACCATATCGATTACGGCCACCCTCCCTTCAGATTGGTTGTCCCCCCTCCACTAGACTGGGGGTTACAAATCACCTTTGAATACCACCTTTCAAAAATCACTTTGGATAGCACTTTATATCCAACAAAGGACATTCATGTACACCATTTCAGATAAGCCTCACAGCCACTCTGTCAAAGAGAAAAAACAGGTATCCTTGGCTCTTCCGTATTTTATTTTTACTTTTTTCATCATGATAATCTCCATCCCCTATTTCTCCCATCCCCTTACCCACCTCCCCTCTAGTAACCATCAGTTTATTCTCTATAGTTGAGTCTGTTTTTTGTTTTGTTTCTCTCTCTCTCTCTCTTTTTTGTTTTGCTGGTTTGTTTTGTTTCTTGAATTCAACATATGAGTGAGATCATATGGTATTTGTCTTTCTCTGACTGACTTAATTTCACTTAGCATTGTAGTCCCTAGTTCCATCTGTGATGTTGCAAATGGCAAGATTTCATTCTTTTCTATGGTGGAATAATATTTCATATATATATATCTCATTTATATATGTGGCATATATATGTGTATATACACACATACACACATCTTTTATATCCATTCATCTATAGATGGACACTTGGGTTGCCTCCATAGATTGGCTATTGTAAATAATATTGCAGTAAACATAGGGGTAGATGTATCTCTTCAAATTGTGTTTTATTGGCTCCTCTTTAAAAAATGAATCGACCCAGCTCTCTGGGCTAATAGCCCATAGAACAGCACAGAGAATCTTGTGCTCCTATCTTTGATTCTGGGCCCAGCAAAGTCTAGTAGAAAGAGTATGTATAAGTTTTCTATGCTGTATAACAAATTCCCACAAACGTCAGCTTAAACGTCAGCTTAAAGCAACATGCATTTTTTGTCTCACAGTTTCGGTAGGTCAGAAGTCCTGATGTGACAAATCTGGATTCTGTTTCCTGTCACAAGACTGAGGTCAAGATATGGGCCATGCTGTGGTTCTTACCTAGAGCTCAAGACCTTCTTCCAAGCTCATTCAGATTGTTGGCAGAATTCAGTCACTTGAGGTTGTAAGATTGAGGTCTCTGTTTCTTCACAGATGTATGTAGCTCACTCTTGAGCAGCTGGAGACGGGCCTCCGTGCTTCACGGGGTAGCCCACTCCCAACAACAATAGCTTGCTTCCTCAGAGTCCTGACTTCTGTCAGGAGTCTCCAACCCCAGAATGTAATAATCAGAATGACTACCCCATCCTAAAGTCTCATGTTCCATCCACACCTGAGGATGGGCTTATAGAGAATGTGGAACTTCAAAGGAGGGAGACTCTTGGGGGCCATCTTGGAATTCTGCCTATCATCAGGCATGAATCTCTGTGCACCAAGAGAACATCAACTTTTAACTCTGCACTTGTCGGCTTTGTGATTTACCTGCTTTGAGCCTTGTGTTCCTCAAAATTAGGGCAATCCTACTCAGAGAATTATGGTGAGAAAAAGAAGTGCTTCCATCTGGACAGTGTTTAACATACAAAACTCATTCACTGAATACTTTCTTCTGCTCTTGCCAGTGCGTGCCAATGCATATACTATTGGACGCAGGTACACCAAATTAACTCAGTATTTCTTCCGTTATAATAGTTACAAAGCAGCATGTTGCAAACTATGACATTTGGCTTTGTGCATGGACAATGGAACACAGAAAGTCAAAAAAGATGATGAGCTCTTCTTCCTTATCCCACCCTAATGAGGATCTCCTCCATTGGATGCTCCTTGTGTTATCTCATTAACCCTAAAAACACTGTGCAGTAAGTATCACTATCCCCATTTAACAGGCTAGGAAACTGAGGCCCAATGCACATGGTGAGTAAGAGGCAGAGTTCATAACTGTGGATCTCAGCCTGTAACAAGGTATCCCACAAAAGAGCCACTAAGAAACCAAGACATGAGTGTGTGTGTGTGTGTGTGTGTGTGTGTCTGAATCATTGGGAAGGAATGCAAAGAATTTCCCCTCCCCTCAGGGAGAAGGCTGGGCCCCTTTACTCTCAACAGAGAGTGCACAGATTTTAAAATGTTGCAAAGGGCCATCAATTACTATTGTGAGAGGAGAGGAACTGAAAGAATATTTTGTGAATAAGGACTCGAGAGAGGGACTGGAATTATTGAACGTGATCTGTTTCTGCCACTGTTTAGTGCTATTTTTAAGGTTCAAAATAATGCTTTTGGTGTCGTTGATGGAATGTCATTATTTCCATATCTTTTAAAACCTTCAAATATGAAACAAGATCAGTGACACTATTACTGAACTCTCAGCTAAAGAAAAACAAGAGAATGAAAAAACAAAACCTTGCTGAACCCATGTTCCTATCCAGAGGATGATTATTTCTAATCGAAAAGAAGATACACTCATTTAGAAATATTACTCCAAGGATCTCAAAAAGGAGAGGAGACTTAATAACTGACAAGACAGAATTTATGCTGCAAAAATAATTCTTACTTTAGTTTAAAGATTGTCTGAAAGGGGGGAATATGGACATAGCAGTCTTAAAATGGAAGCAGGTAACATTCTGATGACACGGCCATCTATACTTAGAGAATGAAAGAAGGGGAACATGAACTAGAAATGTTTTCTTCGAAATAAGAGCTACATCTTTCTAGGAATGTGGTCTCTATAAAAAGAAGAAGTGAAGTGTTCAAAGTATAGAATAAGAGATGGAAATCTTTGAAGCTGAACGCATCAGAGAAAACTATTTGGAGATAGATTATTACCATTTCTTCATCATTTCACCAACTGGTAGAAAGTCAGAAAGAGCTTTTCAGCAGCTGGCTCACTTAAATTTTATTTATAGAGGATTTAGCTCTGAAGAATAAGGAATATGTTGAATCTAAAAAATTTTTTTTTAATTTTTTTTTAAGATTTTTTAAATTTATTTGACAGACAAAGATCACAAGTAGGCAGAGAAGCAGGCAGAGAGAGAGGAGGAAGCAGGCTCCCTGCTGAGCAGAGAGCCTGATGTGGGGCTCTATCCCAGAACCCTGGGATCATGACCTGGCCGAAGGCAGAGGCTTTAACCCACTGAGCCACCCAGGCGCCCCTAAAAAAATTTTTCAAAAAAAAAAAAAAAGATTTTCATAGGCTGAAATAAGCATTTTCTTTCTTTTTAAAAAATATTTTATTTATTTATTTGACTTGTGCGAGAGATCACAAGTAGGCAGAAAGGCAGGCAGAGAAAGAGGGGGAAGCAGGTTCCCTGCTGAGCAGAGAGCCTGATGTGGGGCTCGATGTGGGGCTCGATCCCAGGACCTGAGCCCAAGGCAGAGGTTTTAACCCACTGAGCCACCCAGGCACCCCAAGCATTTTCTAGTAAAATAAAGGTTATAGTCCTTTGCTTAGAGACAAATATCTAACTTTGTAGGTAGGTATTGATCACGCACTTGAGTTAGCAATAATATGCTGCAGGCAGATTGTGTTGTCTACCCATTTCCATTTTCCCTTCTTTGTTTAATTAAAAAAATTTTATCGAGATATAGTAGACACACAATATTATATTAGTTTCACTTCTTTTCTTCCTTAATAATAAAATCTGGATTTTATTTGGAATCACAATGTGCTTAACTAAGGTACGACTATATTTCTTACCCTCCTGTAAAGAAAGGTTTGGCCACCGAGATATAAATGGAATCCTTTGCAAATAGTTTTATGATAACTATTTAAAGGGTATTGATTCATGTAGGAGGGGTATCTCTTCTGCATCTCACCCTTCCTTTCTCCTCTGGAACACAGATGTAACGGCTGGAGCTCTAGCCACTGCATTGTGTCAATAATAATGGACATGAGTAAGGGTAGCAGAGAAGAGAATTAAGGAAACACTGCATCCCAGATGACTTCACAGAGCCTCTATACCATCCCTGAACCGTACTACTTCAGGACTTACTCTAGGCAAGAGAATAAACTCTTAATTAGCTGTCCCTCTAGTCCGGTATCTGTTAAAATAGAGAACTTTCTGATACTGGTCAGCAATACCATGTGATTATGAAAATAGTCCAAATGATCTGAGACAGAATTCATAAATATTTTGTGCCTGAATAAAAGTATACAAAATAACACAAACAAAACAACAACAATGAAAACTGATGCCAGAATTTCCTTCTACCACAAGCTCCAAAAGAGAGGCAAAAGTTAATTTCTTCAAGGGCCCTGTAGGGGTATGATGCTGGACTGATGCAGAGTTCAGGAAAGCAAAACATATGCTTGAAGGGTAAAGGCAGAAAGGGCTGGTCCCAGGGTGGGTAGGTCATGCAAGCCAGGAAGAAAGTGGAGAGGAACTTGCAGCACCCTGGGGAGTTAGCAGTCCTAGAAACAAACGTCTGCACAGTACTCCGAGGAACACAGGAACCCCAGGAGCAAAGCTTTCATTCTAGTCTTGGCAAAGTCTCTATGCCCACACCTGATGTGAAAGGAAGAGAGAGCCTCCCATCTTTACAAGGACCACAGTAGACTTGGATCATGAAATTCTCCTGGGGACCTGTGATGTCCCGAAGATAAAAGACAGATTCCTCAATCTCCAGGACCCACAGAATACCTCCGCCAGCCCAACCTTACTCTTCTGTGACCCTACAGAGACAATAACAAAGAAAGAGTGATAGTGAGTAAGGACTTTTTCATCGGTATGGTGCAGGAAGGTTCAAATTTGATTTAGAACAGCAAAAGTACGTTCTTGCATCTGTGTGTGATGAAATAAAATCCATATTTTTACAGTGTATTATTAAAAGAAGGGGGGGCAGTGAGAGTTCTGTTCAGCTTTGGCCACAGTATTTGATGGGTGACCAAGAGAGTGATGGGATGATGTACTAAATATAGCTGGCTGTCCCCAGTATTCTTCAGTCTTTTCTGTACTTCCAAGTTTTAACGGGGCATATGGCTCCCCAGAATCATCGCATTCCCCAGTCTCTTTTTTATTTGACAGAGAGAAATCAGAAGCAGACCGAGAGGCAGGCAGAGAGAGAGAGAGAAGGAAGCAGGCTCCCTGCCGAGCAGAGAGCCTGATGCGGGACTCGATCCCAGGACCCTGAGATCATGACCTGAGCCGAAGGCAGCGGCTTAACGCACTGAGCCACCCAGGCGCACCCCCCCCCCCCAGTCTCTCTTCCTTACAGGTGCAAGCATGTAACTAGGTTTGAGTTGATGAGATAGAAGTGGAAGTGGCAGTTTCTGGTCACCCTTTCTAAGGGATAGTGTGCGTGCATGCACAGGTTCTCCCCACACCCCCCCCACCCAGCCTGCGGCTTTGCACTCGCTGCTGCCACTCAGATCTTGAAATGGAAGCTGTGTGTAGAAGAACAGCAAGCTAGATGGAGTCTGGCTCTGTGGTATTCTGGAAGGCCATCCTAGATCACTCACTGGAAGTTTTAGACAGAGAAATATACTCACGCCTTGTTTAAACCATCACTGGTTAGGTTTTCAGTTACTTTGTAACAAAACCGAACTGTCACAGAGGCTTGGGGACTCACAATCATGTCAGAGTGTTGGAGGGGCTGCATCTACTGAGCCTGATAGAGATGTCCCTCAAAGGAACTTTTAAAAAGCTGAACTTTAGTGCAGAAGAGAGAGAAGACTTTATTCCATGTGGCTCTAAGGAAGAATTTCTAGGAAGACAAATATGGATAAAACATAGGACAAACTGCGCTCACTTTGAATTGAAGTTAGGGTCTGACCTGGATACTGTCATTGGCTCTGTGATCTGATGTGACTCATTACTTTAATCAAACCATTCCTTGGACTAGAAGCTCAGTGAGAGCGGGGACACCCCCTTCCCCCACCCTACCATAGACACAGACTTACCACAATGCTGGCCTCTAGCAGGTACTAGATACAAGTTTGGTTTGTGGGTGAAGCAGAGTTAGAATGAGGTGTGAGCAGTCTTTGCAAGGTCAGAAGAGTGAGCTTTGAGGAAAGTCCTGCCCCCAGTAGCAAGCAGAATTTCATTGCTTTTTAAATTCAGTCCTTTTCCAGCTTTCAGCAGTGAATGCTGGCAAAAGTGACCATTATCACATAACAGAAGAATGTATGGGACAGTAATGATTCTAGGGAAGAGACAGGGAAATTCTCCATTGGTTTTCTCCAATGTGTGTGTACATATGTAGAAATATTTAAAAAGGAATACACCGGGAAATATGGTATTGGACCTTCCTCACTAGTGCTTTCAGAAATGTAGACATTTACCATATTTCTCTTATTTCCCTCCAGCCACATTTCAAGCCATGCCATCTTGATCCCATTCAGAAAATTTGAACTTTGCAAGTAAAACTATATCAGATGTTTTGCTCAAATTTTCTTTGTATTCCTTTTATCCCCAAAACTAATTCAGGTGTGCCCTGCTTTAAAAAGTCAAATATAGTATACTAGAACCTGAACTTGCAACATATAAATTAGAGGATTAGAATTTACATTCCAAGGAGATTTTAAGTGTACCTTCTTGGGGAAAAAAACAAACATTGAAACTAAAGCCACATCATTAGAATAAAATCAAAGTATCTCTGAAATTATGAGGCAAACCAATAAGAAAACACTATTTTAAGGACACAAATCACTTGAGACATCCTTGTGATTAGGACGTTCATTGCAAATAGAAGTCATTAGATATCTCTAGAGTCTGGCAATCAACAAAAATCGATGACAGAACTATTGTGTGTGTTTTTTTTAAAAGATTTTATTTGTTTATTTAACACAGAGAGAGAGAGCACAAGTGTGGGGAGCAACAGAGGGAGAAGCAGATTCCCTGTTGAGCAGGAAACCCAATATGGAACTTGATCCCAGGATCCCAGGATCATGACCTGAGCTGAAGGCAGATGCTTAACCAACTGAGCCAGGCATCTGTAGATAGAACTACTGTACAAAGAAACCTCACCCTACATTATATTGGAGGGAAATTATGATTTTTAAATAAAATGTATGTATAGAAAATAATCACTCTGACAACACAGTATTTTCCATGATACTTTTTATAAAAGATCCCTTTGAAACAGATATTTGGTACTAGATCACTCATTCCTTCATTCACTTAGTAAACATCACTTAAAGCCCTCTGTCCACTCGCCCCCCAGGATAACTGCTGAGCATCCGAAGAATAAGTCATGGAGGTACCTATATTGTTCATTCATAGGCAAGGGATCATAATAGTTTATAGTGAGTGTAAAAAACTATTGCCAACCGGAAAATAAGCTTTCCAGAGAGGAGCTGCAGCTTTAGGCCCCCTCCTGTTCCTTGAGATTAGAGAGAATTGATTCATGGTCCTCTGTTACTTCCTGCCAGTTACATCAGGGTGGGCAGGTGGGGCTCAAAGAACAATCACAGTACCTACGGGTTTTCACTGTATTCTACAGCAGCCATGTTGACTGTTGACTTTGGGAGAGCTTTTCCCTCTCAATTATGCTTAGCTTCAGTAGAGGATCTGGAAAGGAATAAGAAAGAGCAGCTTGCTTTTTTTTTTTTTTTTTTTTCGTTTTTTTAACTTCAGATGTATGATTTCCACAGAGAGAAGAGGAGGGTCTTATCCAAAAGTTGGAAGGACCTGAAAACCAAAAATGGCTACCATTGTATGGTTTGTCCGAGAGAAACTTCCCTTACGTTCCCTATACTGGATTAGAGATAGCAACTGGAAACCAATATTCCCTGATTACCTCCTATGTGTTGGGCATCGTACTAGGAAAACTTACAAAAAACGTTGTACAAGGTGTCCATGACGTGAATAACACCACATTCTTACCGATAAAGAAAATAAATCTTAGATTAAACCACGTGTCAAAGTCTCAGAGTAAGAAAATGGCAGAACCAGGTTAAGAACTCTGTATTTTCCTGAAATTGAACATAAACTTTCTGTTTCCAAAACTATAGAAAAAGACTGCTTTCTCCTCCATAATTCTGGAAGTTGGAGCTGGCTGGAGGGACACTGTATGTCTTTTCGTGTGTTCCTAATCCAAGGAGTGTTTCTCTAGAGTAAGACCTTCAGACTGAGACCCAACTGAAGAATAGGATATATAGAGGAATGGGTACAGCTGGAAGACATTAAACTTTTGTTCAGGGAAAAGTGGGAAAGAGAGATGGAGCATCTGCCACCCTAAGAGAACACCACTCTGGAGTGAGCTTCCTACGGAGAATAGGCGCTCAGCATGTGGGAGACATCAGGCAACGCGGCCGGGTAAACCGGGGAGACTGGACCTTGTCCTAGGTGGAGTGTGGATAGGAAGTAGAGTACCTCAGTCTGACTGATGAGTTTGGAAGGAGAAGCTGGGCATGCCTTGATCAGCCCTTCCTCTTCCTTTCATTTTTGGGTTGTACTGATCTGTGAGAATACAGTATATTGATTCTTCACATTACAAGGTTCACTGGAGCAGGTCCCCTCTTGGGGGAGGAGCTACGGAGGCCAAATGTCGACTGTGACTGGGTTGGTAAATCTGTCTCATTCTGGAAGCCAACTTGCTGATAGAGAAAACATTCACCATTACCTGCTTCATCCGTAAGAATGTATTTCCTATTTCTTTCTGCCTTACGCTTTTGTCCAGAGTTACATGAGAGAAAGCAAGTATAGTATTGATTGGGCCCCCCTCAAATTTCAACCAGGTAAACAGAAGGAGAAGGAAGGGCCCAGGGGATATAATAGGTATCATAGACAAGAAGAATTTGGACCCACACAACTGAGCTATGGTGCTGGCAAGAGACATTTCAGTTGGAGGACCAGGAAAGTAAGCAGTCTGTATCAGCTGAAACTTCTTTTTTGGAGAGACTGGTTCTGCACGAAGGGCCACCCCAACTTCAGCCAAGTAGCAATCAGGTTCAGCCTATGCAAAAAAGAAGCGGGGTTGGGGGTTGGGATTTGCCGGGTTTTGTTCCACGCTTAAGGAGATACATTCTTTTCTTTTTGAATTCGTTTTGTTCTACTCCCAGAAGGCCAAGTAGAAGAAAATTCTGTCTGTTTCTATCCTAGGTTTTTAGCCAGAGAACGCAGAATCTATCTGGATCACACAGAGGCCAGTTCTCCGAAGCATCCCATTACAAGGGGATTTGAAATCACAGCGCTAGCTACTGACAGAATATTTGGCACCGTCTCTATGCATAAAATGAGGTGACATAAAGGAGTGTGGCTGGCCCAGGAATTCGGGATCCTGTTCCCTCTTCTTTGGGTCCATGGACCAGGGAAGAAACAGGATTTCCTTTCTCGGGTTTAGAATAAATGTTTTTCTCACAACCACCTTCAAGTAGATATATATACACATACATACACATATTACTTCTTCAAATTCCATGAATTGCATACACTCATTATAGAAAAATGGTTAGTTGAATGAAGAAAATAAACATTTTTTAAATTCCCAAGGTATCGACTGCAATAATGAGAAATCCAGACGAAGCAGGATGAGGGCAGCATAGCAGCTATATGATACCTTCAGGAAATCAGACTCTTTTCTATCTTTCCCTTTCACCATATTTACCATGAAAGCCTTTGCCTCATATCTGGTACCTCACAGCTGCTGTCGCTGTGATGGTTGCTGTCGCTGTGATGGTTGCTGTCGCTCTAGGCCTCAATATCCTTCTAAGGCAGGGCAGTAACCCTATATCAGAAAAATAAAAGGTTTTTTTTGGTTGTTTGTTTTTTTTTTTTTTTTTTTTAAAGAAACACTCACTTTAGATTACACTGGCCAGCACTTTTCACATGGACTCCTAACTGCAAGGAAAAACAAGAAAGTGAGTATTTTTGCTGGGCCCATGACTCCCCCAGTTGAAATCAGGGAGGTTTTGTTGGTAAGGCAGAGAAAGAAATAGTTACTGAATGGGAAAGTTGGTTTTTCTTCCAGTCTTGGCTCAGCCCACCCCCTGCCTCTATTTCCTTTCCTACGTCTTGTAGCATCTGTAGCCCAGGCCATCCTCTTAGTAACCTCTGTGTGCAGCAAGGCTTCCTCTAATTTTACATCTGGCTGACAAAATGAGAATTTCCATCTTTTCTAGTTACGGATCCAGCTGAGACTATTACACCTCTCCAAGCATGTATATAGATGTTCCCTACCATTTCTTAACCTGTTCTTTTCTCTTAATGATGTACTTATCAACAGGAGCTTGGCAGCAGATGCAGTTAATTGCATCTCAGCTGCACAGCCTGCTTCCTTGGTTCATTCTATAAATATATGCCAAGCAGTATTGAAGATGCTGGGGATAGACAGTGAACAAAACTCACAGTGAACAAATGCTACACATTATATCAGATGATGATGAGCATGCAGGAGAAAAATAAAGCAGGGTGAATGAGTTAGGAAGTGTCAGGAAGGAGAGGGGTCCTATATTACACACGCAACGGTCAGGGAAGTTTACACCAAAAATCAGAGACCTCAAATAAGAAAGAGAGCCAGCCAATCATGTGCATTTTTGGAAACTTTTCAGACAGTGAGCACAGCGCATGCAAAGACCCTGACGTGGGAGATGTGTGGCACATTTGAGGAACACACCAGGACCTTTGTAACAGGACAGGGTGAGCCAGTAACTGGACAGGGTGAGCCAGTATTCAGAGACAATACTGGAAGTTCTGATATAGTCAGAAGAGCATATTTTCATTAGTCGCACAGTTTTAAATCACTTTGTTAGACACTCAAGTAAGTTACTTCTAATTTTTCATATTTATAATTGACTGTTTTTGCAGGTTCTGGGCCACTGACCAAAATTCAATGATACCTACATTAAAATAATAATTGACTAGTTTTGTTTTTCGAAACAAAGTCTTAAGCACAGTTCACCTTTTCTAAAATAGTGAACAAGGGTGGAAAATAATGCTAAAATATCACTTCGTTTATGAAAAAAACAAACATAAAAATGTGCTTCCTATCTTGCTGTGGTGAATATGGGAGAATAGCAAGGGATAGAGGGAGTAAAGGGGAAGTAGGAAGAAGGAAGTAGAGAAACGGAGGGCAAAAAGAGTGAAGTCTCCAGAAGTAGAAGGGGAGCTGCCAGTTCTCTGTCTTTGCATGGCAAATTGCCTTAAATTGGAGATGTGGGACAACTACCACTTTATTAAACTCGTGAGTCTGTGGGTGAGGAGCTTGGGCTTCCCCACAACATGGCACGCTTGGCGTAGCTGTTGCGTGGTGGCTCCCTTTTGAGAGGCCAGGATGGGTGTCCTTTTACAGGCTAGGCCTGGAACTTAGAGAGCATTACTTCTACCCTCTGTGGGCAGCACGGTTGGAGGCCAGCCCCGAACCAACCGGAAGGGAAATAGACCTCATAGCCACATGACAAATTAGGCCAAACTTGGGGTCATCATGGCCGTACTTCTGAGATGCCTCCTTGAACTTCTCAGCTACATCTCATAGATGGTTTATCCTTCCATAGATCTTGAAAAACTGCCTTTAGTAAACAATAAATTACAGATTTCCTCTGTAGTCTTTAGAAAAACATCATCCTGCAAAACTTGTTTGTGTTTTGCTCTTTCTGGCTGATGGGCTGAGGGTGTGTGTGTGTGTGTGTGTGTGTATCATAGAGTAAGCTCATATGTATGGCCTCATAAGTATAACTTGTCCAAGGTAACAATTTATGCCAGGAGAGTCTAAGGGAATGTTGATTGTATATATTTCACTACGTATGTACTTCCTAAAAGAAGGGTGGTTTGATAAACTATTATTGGGAAGCAGCTCTGTTGGAGGGTGCTTATTTCCAAAGCTGCATCAGCTAATTCCCTCCAGATTCCAAGATTTAGGTCGTCTGGTTCCACTGATTTGTGTATGTTCAGATTTTTCAACTATTCCTTTACCTGCATTGACAGAGCATATATTTGACAGAATAATATTAAAAAATATAAGATGGCAAGCAGATGGCCAGAACCTTGACTAGAAAGAGGTCTTATTGAAAATGGTTTGTGAATGCAGACCCTGCTTTTGTTTATGGGAATGTCCTTTTAAATATTTGGTTTGATCACCAATGCAGTTCTTGAAAGAGCCCAGTGCCTGCAGAAATATGCTGGCTGATATCCTCTACCTGGAGTAAAGCCTCCCTTTAAAAAAGGGGGAAGAAACGAATGGAGACTTTTTCTATAACTCCTTGCTGCCAGATGTCCGCATTGCTACCTAAGTTGTGCAGGTGAGAAAACCTTTTCCTGATCCTCTATGCCTGATGCAGGTGAAAAAAAAAAAAAAAAAAGGAGTGACTTCAATCCAGTGAAAAAAGAGGAGGTGAGAGAAGAAATAAATGGAAAGAAAAAGGCTTATACCAAGAAGAATTTCCAGGGAGTTTCAAGTTGGTTGCTTTGTGTTAGGAAGGCAGATTGGTGAGGATTCGAGGCCTTGCTCTGATACCTGAAATAAGAAAACTAACACTTCAACATTTGAAGAATAGAAACTTCTATTTAAAACCCTGGACACGTTGTACAAGACACACAGGGAAACTTGGTAGAGTGATATTTGAGCTTTTTCTATAGACTTTTCATCCCGGATGCCAGTGTCCCATTAACAGAAAAGAACATATATCAATATTTTGGGAGCGACATCTAGTTGCTTTCATTATCCAGATAGTCAATTCAAGTGGTCTGTTGCCATCAACCTCTGGCTGTCACCACCAAAAATGCTGGTGAAGTAGGGTTGGCCCAGTCGTTGGACCGTCAGCGCCTAGATTCTGCCTTACAGTCTTTGGAGCCCCATTTCAATGGCTAAGGGATACGGGCAGGGTGAGGGCAATGAAGCACGCCTGGAAATTGCTTATATCTATTACCAGATATTTGCTGCTGAATATTTTATGACGGTTGAATGTTTTGGGAGGGTGGACCTTCTATATTTAACACACATAGTCTTCTTTGTCTCATACCAGGATACACCCCCAGGTACAGTAGCACTATCAGACTCTAACAGCCATGTACCATGTTCCAACCGCAGGCATATTTCCTCTTTCCTTATGGCCTTAATCACTTTTACACATTTCCTTACATATATGCTTCTTTTCTCTCCTTTCTTGCCATACACAGCCTAGTTCTCTATTTTTATCTCCTACTAGGAATTATGAGCCATTTTAGTGATTCAAATGAAGATTTGGGGAGCCTGGGTGGCTCAGTCAGATAAGCGGCTGACTTTTCATTTTGGCCCAAGTCATGATTTCAGGGTCCTGGGATCGAATCCCATGAATGATCTCCGAGTCCTGGGAGGGAACCCCACATCAGGCTCTGCACTCAGCGGGGAGTCTGCTTCTCCCTCTCCTTCTGCTACTTCCCCTACTCATGCCCTCTTTTTCTCTTTCTCTCAAATAAATAGTCTTTAAAAAATAAAAAATGAAGCCTTATTGTTGAGGCTATCACATTGAAACATTTAATAACTGAAAAGATCCTTCACATTCTCTAAAAAGATACCTTAAGAGATTCTCCCCTTTATATACAGGGCGCAACAATTTATTACTCTAAAACTATAGGGTTGGACAGGATGGCAGAAGCTTCATCCACCTGCTTCTAGATGAGATTGTTTTTGGCAGTGCAGGCAAGTGGGTCTTTCTTGGGAGAAAGAAGATGCTTTTACAAGAGGTAGACCAGTGTGGAAAATCAGCCAAATAGTAAATCATTGACTGCCGGTTCATTAAAGAGCCAGTCGGCTGAAAGACCAATTTTTCAATATTATTGTTTCACCAAACACTTGCTGCTTTGTGGTTGTTAACACAATTACTTGAAAAAATTCCCAGCTTGATACTATTGGACATCATCACACCTGTATCTTCATAGTCTCATTGTATCACATGCACACAGAGTCTTCCCACCATCTGTGTAGGAAAGAAACAGTCCTGTGAATTGCCTATAATCCAATTCCTTCCTCTCCCCATCAAGAAAGAAAATCTATAAATTATGAGAAGTAGGAAAAGCAGTAGGCTGGGTGGAAAATATACTGGAAGATAAAAACCATACCACTTTTAAAAATCATGGAGACTGGTGACATGCCTCATTCCGGCATGTTTAAAAGCCCAAGAAATGATCTCTCCCTAAAGTAAGCTATACTGAGCAGACTGACTGAAACACAAAGTCCCCCTTTGTTACTGGTCAAAAAAAGTTATGGATCATTAAGTGAGCAAAGTGGTCATTGGGCCAATTGATTTATTGACAAATTGTTATATGAAAGAAAAGTTAATGGATTCATCAAGAACCATTACAGAAGTACTCTTTTTTTTTTTTTTAAGATTTTATTTATTTATTTGACAGAGAGAAATCACAAGTAGACGGAGAGGCAGGCAGAGAGAGAGAGAGGGAAGCAGGCTCCCTGCTGAGCAGAGAGCCCGATGCGGGACTCATCCCAGGACCCTGAGATCATGACCTGAGCCGAAGGCAGCGGCTTAACCCACTGAGCCACCCAGGCGCCCCAGAAGTACTCTTTTAAAACAATTCTAGAACTTGTAAATTTTCTCCCCAGAATTTTCTTGTCTGCAAGTCTAAGTTCACGCTATTATTTTTCATTCTCAGTAGATACAGCGATGAGCTAGTTAAAACAATAAAGTCATTCATCAATAAGTACTTTTTAAGTACCTACCAAAAAATATTTCATTAGGCACTGATGGGTGAAGAAAAGAGAGGAAATACTAAAGAAATAGGTGACAAAAATTCTTCTCTTTATTGATTCAGAAGATAAAATATTTATATAGTGGCTGACTTGAGAACAATTACAAAACATCCCATCAGTACGTTCACGATGGTGCTGTGCGAGTGTAATGGGCAAACAGCTCTGACCTCATGGGGGGTGGTGCCCACAATCCATCCCCAAGGGCCACACATGAAAACAAATCTTTTCTCTTCTGGCAGCACATCTTTTTTCCTTCCAAGGTAAGACCTCTTTCCAATTTTCAAATCATAAGATGTTTATTTCCCCATGAAAATCACTCTCAATCCTACGGGTGTTCTTACACATCCTATTGCTATACTCACACAAGTATATTTTGATATTAAGTTGAATTCAGTATTTGTATTTCCTAACATGGATGCTTGAAAATACACCAAGATAATATTTTTTAAATATTTGTGCATGATGACTTTAAGCAATACAGGGATTCGATGCTTGTAAGCATCCACTTTTGATGTCCTTCTTGTATTCAGAGAAAGTTTGGCCCAAGTTAAAAGACTAGATGATTAACCAGTGAGCCAAATGAGGATCTACAAGGACTATAGAAGGCTTGAAAATACTGTAATTTCAGTTAAATGACTGAAATTAATATAAAAACTTTTTTAAAATACTCTAATTTCAAAGGATGGGTTTTCTTTTTTTTTTTTTTTTAAAGATTTTATTTATTTATTTGACAGAGAGAAATCACAAGTAGATGGAGAGGCAGGCAGAGAGAGAGAGATGGAAGCAGGCTCCCTGCTGAGCAGAGAGCCCGATGCGGGACTCGATCCCAGGACCCTGAGATCATGACCTGAGCTGAAGGCAGCGGCTTAACCCACTGAGCCACCCAGGCTAAAATGCAACCAAAGTTCCCACAGATGTGAAAAGGAGTCTAGCTGGCGTAAGATCCCAAAGATTTGGGACTCTGACATACATAATTTTTTTTTTAAGATTTTATTTATTTATTTGACAGAGATCACAAGTAGGCAGAGAGGCAGGCAGAGAGAGAGAGAAGGGAAAGCAGGCTCCCTGCTGCAGAGAGCCCGATGCGGGGCTCGATCCCAGGACCCTGGGATCATGACCCCAGCCGAAGGCAGAGGCCTTAACCCACTGAGCCACCCAGGTGCCCCTGACATACATAATTTTTAAGACATGCACCTTAATTACTTGGGAACAGCTTAAAAAATAACCCAAACATTATAAGAGTTCCCAAGGAACAGGAAGAGTGTCCAAGTACCAATGGGCACCATCTTCTAAGAAAGAGACCACGTTTCTTCTATTTCATGCAGCAGGGTGAGTAAGGTTGGCAGTCAATAAATACATTAGTAGAACGTTTACATAATTACAAGCTTCCATGACTGGAGGGAGTTTTCATAGAAGATGTGAATAATATTTTATAAACCCCGACAAGCAAAACGGTACAATTATGTAGATAAACTTCTCTCACATGCTTGTTGATGTCAATATAATCGCATATGGCTCACTTCCATGTATTCAGCCTTAACCGTCTTTAGAGACTCTTCAAGATTTAACTAACATGCTGGATGCGCAGTTTGCTGTATCTGAGCATCAGCATAGTAAGAATCAACAAAACAGACGTGACTGTTTTTAACATACCCATTGTATTCCAAGTCCGCATCTGCTTTCTTGGTCCTATCTCTCTCTCTATCTCTCTTTCTAAAGTTGAATTTTTAAATTTTTTTTTTTTTAAGATTTTATTTATTTATTTGAGAGAGAGAGACAGTGAGAGAGCGCATGAGCGAGGAGAAGGTCAGAGAGCGAAGCAGACTCCCCATGGAGCTGGGAGCCTGATGTGGGACTCGATCCCGGGACTCCAGGATCACGCCCTGAGCCGAAGGCAGTCGTCCAACCAACTGAGCCACCCAGGCGTCCCGCTAAAGTTGAATTTTTAAATCCTTGAAGTGCAGGGTTGCAAATATCTTTAAAGACATTTTAGTCCAGCCATCCAAGTCCAAATTCCTCCACATTCTAGTCTAGACACAGAGATTCATTGCTGGACTGAAACATCCATACGTTTTGGACCATATGTTTTGACCTCTGCCTAAAGTAAGGGTCAGCAAACTGTTTCTGTAAAGGGCGAGAAAGTAAATATTTTTAGGTTCTGTGGGCCATACAGGCTCTGTTGCAATGATTTCACTCGCTTTTATAGTGCAAAAACAGCCACGGATGATATATAAAGGAGCAAGTGTGGTTGTATGCCATTAAAACTCTTTATAAAAATAGGCAGTGGGTCAGATTTGGTTGAGCCCTGCCTGGACTAAATAATTTGCTATGGGGTATGAGATGAATGAAAAAAAAAAGCCGAAATAATATGAATAAAATATTCATAATAGTAATAAAACTATCCCTGATTTTTCAGTCCAGATGACCCAAAATTTATAAAATAAATTCATCTTCTTAATAAACACGTCTGCTGGGCACTATCAAGTAAAAATCACCTCTTCCCATCCCTCCTTTCTTGTCAACCCAAAATGGAGGTAAAAAAGAGAAGCTAGCAGATGTTCATTGCCATCACCTTACTACATCCCAGCTGTTCTTAAGGTTGACATTATTTTAAAATGAAATGAGGCAAGATTGATAGAGCAAGGATGTTACAATCATGTCTTAAGAGGATGTTACCAACCACAGGCAGATAAAAGAGGTGATACAGGAACCTAGGATGAAGAAGTAAAGACAGAGCTCAACTCCAAATGGAAGATCATGGAGTGAAGCTGATTCTGCCAAGGAGGGGAGGCGTGACCTCGTATAACTCACATCGGCTTTGGACTCAGAACCATACGGATTTGAATGGTTTCTGCAGTTCAGTGATTTTGAAAGGTTTTTTTTTTTTTTTTTTTTTTTTTTGAGCCTCCATTGCTTCATCTATAAAATGGGAAATATAATACTTATATCTTCAGGATAGTTATAAGCTTTACATTAATAAGATCTGTGAAGTTTTGTTTGTTTGTTTTTTAAGATTTTATTTACTTGACCGACTGACGGAGAGGACATACAAGCAGAGGGAGCAGCAGGCAGAGGGAGAAGCAGGCTCCCCGCTGAGTGAGGAGCCCAGTGCTGGACTGGAATCATAACCTGAGCCATCCAGATGTCCTGTTCTGTGAAGCTTCTAGCACAGTATCTGGCACACAAGAAGCACTGACATTCTATACCAAGGGAATAATGAATGCGCTCTTAAAAAATTTTTATCAACTGACCGCCATTTAGAAAAATCTGCAACCTCTGGGACAAAAGCCTAAACTTTCAGAAAGTGTTTTGTTTCTGTATTTCCAGGGGAAAGTGTCAATGGCTTGCAACTTAGTAAATAATAGTACGATCAAGAATTTATAGAAAAGCATCGAATTTGGCAGGGAAGTTACCTGTTTGTCCCAGTTTTATTTTCCCAACAGGCTTTTGGTTATTCAATCAAGTCTGGGGCCAGGTTTAGTCTCTTAGGTTTCTCCTCAAGTGTGAACTCAGGGACTCAAGAAATAGAGATTCCAGAATACAGCATAGTTGTATGCTAACCAGGTCCTTGAATGATTAGCAAGGAGAGAAAAGTCCAACTTGTTTCCCTTTTAACACAGCCCTAAGACCACCCAAGAGCCTGAGATGCTCAAGAAAGCAGCGGCATGTTTATATAGGAATGTGAGCTGTATGGAACATGGAACACCTGTGCTCTGTGGTCTTCACAGCCCCAATTAGCTTCTGGAAAGAATTCGGGGTAGAAATCCTTAATGGGATGCCTCAGAAAGTGCGTCAGTTCTGAGCACTGAATTTATTTCTTCAGTTCTACTGGCTTACTGTATGTAAGATATATTCATTAACAACTGTTTAGTTACCCAAGTGAGTACCATAAAAGACTTCTTGACATTCAGAAAAAAAAAAAAGAATTTATTTATAACAAGAACTTATAGTGTTGGTATAGGAAAGTGCCTTGGGGCTTAATATGACAAAAGAATTTCGAAATCTAGAACCGTTCAAACAAGGAGTGGGCTGTCCTGAAGGATAGCCAATCTCCATGGTTAGAAGTAATGATCCGTTAGTGATACTGTGGGCAGCATTCCTCCAAGGAAAGGAAGGAAGATTTGACTCAATTGTTTTAATCTTAACCTGTTTCCTTAACAAGCATTTTAGAGCACCTAATATGAACG
This sequence comes from Neogale vison, assembly GCF_020171115.1. Lineage (NCBI taxonomy): Eukaryota > Metazoa > Chordata > Mammalia > Carnivora > Mustelidae > Neogale > Neogale vison. The sequence goes on from NC_058102.1 coordinate 51,123,957, forward strand.
GGCACTTTTTAAAGTTCTGGAACACTGATAAAGGTTAAGGACATAAAGATAAATATGAGGACGTTTTGCCATTAAAGGACTTAAAGAGGGGAAGACAGACAAGTAGTCAATGATTACAAGAGTACAAATGTTACAACAGAGAAATTACAAAGGTTGGGGCAGCTATCCTTGTGAGTAATGATGAAGGAGGTTTTCCTGGAGTAGGTGACCCTGGGACTCAAAGTGTTAATTGTCATTAGCGGTAGGTCACGGGCTTGGTCATCAACACTATTCCATTCATTCTTGTGCTAAATGTTGTGTATAAAGGCTCTCTAAGCACATTTGTGAATAATGTGAGGCTGAGCTGATACATAACACGTCTAAGTAGCAGCACTAAGACCCCCAAAGAGGACAGAGTAGGTATTCAATAAATCACTGTTGAATCAGTACTTTGACAGTATGGTTATATGGGTGCATAAATACTACACATGGGAGACTTGGACAAGTAAAAGCATATATAAAGAAGAGGTAAAGAAGGCAAGCTAACATTTGTTGATGGTGGTCATGAGTTTGCGGGTATCTGCTATTTATTTTATACATGTTTAACCATTTCATAATAATAAAAGAGACTTAAGATATTGGTAGCTATAATTCAACAGTGATATCATGCCATATATGGGTTTAATGGACACAAGTTCAATGACATGAGCTCTGATAAACTTATCACAATTTAAAAGGAAATAATACAATCTATATAGTGTGCTTGCTCCTGCAGCTTTTCTGCTCAATGGGCATATGTGTGGTCCCAATAAACAGGAGACAGAAAGTGTGAATCTCCCATCTCAGTATCACTTTGCCTCTCAGAACATAAACATCTCCCCAATCTGACTGTGACCCCAGCCTTAGAACATAGATGTTCTAAATGCACGTATCTGTTCTGACGCTGGAGGGAATACTGATTGAGAGGTCATAGGCTAATGATTTTTGGGGGTGTTTTCCGGAGGAATTAGCAAGACTGAGTTTGGCCCATATGCAGTTGTCACCTCATGTTGACTTTAGAACCAAACCTCCTGAAAAAGATGCAACTTTACAGTAAAACCGAAAAATAAAAGTTGTAGGGAGGTGCTTTTCGTCTAAGCTAAGGAAGACGACTGTTGTAGCCACTTTTTTTTTTTTTTAATTAAGGGGGCTTCCCTTGGCATCAAAGATGCTTAAACAGAAATTAGACAATAAATGTTCAAGTGCCTTGCACATGGAGCTCAGGGATTCAACGAGAGCGGTGGTTTAGACCAAATCTAATTGACCTCATATAATCTCGAGATTCTGGAATTCTGTGATACAAAGACCAGATTCATTCCAAGTCCATGATTTAATGCTTGTCACCTTCTACTAGCCTGTCCATCCTTCTTTCTTGAAATTCCTTTTTAATTTTTTTTTCTTTAACCGACAGTCTCGGTCAAGAAACTTTTCCCAATTCATTTCTGCTCTGGGACAGCAGACGGTGACTCAGGAATGGCAACCATTCCTGTATTATTGACACTAGCTGCACTTGTTTTTACACTTCTTCTTGGTCCACAGTACTTCTTTTACGTGGGACTTGCACCTTTTCCTAAGGCTAAATCTTAGGGATTGAAGATCCTGGCTTAGGTGGTTTCATTGTATATGGCTGTAACATAATATTTATAGGATGAACAGCAAACTCTCAGTAGGAGGGAAAGTTCAAGGTTGGAGTTATCTATTGGTATATAAGAAAATACCCCAAACTTGGTGGCTTAGAACAACAATCATCTTTTTTATTTGCTCACAAACCTGCAATTTGGGTGGGATTCAGCAAGGACCGACCACTACACAGAGCATAAGCTGTGATAGCTCAAATGCTGGGGACGACTCCCGTGAACCGGAATCATCTGAAGGCTCACTCATGTACACGATTGGTGAATAGTATTGTCTGACAAGGGGGACCACAACTGGGTTGTCAGCGACAACATCTCCCTGGGGTTTTCTGTGGCTGCTTGGCTTTCTTCAAAGCACAGTGGCAGGTTCCAAGAGCAGTGTCTCAAGAGAACGAGGGAGAAACGGGATCCCCTTTTATGGCCTAGTCTTTGAAGTCACATAGTGTCTGAGGCCCCTCTTATATTTGAGAGAAGTGGACACAAACTGTATCTCTCTGTCGAAGGAGCATCACCCTCAGGTCATAAGAAGAGAATGTGTGATGGATGGTCTCACTGCAGCCATTTTGGAAAGTACAGTCTGCCACGAAGTGGATGATTCGTTTAAAAACAAGAAGACTCAAAACCTGCTCAGTTTGATTTTCCCCATCATCTAGTGTATTTGAAATAATTTCATATGCTTCATTTCTTCCTTCTGACATTACCCTTGAATGTATGGTTTCAAAAAACAATGGTTTGGTTTTTTGGTGTTTGCTTTTTGTTTGTTTGTTTGTTTGTTTTCAGATGACAAGGCTACTTTGTTAAGTAGATGCAAGGAAAGCAAAATAGGTATCTGAATTTAAGGTAAAGATATGTGCAGACATAAATTTGATGGACAGGTCGTTGTGACTAAATTAGATGGTGACATCGCTGTCAACAATAGTCTTGTAAAATACCTCTTCTCTCCCATATGTGGAGATAGTTGGGTACCTGCTGATGCTTTGTGCTTGCTTGTCCTTAATAGAGGAGATGTGCCACAATCCCTCATGGCGACGAGCACAGGGGATCCAGAAAGGAAGATTCTGACTAGTTTATTTCCATCTCTTTTTATCCCCTAAAGCCTGCTTTCTTAAACTTCTGCCACTGGGACCAGCATTTCTAGTCACTGCATTGTTTTCACGACTAAGTGTCCTAAGCTACCCAGCCAACAGATTGAGAGAATCCAACCAAACCAAGAATTTACCATCAGTTTACCACATCTGAACATTGTGTTAAATCCTATAATAGTTTTGAACAAAGACTGGGATGGTTGCAGTGACTGTAAGGAGGGAGAACAGGAGGAGAGGGGAGAACAAGTATTCTGACATAGAATAAGTATTCTGACATAGAATTCTCCTTATGTGGACCTATTGCACCTGTTCAGTTTCAGTGTTTCTCTAAGTAAAAGTCACAAGTGTGGTGAACGTCATGACGTGAATATGATTCTGCAGCGTCATAAATGTCAATAAAACAAACACATAATATATTCATATAACTTTTCCTCTGAAAACCATCGTGAATTCTTTAAAACTACGGTAGTCAAAGGTAACTCCTTTTTTTTTTTTTAATATAAGAAAGAAGCTTCTTCAAAAACTAAAGAAATAAAACCAAACCAAAACAAAACAAAACAAAAAACAAACAAAAAGAAAACTAGAAAAATAAGCCCCATAAAACTATGAGAGCTAGAATAGCATCTCTAAAACTGAAGTTAGGTGGGTAGGCTATTCTAGAACTGTTTCTCTTTCTCTTCTTTCCTCAAGAAGATAAAATACTTGGGGCACCTGGGTGACTCAATGGGTTAAAGCCTCTGCCTTCGGCTGGCTCAGGTCATGATCCCAGGGTCCTGGGATCGAGTCCCACATTGGGCTTTCTGCTAGGCAGGGAGCCTGCTTCCCCTCCTCTCTCTGCCTGCCTTTCTGCCTGATTGTGATCTCTGTCTGTCAAGTAAATAAATACAATCTTAAAAAAAAAAAAAAGGAGATAAAATACTTGTTGATGCCTCTGTACCCCGAAGGCCATCTTTCAGCCACATTGCTGACTGTCTGTCATGGTAGATTCTCCATGGCGAGTTCAGCAGGTGTGACAAGGAGGTAGAGGCAGTCAGTTCATACCCATTCATACCTGAGTTCAGTTAACCCACAGCATGAATCACCCAGGTCAAGAAATACTGACTTAAAATTCCCAAATAAAGCAATGTAAATCATTCCAAATTTCTAAGAGGGCCTGTACTCCCTTTCAGGGTTCAAAGGTTCAAGGGAGGTTTGCGGATGATAAGAGAGTGTTAAGTTTCCGCTTAGAAAGGTTTGGGAAGCTAGATAGGCTTTTTTTTTAGGCTGAGACGGAGGATCAGGAATATGCATAAATTGAGGATAAAAAGAGAGGGAGTTTCCCTCAGGATAGGGTCATGGCTCAAAATCCCAGTGGTCAGCTGGAGTCAGCCCAAACACACATCTTGGGAACTAGGGACATTAATCTGTCTGGCTTGTGGGTGTGAGATGATTCTTTGGAGACCAAGGGACAATGAGGTAACCAGAAATGAGGAAGAATGAAGGGGGATTTGTGAACAGAGGGAAAATCGATAAAATGAATAAGAATTATGGGTTTCTGCCTACTGAGAATAAACAAGGGGTTTCTGGCGAGATGGATTCAGGCAGGGAAGAATCTAAAAGATCAGGTGACATGTAGAGCCAGATAGGGAAGGCTGCACTTACCTTTGTTATAATGTAAGGATTTGTTTTATAAGGTGCTAGGTCTGATACTGGGAAGCTGATGGAATTCTCAACAAGACATTCCGACGTGGGCTGTATCTGTCTAGTGGGACTTGCTATCAGTACCAGCAAATATCCCCCAAATAAATACAACCCGGGGTGGTCTCTGGGCACCCGCCCCCTTCTCCCTCCTGAGAGTTGGGGGCTTCTGATAGCTGGCAGACCTCCCAGCCAAGAATCATGTGTCCCTGCCACCCCGGCAAATTTACAAGTGAGCTGTGGCAAATTTACAAATTTACAAGAGCACTGCAGAGCTGGGAAAACACTGGCCTAGCGGGATGGCGGAAAGTTCTCTTGTTTCTTCATGGGAGAGAGCATGTCCTTTCTCTTTAAGTGTGTTCCTGTATTTTTCAGTTCTGGTCAGATGCTCAAAACAGCCCCTTTTCCCCCTACACTGCTCAACACTGGCCGGTTTTCGCAAAAACTCATTTTTCAAAATAAAATTGTGGTACCAGTTCAGAAAATAAGCTTCTTTGACAGTTGTTTCTCATTAAAATTCTTACCTTAAGGATTCAAAACATGATTTCACAGCACACATACCCTCCTCCCAGTCCCACTACTCCCCTCCCTGCACTGCCCAAGGATTGTGGAGTCTCAACATCCATTAAAGGCTCAGATGCCTGACATCATCTTACATAAAGACAAATACCCTGTGTTTTCCACTAGCCCTGAAAGCGAGAAGCTGGCTTGTGTAAGAAGGGAGAGATTGGGCTCTTTAATAAAGAAAGGACAGCATGTGCATTAGAGGAGAGGAGGGGATGCCTTGCTATAGCTTGTCTCTGGGAATCTGGCTGTGAAGCAGATTCCAGCAATTATGAAAAAGCACGAAGAGCTTAGAAATAAATGAGACTTTCCTTTTGTAACTTGCAGAGCTTTGACCCTTCTCCCAAAGAAAGTTGAGATACCAAGGCGGCATCAAGTTTTGTGGCAAGATAAAAGATAAAAGTAAAAGTTCCATGCCTCCCAGCTTTCACAGGTGAGTCTGCCATTGACATCTCAGATGTTGGGTTGATTGAGGAAGGCTGTTGTGTTTCTCAGTGACTACGCCACTCTATGTCCCTCTCACTCAGGTTGGGGTCTACTGCCCTGATTCCTGGAACAGTGGGGACAGAATTCCTGGGACAACACTGCTGAGAAAGGCTCCTGTGGGAATCTATAGCAAGTGTCTGATGGCCAGGTGTCCCAAGTGGTTGGAGAAAGAAGATGAAAGAAAGGAAGTGGGAAACAGGTATGGTGCCAAGACCAGCCTGCCTCATCTCAGGGGTGTTCTCCATAGAATGTAGTCTCAGTGACATCACTGAGGCTTTTGGTACCAGCTAATCCCAGAGGATGCCTTAGTACTAGAGGAGAACTCATGTTTGCCAAGGCATCAATAGACCTAAACTCTGTTGACCACACTTGAGAAAAATTTCAGTCTAATCCAAGAGGAAAGTATGTTCCACTCTGGATAATGTGGATATTTTTCTGCTAGTGTGTTTCACCAGAATCTTGTTCGATAATTTTTACAAAATTTTTCTAGCTCATGTGGATGCTTTTGGGTCAAAATTATTTAAACTATGTAGTTTGAGGGCTAATAAAGAAGTAGCCCCTACCAAGATCATTGTGCCTTTCTTGTCAGTCACTTTCTTTCTCCTGTACCTGACAAAAATTTCACATAGCTCACATACTTCTGGTGGAAAAAGCTTGAGAGACATTGCTAACAGATAGTCCCTAGACTGGACTGCAAGGAGTAAGGTATAGATATTTGTACAATATACCTTTTCCATCTTCAAAGTCTTTTGGGAATTGGTGATTTGATTTTTGTTTTGATCATTTATTCTTTTCATCTGCAAACATTTCCACAGATAAATTGACATTATGATTCAATATAAAACTTATCACTCACGTACCTAGGGTTTAGAAATAAGATCAGTTCTCAAAACCTTGGAATGACTTAAATACCCATTCATAAGATGAGATGGAAGTAAGTTAAACTTTGAGACCCCAGAAGTCTCAAAGTTTATCGTCACTCTAGACTCTACGAAGTCCCAGAACCTCATTTTTTAATTTACTTTTCCATCTTAAGTCAGTTGTGATATTTCCAGAAAGTATCACAAATTCTGGTATCTCCCAACTGGGAATTCCTATGTAGAATGATCTATATTTGAAAAATAGTTAAAATTTCATAGCTAGATGAATATCATTTGGCTGGATATATGAGAGCTCAAAAGTACAAGCTAATCCTTCGGTAATATGATGGTGACCTGAGAAGTAAGTCCTCTACCCTAGTTTTAATTCTCATTTGGATGGCAGATGTCATGAGCTAGAGCTCTTGGCTAAAAACACCCAGTAATAACCTTAAGGATACTTGCTTTGGAGACAGTACTATCAACAACTATCAACAACATAGAACTTGAATGTGAGTAGATGCTGTCGCTGTGGGGGGTAAAAAAAAGTCCTTTGAATTCTCTCATGCAGCCTCAGCTTAGAAAGTATGCTTTCAAGGGGGATACTTGTCTCCCACAAAAGGGTATGAAGTAACAAATGGCCAATTTTCTCTGTCTGTATTGGTCACGGCTTTAGGAAATAAAGGAACTTTTCATAGTAATTGGTGGATCCAATTATAGTAATTGGCCAATTTTCCTTTTAAAGTCTTCATTTGCAAAGGAAAAAGTTTATTTCCTTGCTCAGAGGTGACTCTGTAAGCAATAAATCTAGGTTTATATAGCTGTTTTTCAAGTGATGTTTAAAAATTACATGATTTGAGTCCAATTTAAGGTCTCTCATATTTAGAGATTTTTCTCTCTTGAGATCAATGGCTTCAACCTCTCTTCCAATGAGATATTGTTGCTTGGCATGTCCTATTCACGCCATCTGAATGTGATTGGTGACTTCCAGGTGACAAGATCACTTCATATGTGGCTTCTGTTTTTGTGGGTTGATTGTTTATCATGCTTATATCCCAGCTGCCTTAAACGTATTTTAGCCCTTGTTTGGGACAACCACTTTGCTTCAGCAAATACCACCAATCCCTTTAATAGTCGCTTAACAAATATTCATCGAGAACTTAATTTAAGAATAATAGCAAACATGACTGACCATTTACAGTACTCCAGGCACTGTTCTAAGAGTCCTACACATATTTTTGCCTAGATACTGGTTTACTATCTGCTAACAAGTGAAGAAAGAGAAAACCCTTGAAGGTGAAATAACTGGTCTAGGCAACTGGCTAATAAGTCTTGAAGAAAGGATTTGAATCCGGGCAGTCTGACTTCAGAGCCTCAATATGTAACCCCTATCCTATGCTACCTCTAGCACTATATAGGTCATCAATTAAGGAGGAAAATAAGGCTTGATGATCCCTGGGTTCTGAACTCCTCCTCCCTACCCACTTCCATCCATGTCTGATTTCTGAGGTACCATGCTCACTCCTCCATCTTTGTTGGGACTCTTCCCTGTGCTGCGTGCCTTTCTATCCTGATTGGACAGAATTCTCCAAGCATCGTTTACGCTCTCCCCAACCTGCTCCTCCTAGCCTTCCTTAACCACTCTAGCTTGCCTCCCTCCATCTCTTCTTTCTTAGACATTTTTTTTTTTTACAGCTAATACAATCACATTATTATCTCATTGAGGGGAGGTCTTCATTCCTGTTACATCCTTTGTATTCTCTAGATAAGGTAGTGCAATCAAGCAGCTTCTACAGGGTCCTCTCAAACCCAATAAGTGTGTCCAGAAATTTGCTTTCTTTTTGGTTGACACACCATTTCTCTTTTCTCCTTCTTCCCCATTCATTTCCTCCCCCCTCAATAATACAAAAGTTAGATATACTCACTTATGTCTCCCTTGTTTCTGATGAATGATAAGCCTTCATTTGTATAATCAATCCCTGTATCATGATTTTATTTCTTTTTTTCCTCTGGCTGTTTTTAAGATTTTGCTTTTCAGCAGTTGGATAATGATGGGCTAAAATGTGGTTTTCCTTGTATTTATCTTATTTAGTGTTTACAGAGCTTCCCAGATTTGTAGGTCTATTTTTTGCTTGTTTTGATGGCTTTTTAAAGCCAAATTTGGAAAATTTGGGACCAATATGTCTTCAAGTACTTTCTCTGCCCCATTTTTATCTCTTTTCTTTCTGAAACTCTAACATATAGGTTATTTGATATTTTGTTACATGCACTGAAGCTCTGTTCATTTAAAAATTTTTTCTCTTATTTGTCAACTATAATTCAATTTAAAATGAAAATTAATGAATGTTTAGATTTTTTTCAAATTTGTTCTTTCTTTTTGTTCTTTGGATTTAAATAGCTTCCACAGGTCGGTATTCAGATTCACTGGTCCTTTGTTGTCCAGATGTCAATGTGCTATTAAGCCCATTTAATGACATTTTCATTACAGATATAGTTTTCAGTTCTAGAATTTCCATTTTTTTCCAGTTCTCTGCTGATAATTCCCACCGATTCACTCATGCTTGTCATTTCCTAACACAATTTCACATTTGAACACATTTTCAATGGTGCTTTAAAGTCCTTGCCACCTAATTCCATCATCGGAGTAATCTTACTATTTCTACTGACTGCTTTTATCTTTGACTGTGAGTCACAGTTTCCTATTTTTATTTTTAAGATTTTAATTATTTACTTGACAGGCAGAGATCACAAGTAGGCAGAGAGGCAGGCAGAGAGAGAGAGAGGTGGAAGTAGGCTCCCTGCTGAGCAGAGAGTCCGACATGGGGCTCGATCCCAGGACCCCGGGATCATGACCTGAACTGAAGGCAGAGGCCTTAACCCACTGAGCCACTCAGGCACCACCACCCCCATTTTCCTATTTCTTTGCATACTTGAATGCTTAGTAATTTTTAATTACAAGCTGGACAACCTTAATGATCAGTTGTAGGGAAACTAGAATAGGTTGTGTTACTTTAAAATGTGTCTATATACTTAAAGTACATTTGAAAGTAAAAGGAGGGGTGCCTGGGTGGCTCAGTGGATTAAGCATCTGACTCTTGATTTTGGCTTAGGTCATGATCTCAGGGTCGTGGGATCAAGCCCCATGTTGGGCTCAGCAGGGATACTACTTGAGATTCTCTGTCTCTCCCTCTCCCCTCTGTCCCTCCCCCACTTGCACTCTTGCTCTCTCCTCTTTCTCTAAAATAAATAAAAGACCCTTTAAAAAAGAAAAGGAAAGTAAAGGGGAAAAAGAGATTATCAATATATTCACACAAGGCAAATGTAGCCATTTTCAAAATAATTACTCATGCAGCACCATGTCTTCTATCATTTTCCAAATTCACTCTCAAGAGCTTGTTTCCTTACTGTGCTGGAAACTTACCAAAAATGGAACGTCCTCCAAGTTACTTGTTAAAAAGATGAATGGGGCGCCTGGGTGGCTCAGTGGGTTAAGCTGCTGCCTTCGGCTCAGGTCATGATCTCAGGGTCCTGGGATCGAGTCCCGCATCGGGCTCTCTGCTCAGCAGGGAGCCTGCTTCCTCCTCTCTCTCTGCCTGCCTCTCTGCCTACTTGTGATCTCCCTCTGTCAAATAAATAAATAAAAAAAAAAACTTTAAAAAGATGAATGAACAAATGAGTTGTATAGTAAATTCCAGAGAGAGGGAGAGAAAGCGAGAGACTTAAAGAAAGATTAGAATTTAGATGGTCAGAAAGGTGGGAATTTCTTGCTAGATATATTGGTCCTATATACAACAATAAGAGTTTCCTATTTTGTTGAGACTATCAAGAAATAATGTTTTTATTTCATCTCTCTCCATTATCCTGTTGGCAATCTACAGAAAAGATATAATATAATGTAGTGTAGTCTATTGTGTCCATAGATTCCCTTTCGTGTGTTTCTTGCCACTTTATTTAATGTACTAAACTGACATCAATTATTGCTTTATTCTAGGATCCAACCCAAATTTTTTGTTTTCAAGGATCACAAGTGGGCATAGCACTTAAAATAAAGATGGGTAGGCGGTTAACCCTGAAGTTAATTCCTACAACCTAATTCCTCTGTTTCTCCTCCTTGGCTTGGGTGGACCGTCTGATATCTTGCAAGAATAAATGCTGAATTTCCAGTTCTGTGAGCAGTGGGTCAGAATAGGAAGCTGAAACAGCGACCCTAGTTTATAGGCAGCTTCCTAATGGAGTCCAATGTTATACTTCTCTTTTCCACTATCCCCATTTTCAGACACCCCTCTCCTGCTCTGCTCCTATTTTTCCTTTCTTTTAAGAGCAAACAGAGCCCCTGGTCAAAATCCATTAAATCCATCCTATACAACTTGGAATTTTTAAGCCTTCAAGCCTTGATGCCTTCTGGGAGGTGGGATAGGATTGTCTAGAACATGAGGTTAGACCAGACATTTGGTTTTCTGTTTAAATGTGGAAATCAGGGATGTCTGGGTGGCTCAGTTGGTTAAGCCGCTGCCTTTGGCTCAGGTCATGATCCCAGAGTTCTGGAATCGAGTACCGCATTGGGATCCTTGCTTGGCAGGGAGCCTGCTTCTCTCGCTGCCTCTGCCTGACTCTCTGCCTGCTTGTGTGTACTCTCTCTCTCTCTGGCAAATAAATAAAATCTTTAAAAAATAAATGGGGAGATCATGTTTTATGGAGGATGCCTAGTTAGGTATCCAGTACCCCCTTTTCTTCCTTGTTAATGGAATTTTACTTGCCAGGTGTTGGCAATGTGTCCAGTCTCTGGCTTTGGCTCATTATTGTGAAGGTGATCCTCACCTCCTTTATGGGTAAGAATGATCCTTTACCCGATTCTGGCCAAGGAAAATATAGGAGGTCTGCTGTGGTGAGGTGTTATAGAAAGAGTTTTGTACTTCTTATAATTACTTTGTATCATGGCCTTGTCCCTTCCTTCTTCTTTCCTGCATTGGATGTGAATGTACCAGGAGCCCTGCAGCTATTTTGTGACACTGAGGGAAAGTCAGAAATTAGCAGGGAGGCCATAAAATCTGTGCCAATATCCATCTCCCTTATGCTTCTGATAATTTGGAAAAAGATATTTGTTTGAGCTACTGGTCATTAGGTTTTATTTTTCTTTCTTTGTTTCTAGCGGATGAATGATTCCTAACTGATAGGTTTGGGGGGATTTTTTTCTTTGTTATAATAATAGGAACAAAACTGATCTACAACAGAAATGAAAAGATCAGTGGAAGAGAATACAAATCAATATAAGAAGTGCTTATTTTAAAATACATATAGGCTATGGTTGAGAGAAGGGGGCTACAGTCTGTCTGTGCTCTCCTAAAATTCATATGTTAAGACCTAATGCTTGGCATGAGGGCATTAGAAGGTGGACCTTTGGGAGGTGATTAGTTGACGAAGGTGGATCCCTCATGAATCAGATTAGGGAACTTATTTAAAAAAGGCCCTAGACAGCTCTTTTGCTCCTTCTACGAAGTGCGGACACAGCAAATAGGCACCATCAATGAGGAAGTGTGGTTTCACCAGACACTGAATCTTCCAGTGCCTTGATCTTGGACTTTCCAACCCCAGAACAGTGAGCAATGAGTATTTATTATTTATAAGCCTATGGCTAGTTTATGGTATTTTTGCTATAGCATTCCCACAGGACCAGGGCACAGAATTTTCTTTTTAAGTTATGACACTGTATCGCTTCTCGGCCTTTTGGCTAAGATCAAGTGTAAGTTATGACACTGTATCTTAGATTTTTCTATTTTGAACTCTTTTTTTTTTTTGAAGAATTTTATTTATTTATTTGACAGACAGATATCACAAGCAGGCAGAGAGGCAGGCAGAGAGAGAGGAGGAAGCAGGCTCCCTGCTGAGCAGAGAGCCCAATGTGGGGCTTGATCCCAAGACCCTGAGATCATGACCTGAGCCAAAGGCAGAGGTTTTAACCCACTGAGCCACCAAGGTGCCCCCTAGATTTCTATTTTGGATCAATTTTTCCCCCAGAATATTTTATTCTTTCATTCATTCATGCTTGCATGCGTTCAAGAAACACATATTGACCCCTAGCTGTCTTTCTTGTATTAGGAGAGGTACTACGAATGCAACAATGCAATGAATAAAAAACCTCTTTTGTTCTCATGAAGCTCATTCTGGTAGGAGGGATATACAAGTAAAGAGGCATGGCTGGTGGGGAGGGAAGAAAAAGCATAACAATCGCAGAGAGCTACATGTACAAAGGCTGAGATGAGCTGGCATATGGTGTGTTTAGAGACAAGTGAAATGTTTAGCATAGACCTGCTAGGACTGATGGGCTGGAAATAGAGTTGAAATCCAGAGCAGGGCTATGTGTAATACCCTGGATTGGCAAGCTTTATAATCTGGTGTGGTCTACAGGTAATGAGTTGTTTAAATAATTTAAACTTTTGTCGTATTTTAAAGTTGTTGGTTGATGTGAACATGTTTCCTTTGTAGGCAAACCGATGTCATTTAGAAGACTAAGTAAAATAGAGAGAAACCTATGAAAGGGAGAAGATTTCCACCACTACAGAAAGTTCTATTGGACAATGTGGACAATGCTGTTTTAGATCATTTTGAAAGACTTGAATGAGTACTAAAGGAGATGTAAACTAAAAGACATTCCATTTCATACCCTTGAGATTGGGGTGGTGGTGGAAAAGTCTGATAATACCAAGTCTTGTTGGAAGTGTGCAAAAAGTAGGTGTCTGATATACTAATAAGAGAGCAGACTGTTCTAACCACTTTGAAAAACAATTTGGCAATATCTAGCCAAGACGAAGATATGTAATCCTACAACCCAGCAATTTAGTTTTTAGGGACGAAAGTAAGAGAAACACTCTTGAGCAAACAAGGAGACCACGAGTACAAGGGACATCTCTACAACATTCTTTTGTAATAGAAAAAAAAAATGTTCTCTAAATGTCCATATGGGAAGAGGAATCTGTTCTAAACTATCTATTTCGTGGAATGTGATGCAGCAGTTAAAACAAAGATTGATGTATCTCAGAATGGTTAGATCTCAAAAATTTATTGTTGAATGAAAAATTTTATCTACCTTGTGAACAAAAGAAGTAGAGTATATTATGTTCATTAAAGCCCTGGCAGAGGGTTCCTCTGTGCTTCTGTGCAGATGGTCTCCACACTGCCACCAATTTTTGTAAAAAACTAATCGGGTTAAGTTACCCTTTGCCCTTCCTTTAAGTGGGTTAAAAGCTCTTTAACTGAAAAAAAGAAGTTTCCATTTTCTAGATTTGAACAATCTGTGTCTAGTTTAGACTTGTGTTCACAGCTCAGCACTTACACATAGAGTCTGAAGGTGGGTCAAAAAGGTAATAAAGACAATGCAAAGTCAGAGAATGTTACCTATTAAGGAAGGCTGGCACTGTTAGCTTGGAAAACAAAATGAACTTGAGGTACGTAATGAGGTTTTAGAGCTTCTGTGTTCACACTTAGAAGTGCAGGGTCTGCACCGCTTAGCTTTGAATATCTAAATCTAACTTGTTTCTTTCAAAGGATCTGAAATTATTCTGGGAGTCCCTGCCCTCATCCTTCTTTCCTTCCTACCCTTCTTTTTTCTGTTCTTCCTGGAAAGATTTTGATAGCATTTTAAGTGTATCTGAGAGTGTCTGGAAAGCTCTATGCAAAAAGCTGGTTCAGCTGAATTCAGCAGAAGTGAAGGCATAGCTGTTTATTCGCCAGGCCCTGTGCTAGGATCTAGAGTCCCTGCTCTCAAAAATCTCATAACTAAATATAAACTGGTCATTCTATCCCTGCAAGATCAATGCCAAGATAAACGACGTAAGCTTCCTTAACTATTCTATGCAAAATGGCCTTTATAAAGATGAGGAGAATAAGAGCCATAAAGGAATCACGGTAGGCGACCACCCAGGTGGTGCCAGAAGTTGGAAGTAGCCCTCCTCCTCCAGACCCCGCCATCAATGCAGCTCAGAACGAATTGGCTTTTCAGGAACGCTGAGAGAAAAGGAAAAGCCGGCCAAATCTTCCAGGCAGAAGTAGTTCCGATCCGAGGATTAGAGCCTGTCAATGAGGGGTGTCCGACCTGGAGGAAGGAAAGAAGGAAGGAAACATGGCTTAAGCTCCAGGGGAGACTCATTTGCTTTAGCAGAGAGGGTCAAGCACCCGGAACACGCGTTCATCGGAAAGGTTTCACAGGCGGGGCTGAAGCAAGGCGCCTCCGCGGTGCTGCGCTCACTGCGCTGCCGGGGCCCCCCGCGCCTGAGGCTCCCGCCTGACTGGTCCCGCCGGCCGCCCCGCAACCGGCAGCCCAGCCCGGTGCCCAGAGACCGCCGGCTGCCCGGGCCTCCGAGTCTGCGCCGCGGCCGGGCGGAGCCTGGGGCGGACCTCCAGCCGCCCGGCCGCCTTTGAAGTCTCGGCGAGCCGCCCGGGAGGGAGATGGATGACCGTGGGGGACAGGGACCGAGAGGCTCCGCCCGGTTCCCACGATCGCCGGCGCGAGGGTCCAGCGCCTGGCGCGGGCTGGTGCCTAGTGCTGAATGCGGAATGAGTGTGCACGTGTGTCGGGGAGAGATGCGGTGCGAGGGAGAGGAGCGGGCGTGAGGGGGCGAGGAGGAACCGGGGTGCAGGTGTGACAGAGCAGGTAGTGCGACGCGGGGATGTGTGCGAGGCTGGAGAGAGTGTGTGAGGGAGGCGGCTGGGTGAAGTGTGCGAGGGTGGTGGCAGGGGTGAGGGGGCGAGGGAGGGCGCGGGGATGAGTAAGTGCGGGAGCAGGCCGGGAGGAGTGTGCTTGGGAGGGGGCAGGGGTGAGGGTGCGAGGGGTGGACGGAGATGAGGTGTGCGAGGGAGGGGGCAGGAATGAGTGGGTGCGGGAGCGGGCAGGGATGAGTGTGCGAAGGAGTGGGCAGGGATGAGTGTGCGAAGGAGGGGGCAGGGGTGAAGGTGCGAAGGAGGGGGCAGGGGTGAAGGTGCGAGGGGTGAACGGGGATGAGTGTGCGAGGGGGGGTTGGGGTGAGGGTGCGGGGGAAGGGGCAGGGGTGAGGGTGCGAGGGGTAAACGGGGAGGAGTGTGCGAGGGGGGGCAGGGGTGAGGGTTCGGGGTGGGGGGACGGGGATGAGTGTGCGAGGGAGGGGGCAGGGGTGTGCGTATGAGGGAGGTTGGGGTGAGTCTAAGAGGGAGCGGTGAGCGTGTAAGGAAGGGGCCGGGTGAGTGTGTGAAGTAGGAGGCAGGCGTGAACTGGCGGGAGGAGGCTGGAGTGTGGCAGGGCTCCAGCTAGGTGCGTGGAGAAGTGTTCGCTGGCTGTGGGTGGGCTGGAGAACCCGCGGTGTCCGCCGGCGGGTGGAGGAGAGGCGCTCAAGACCCCGCGTCCCGGGTGTGGAGGGGTCGGGGACTGTGGACACCAGCTTGGGGTGCGGGGGTCTGTAACCACGAGTGTGGGCGGGCGCCGACGAGGGGGCGCGGGGAGCCGCGAGCACTATGGCTCTGGGTACCGTGGTCGGCGCCTTAT
The DNA here is from genome assembly GCF_020171115.1 of Neogale vison. Classification (NCBI taxonomy): domain Eukaryota; kingdom Metazoa; phylum Chordata; class Mammalia; order Carnivora; family Mustelidae; genus Neogale; species Neogale vison. The sequence continues at coordinate 51,139,789 of NC_058102.1, forward strand.
CTACTCTGGAAGGGGACTCGGCTTAGGAAGGAGGTTCGGTTTAACCTAGGAGAGCAGCGAGAGCTATTAACTTGTCACTGGCATCCGCTTTTTCTTAAAAAACTCCGCGAGACGAGGGACTCGCAAGAACGGAGAGCGAGGCTGGCAGCGGTAGCCCCTCGGCTCTGCGGCCTCCAGTTTTCGAACCCTGGGCCCCGGCTGGGCCGGGTTCGGCCCCGCCCCGCCCCGCCCCGCCCCTGCGCTCGGCCCCGCCCCTCCAGACTGCGCGGCGTCGGCCCCCGAGCCAATGGGAAGCTCGCAACCTCGGCCGGGATTGCAAATCACCGCAGGAAGTGTTAGGCTCGCCACCACTCCAGACAGAATCGATTCCCTTTCTCCCGCCGTAGCCCCGCCGGGGAACCGGGGAGAAACCCGGCGGGGGGTCTTCTGGCCCTGCCCTCGGGCCGGGAGAAAGCTCAGTCCTGATGGCTCCAGGGCCCAGGAGGTTTGCTTCTCATCTCTCTTGCTCCGGCGGTGCAGACACGTAGAATAGCGCGCTCGGTCCGAGGCTCAGAAAGAGAGAGGCTCATTAACTAGACAGTGCACAATAAAGGCTCTTCTGGAGAGGAAGGCGGTCTTCTTGCCCAACCCCAAATTATTTCTGATAGACTGATCACATAAATCTACAGGTCGCGTCTGTTCAAAGGGACTTATTAAAACATTTGTTGACCTAGGAGTGGGAGTTACACCTGAGAGGGTGTGTGTGTCTGTGTTCCTGATGTTGGATAGGGCACTCACCCCACCCAGCAAAGTACACACAATGAGAGGAGATGTAAGGGTCTTAACCCACAGCCAGTTCGATGTTACCTTTGAAAGTTCTCTTTGTTCAAGGTAGAACCTTGGGCGGCAAGGCAGTTTGGCATTCCTAAGATTTAGTGGCTACGAACACTTTTGAAATAGAGGAAATACTGCACAGGAAATTTTTGAGCGGGAAAAACAAAAAGACGCACACATTGAAAGGAGGAAAGATAACAAAATAGATAGTAGAAGACGCTTGGAAATTATCTTCAGTTTTCTTCAAACTCCACAGGCATTCCTAGGGTGCCTGAGTGGCTCTATCAGTTAAGTATCTGCCTTCTGCTCAAATCGTGGTCTCAGGGAGCCTGGTGGCAGTATGGGGCTCCCTGCTCAGTGGGGAATCTGCTTCTCCCTCTTCCTCTGCCTCTGCCCCCCTCATACTCTTTGTCTCAAATAAATGAATAAAATCCCTTTTTAAAAATAGGCATTTCTAGAGACCTCTGGTCTCTGTTCCAGAGTCAGAGCTCAAATCTGTGTTCTTAGAGCGGCATGTAAAGATGTGTTTTTATTATTATTATTTTATTACAGTGTATTGCAGCCCAATAAGGTGCTTTTGACTGCAAGTCTTATTGTGGAGAAGCGCCTCCTTTTAGGTCTTTTTTAAAATTTCAAATTTGAACTAAAGATGGTTCAGGTTCCAAATATGAACTAAATTCCCTTTTTCCTCTCATCCATCTACCTCTAAATTCTGGAAGATGAGAATACTAACTACACAACAAAATTGCTTTGTTCCTTTGGTTGAGAGCAGCATGTCCTTATCACTCTTTTATTTTACAGGGAACTTAAAGCTGATTTCTTTTCTCTGCTCCTGAAGACAGTTGATCCTTTTAGTGTTTATTTCACGATGTCTTTGTTTAATGAAATATGCTTGATTTGCAGCAGTAAGCATACCTTAACAAAGTTGTCAAATTCGTTGTACTATAGCAAATGGGCATTAAAATTAAAAAGGAATTGTGTTAACAGTATTTATGAAATGATAATTCTTGAATATTTGAAATTAGACTGCATACTCATTTCTTTAATTGGTCAGGTGCCTTCCACTTTTTTAAATTAAATTCTCTTTTATCATTTGGCAAATTTAGGGACAGATCACTTTGGGGAGGGGAGAGCTGTTACTTTTTTTTATTCAATAGGTAGTTGGATTAATAACAAATAATCCTATACCTTGTATGGGGCATGTGACTTGAAATAAAAGCTTTACTTGTGTTCTTTACCTTACCAGCTCTATTGAATTCATATTGTTAGTTAAATACAACTAAGATTGGTTAGTTAAATACAATATAATTAAAAATCAACATAAAAATCAACATAATTAATTCCATTAGCACCTAACTAAGAAGGCAGAAACCTATCAGTCATTTAAAAAATTCTGTCCTCTTTACTCCCCATACCTAATCCATCACCAAATCCTAATCATTCTACTTCCAAAATATATCTTAAAAATCCCAATTTTATCTTTCGTGTCCTACCCTAAGCCAAGCTGTATTTTTCCCTAGGATTGCTGCAATAGCCTTGGGTACTGTGGCTTCTCCTTGCCCTTACCTCCTTGTCATCTCTCCTTCCCTGTCTCCCCCCAGTCTCTCTCCCATGCCTGGAAACACACAAGATGGTTTGTTTTGTTTTGTTTTGTTTTTAATAAGAAAAACCATGTGCTGTATCCTGTCACTGCTTTTCTTACAAATGTTCATACTCTTGTTAATGACCTATCAGACTTGTATGACCTAGCCTCTGCTTACTTTTCCAAATTCATCGTGGGTGCCTTCTTCCCCTTTACCTTCCGTGGCTTCCCTGTCAAGTCTTCACACAGGCTCTTCCTCACACTCTGCAGAGGTTAGCCTTTAGGTGTCCACTTGACGGTCACCTCAGGGAGCCTTTCTCCTGAGACATTCTATACTCTCTCCACAAGCTGTTTGTTTCCTTTGTATCATGTTGCAAGTTGTAATTATATGTTATTTTGTTGTTTATGTGCTTTTTGTAGGCTTCAGGTAGTCAGGGTTTATGTCTGTTTTATATGCCCAAGGTCTAGTTTAGGATTTGGCTCTCAAAAAATATTAGTTGAATGAATGAATGAGGGAATGACTAAACTCTGCAGATGAATATCTCGGTAAATTATTAATGTCTCAGGGCCACATCTTCCTCCTGTAATATATATGTAGTATGTATGTGTATACATATTATGTGTGTGTGTGATATCACACACACAGACACACACACACACAGGTCTAGAAGGCATCACTACTGGGATTTCCATCGGCACACAAACTAAAAAGGTCCCAAACCCACTTCATTGTGTGGTGCCCTTCCTGTATTCCCTCTTTCCATCACTGACACTGCGACAAATTTGCCCAATCCAGAAATCTGGCAATCACAGGAGATTCCTTCCCTCTCCTCATGGCCCATATCCAGCGGATCATAAAACCCCATCAAAGTGGTAAGCTCCATCTTTTCCTTTACTTCCCACTTCCCCTCCAGTTAGTCAGGACCTCCCAGTTTCCCATCAGCTTTACCACACTGGGTCCCCTACAGCTCTATTCTGGGCGAATTGATCTTCTTGCTGTTCCTCAAACATGGGAAGCATATCCTTCCCTTAGGATGATGTATTTATCCTTACACATTCAGTTCTCCACGCAATGTCCCCTTTCTGACATGCCCTCTTTTTTTTTTTTTTCAAAGATTTTATTTATTTGACAGAGCTAGAGAGAGTGTGTGGGAACACAAGCAGAGGAAGTGGGAGAGGGAGAAGCAGGCTTCCCGCCAAGCAGGGAGCCTGTAGTGGCTCCAAACCAACCGAAGGCAGAAGCCTAACTACTGAGCCACCCAGGTGCCCCTGAGATGCCCATTTTAATCAGCCTACACAAAATCACAGTCAACCCTTTCACTTTCTACTCAATTTTTTCAGCACTTACATTATAGATGTATGTGCTTTATTGCTTATTATCTGTATTCCCATAAACACAAAGGCAGAAATTTTGCTCTTGTTCATTGCTGGATCTTCAGTGTCTCAATGTGTGGACATAATAGGCGCTCAGTAAATGTTTCTTGTGTCCTAACTTGTCTCTCTGACCTCACTGGCACCTGCCTTCATCCATCCTCTAAGCTGCCATCAGAGTGATTTTCAAAAACCCACATCTGCTTTTCTCTTTTCAGGGGAACCCTCAATCTCCATCATGAGGGCCAGTCTCATGTTGAATAGCCATTGCCCAAGGCCACCCAGCTACCAAGTAGCAGAGCTGGGATTCAAATCTGGCTTGGACTGACTTCAAGGATCCAAGCTCTTCAAAACTGTATTTTCCAGAAACACCAGACTATTCAGGCTTACAACACACTGGCCCATTTCACACCTCCATGCTTTAGCATACGCTATCTCATCTGTCAGGAATGTTCTTCCACTTCTTTCTTACTCACCTTGTAAATTCCTACTCATCTTTCAAGACCCAACCCAAATGTCACTCCATCTTGAAACTTCACTCTTCCATCAGCCTTAATGAATTGCTTCATTAGCTGTCCGACCACAGTAAATTACACATATTTCTATTTTTGCATAATTGTAATTTTTCACTTACCTTTTATCCACACAGTGAGTACTCAATGAGTAACTATTGGATGATAGCTTAAGTACTTAAGAGTCCATTTTGCTGTTGAAATGGATAAATTTTCATTGCAAATGACTATTTCTTTACCTTCCTAATCTTTAGCTTAGCTTTTCCCAAGTCTCTCTAGACTCCTAACTTAATTGGCTACTTAGAGCATTTGGAAGGTGTAGCATTTAGGAATTCCTTTCAGCTCCCAGAGACCAAGAATAACTTGTTAACACAAGACAGAACTCTTTTTTTTTTTTCCCTCTTGCAAAGGTAGTCCAGGTCAGGGATGGGGCTCCATAACCATCAATTACTCATTTTACCTTTCTGTTCCAACAGTCATATTAAGTAACTTCCATTCCCACAACTGCCTCATGGTCCATGATGGATGCTGGAGCTGCGGCCATCACATTTTTTTTCTTTTTTAAAGACAGGAAAAAGGAGAAAGTGTTATTAAAGTCACAGAACAGCTATATAAAATTTTGTAGATTCTTGATACCTCTTGGGTTTGGTCCTAGAAGATCCTCCTGTCACAGCAAGACAGATTAACCCTGATTATAACTGTGTTAACATGTTTTGCCGCAGGTAGCAGTTATTTTAAAAATTGCCACAAAATCCTTTCACTCTTCCCATTGAGAGGTGGAGTGTGTATTTGCTCCATGCAAATCTGGACAACTTTATTTTGACCAATAGAGTATGGCAGAAGTGATGCTCTAAAACTTCCAAAGCTAAATCATAAAAAAATCATGAAGCTTCTCCCTGACCCTCCTAGAATGTGTGCTCTAGGTTAAACCAGTTGCTGTGCAAGAAGTCTGAGTACCCTGAGATGCGGAAGAGGCCACGTGTAGTCACTCTGTTGACAGCCCTGGCTGAGCTCCTAACCAAAAGCCAGTATCAACTATCTGCTCGTGTTGCATGTCCCACCTGACATCTCAGGGCAACCACATGAGAAGCCCTACGAGAGAACCGCCTGGCTGACCTGTCCCCTAAAGTCCAGTAAAATGGTTGTTTTAAGCTGTTGGGCTTGAGAGATATATTTGCTCACAACAATAGATCATTGAAGCACTATCACTGCAACACTATCGGAAGTGACTTCTGGTCTGTCCTAACGAGGACTCAATCAGTGGGTGCCATCATTACCGAATCATTTCTTTCAAAGAACCCGTCTGGTAGGATCCTGTCTGTTTACACTCGTATTGATCTATCAGTAAATCCTGAATCTCACAAATTGTAAACCCAACAATATTTTTGCATCATTTCCCTCAAAGTTTTTCTTCTTCTTCTTTTTTTTTAATCTCTGAGGCTTTCAGCCTGACGTTTTACCCAAGGAGTCAGTAGGTTACAGACATAGCTACTCTCTCTTAATGTTCAATGACATGTTGTCTATTGCTTTGGAGAGAAACCTGCCTAGAACAATTAAGACAGCTTGCAAGTTTCACCAACTCTTCATTATGTGGATAGGAACTGGTTATGCAGCACCGTGCATGATTTCAACATAGATTCTTGGTTAATAATATTCTTTTTTAAAAATTCTCCTTGAATACATTATGCTAAGTGAAAAAAGTCAGTCATGGCAGGACAAATACTGTATGATTCCACTTCTATGAGCTACCTAAAATAGTCAGATTCATAGAGAAAGTAGAATGGTGGTGGCCAGAGGCTGGGGGTTAAAGAATAAACCAGAATTTCAGTTGAAGAAGATGAAAAATGTCTGGAGATGGATGGAGATATGGCACAACAACATGAATGTACTTAATACCACTGAGCTATGCACTTAAACACAGTTAAATGGTAAATTTTATGTTCAGTATATTTTACCGCAATAAAAAAAATTCTCCATTCCAACGGCTCCTATAAGGATCAAGACAAGCAGAAACAGTCTCCTAATGGATCAGATAACAATCCTTTGAGGAACATAAAACAGGATGAGCTCCTTTCTTGTTTAAAAGCCCCCCTGACATAGTAAATAGAAAGATAAATATCCTCTTCTGGTCTGATGACATTGTTTTATTATCGCGAACCAAAAGTGGCCTCAAAAACAAACAAACAAACAAAAAGCCCAAAACAAAACAAAACAAAAAAAGCTAGTTACAGTATCTAACAGCTGTCCAAAAGAATGGCTTTGCTTTGATGAAATTAAAGTCATTGCGTTCCGGAGCTATTCTAATTCATTCAGGTTCATTTTGCAAGGAACTCATCCTGGAGTTCTATCAGAAAGCTTTGTCCCTTGGTCAGAGCGGTTGGGCAGTCCCACTGATGTTTTCCTCCAGCCACTGTGGGTGATTAGGAAACACCAGCTTTGAAATATTTTCCATGCCAAAACAGTGTGGAGCTCTAGGGACTCAATTAAACATTTGTTCAAGCGTTGGAGCACATTCAAAGCAACTTCCTAAGGAAAATTTTGGCTCACCCTCGAGATGCCCCACAGCCTCCTATGAGGAAAACTCGGGTGGTCTTCACTGGTGTGAATACACGGATTTGCTTCTACCCCTTTAGTAGATGGATGACAAACTTAGCATTTGCTCAGTTGTTATCCAAACCCCGTAATCTGTACTCTATGGTCCAAAGTAATACCAACACTCTGGGCTCCTGCCAAAGAGAATAATCTTAATTTTAAATTATTTGGCTCCAACTGAGAGGAATGCTATGTAGAGAAGACTTCCTAGTGGATATATTACTTAGTGTTCAGGGTGAACCCCCAAACACTGAATTATATTAGTTTAGTCTGCAAAGACTCATCTTTACCCAGGTCTTTATTTTTATGGGAGGTTATTACAGAAAACAGAGCTGTGACATCCCCCTTTTCTTCTTCTATGAAAGTTCTCTTATCTGTTACATCCCTCTCTGCCCTTTAGGATAGTCTGCATGGTGTATTTCTTTTATAATTTAGTTTCATTTGAAAAAGGGCATTCTCGGGACGCCTGGGTGGCTCCTTGGGATAGGTGTCTGCCGTCAGCTCTGGTCCTGATCCCAGGGTCCTGGGATGGAGTCCTGCATCAGGTTCTCTGCTCCATGAGGAACCTGTTTCTCCCTCTGCCTCTGTCTCTCTCAAATAAATAAATGAAATCCTTTTAAAAATTAAAAAATATATATATAGGCATTCTTTGCACTTCTCAACAGCAAGATTGGTGTCAGGATTTTTCTGTCTTTACCTTGAGTGCTAAGAAGCTCAGAGCCAAATCTGAAGCTTGATCTCACTAATCATGTTAACTCTTAGGGTTGCCTTATTTCAAGTTTCCACTTCTTTTCTTTTTTGGTTTCCTATTTTGATTTTACCAATTTATTTGGAATGGGATGTTTTTAGTCATGGACCACCCACGTCCTTTTTAGAAAGAAGTAATAAGTACAACATACTTAGCTCATAACTTTTAACTCCCTTTGATTGTGTCACCTCAGCTCAGACTCAATTTAGAGGAATTGACCCCAAAAATGAGTGCTTAAGAAACTTAAAAAGGAAGAGAGTAATGATTTAAAGCTCATGGAAGGAAACATACTGAAGGTTCTAGAAGAGGCGGTATGCTAAATCCATATCAATCACCCTCTAATGGGGAAATGACCTCTAGAGAATTCCTTCACTTCACGTGGATCCCAAGACAGAGATGAAGTTCTTCTAGAGTCAGCTTAATAATGGGCAATCCTTCAGCTGGGAGGAATCCCACCTCCACAGAATTCCCAGGACTTTATTTAGATCCTATCTTGAGGCATTTATACTTTCTACCTTTGGATTGTTTCAACTTTCTTCGTGTCTCCTCTCACCAGTCTGGCTGATCTGTGAGGGTGGGAGCCCTGAATTTATTCATAGTCTACTCCTTTTCCAATTCTTTCCTGCCCTTCCTACCAGAAGTTTGTTCAAATATTCACTGAATGAAAAATAAGTCATTCACTTACTCACTCACTAACTGAATGATGTTCTTTTTTTTTTTTTTTTTTTTTAAAGATTTTTTATTTATTTGTCAGAGAGGGAGACAGAGCACAGGCAGACAGAATGGCAGGCAGAGGCAGAGGGAGAAGCAGGCTCCCTGCTGAGCAAGGAGCCCGATGCGGGACTCAATCCCAGGACGCTGGGATCATGACCTGAGCCAAAGGCAGCTGCTCAACCAACTGAGCCACCCAGGCGTCCCTGAATGATGTTCTTTGAAAGGTTTCTTTGCATGTGTTATTTACTCTTGGGAATCTGCTGTCTCTTTCTCTGCAGTGTCAAACTCTGGACATTTGCCCAGACAGGATACCAAGATGTAAGGAGCATGTGACAGTCTTTGCATTGCTTTGTTCTCCAGATATGATCAGCCATAAAGTTTCTGATAAGTAAATGGGTGTGTCTCAGGAAGTCCTTTCTGTTCCTTTCCAAAATTATCTCCATCCTTAAATTCACTTTCCAAAATTTCTAGACTTATTTGTCTGGAATGATGGAATTGACAGAGTTTGGAACACATTCCTAGAAGATTCGGTTTAAACACCAATTTGTATGGTGTGCCATTTGTGATTTTCCTACCAGGGATAATTAAAAAGAAAAACTAAATAGAAATCTGCTATAAAATATTTTTGGGGTTTATTTCTTTGTTTTAAATCTACTGGCTGAATCCTTGTCACTGGGGATGGGGGTGGGAGGGAAGGGGGAAGGGTTGAGGTGGGGGAGACAGAATTTATAAAGGAAAGTCTGACAAGCTAACCCGCAAGCACGTATACATAATGTTGTTTGTGGGTGGGTGGAAGCTGCAGTTCATTCATATTCCTTAGGTGTCCCGAATGACCCACTGCTCCGCTCTTGCGCTTTTAAATTAAGGCTTTTGTGTTTCTTTCTCCCTCTCCTGCGGAGTCGCAGTTAGCAGCCTGCCGCGGCCCCCTCTCTATCCCACCCAGTGCCAGACCGAGCTGAGGCTCAGGGAGATCCCGCGCACTGTTCCCGGGACTGGCTCCGCTGCGCGTCTGGGTCCCCGCGTCCTCGCTGCCGCCGGGAATCGGGACGCGCCGCGGGAACGGCCTGGGCCGCCCCCTAGACCCCACATCCCCCCTCCCCGCGCCCTGGGCTCGGCCACTGCAGGCCTCCTGCAGCCAGTGGCCGGCCCACTGCCCGGGACCCCCGCCGGCTGGGGCGCGAAAACTGACCCCCGGGGGAGCAAACATCTGCATCCCGAGGGCAGCGCCGGGAGCGTGCGGACGCGTCCTCAGTGCCCAAGACAGAGGTGGCTGCACCCCGAAGTCGCCTTCCGGGAGCCCACCATGGGTGTCCCCTAGATGGTGTGGGCTCCGGCGTCTGCGGCGCGCTAAGGCTCGCTCCTGGGGCGGAGCGAAGGGTTTTTAAATTTCTCCCTCCGGGCGGACGTCCCCTCTCCCTGCCCGGCAAGTGTACGGCTCAGCCACAGCTCGGGCCGGGCGATTCGACTTTCACCAATTACGGGCGAGTTTGGAGCTGACATTAGCATTTAAAATTAATATGGTTTAAAAAAAAAAAATAGAAGAGGGCGGGGCTGGAGTGGAAGTGGAGAGTAGGAGAGAAGTGTGTTAAAATCTCTCCCAAACCACAAGCAACCTAACTTGTTGCGAGGTTGTGACAGTTTATTGGCTTTCCTCAAATGTCCTCGGATTAGCCTGACAGCTCCTTTCCTTAAAATGCCCAGTAAAAGCCCCCGACTTCGGGGCAGTTAAACGGTGTCACTGAATCCAATCTCGGAGCGATTACGGAGTTAATTCACATAATAAGCAAATCATAGACTTGACAGATTAGTATATGAACACAGACAAATTGTTCCATAAAATATTTTGATACTGATTGTTTTATTAGTAATGTTAAGCCTCTTCATGGCTGTTTTTGTTTCTCGGGACTGACGTGTTAAACAATGCTCACTGCTAAATAAATAAACCAAAATGGTGTGAACTAATTGTCTCCGTCATTTAACTGTACAGTTGCATTAACATTATGAACACGATTATTGATCATTCTACTCGGTATATACACTGTCAAGATTTTTTTCAGTAGCAAATGTTACCCACAGAGAAAAAAATGCTAACTCAAAGTGGACTTGAATCATACTTTTTGATTTTTAAAGATGTCTTTTTTTTTTTTTAAAGATTTTTTTTATTATTTATTTATTTGACAGACAGAGATCACAAGCAGGCAGAGAGGCAGGCAGAGAGAGAGGAGGAAGCAGGGTCCCTGCTGAGCAGAGAGCCCGATGTGGGGCTCAATCCCAGGACCCTGAGATCATGACCTGAGCCGAAGGCAGCGGCTTAACCCACTGAGCCACCCAGGTGCCCCTGATTTTTAAAGATGTCTTAAGGGTTGTTGAATCCTTAGACCAGGAGAGAATTTAAACTGCTTGTGTCCTATCTATTAAAAGCAATTTCGCCTATTATTATGGATGTGAGCAAAAAACCAAACCAAACCAAACCAAAACAACAAGGGACATAATCTTGTAAGTCAAAACTTAGAAAAATATGTCTCACCTAAGGAAGAAAAATAAATTGTAATTTATTTTTCATTTTATCAAAAAATGCTCTGTGTAGTTTATTCAATGCTGTATGTAATGATTTTGAGTTTTAATAAAGCCATGTATATCTGAGATCAAAATGATTAATAAGCATTTTGCTGATAAAAAAGAAACACAGCAACTCAATCCTTTACATTCCAAGTAAAACCTCATCGACAAGGAAACTGTTTAAAAATGTAAGTCTTAATAACTTAAGTAAGGTGTTACATATCACAGAAGTAGGTGAAAAGACAAATAATTTAGCTGGCATTTCACTTTCTCTCACAAACTGGAATCTTCTATGGTGAGCTGGATTTGGGGTAGGGGTGAAGAATTGGAAAAGAGGAAGGAACAAACTAAAGAAATTTTGGTTCTTGAAGAACAATATAAATATGATAATAAAGTGAAGACCTATGTTTTTTATAACGAATAAAGTACAATAGTAAAACTTGTTAAAATTTCCTGCAACCAGAGGAGATGTGCAAGCATCACCACGTACACTGTCTGGGTATTCTTTTTCTGGGCACTAATTTAACTAAAAATATGTTTCCTAGTAAAAGAAGGAAGAAAATTCAGAGACATCACTGAAACGGTATAGTTTTGGAGAGAACAGCTTAGCACCTGTAGTTATTAATAGCCTTGGAGAAACTGTGGCATGAGGTTGTTACCATTAGACCAAAAGTCAAATTTGCCCCCATATTTTAAAGAACGATAGGAGAATTTGAAGTACTTCAGAAGAGAGAGCTACCAGAAATAGAAATTTAAATTACATTAATCAAAAATATTAAAGAAATTGGCTTTTTGATCCTGGGAAGCAAAGTTCAGGATTGCTAACGTTCAGTGATCTAAGTGATACCTTTAGATCCTGGAGTTGGGAGATACTGAAAGATTCAAGACAAAGGAATGAGACTTCCGGGGCACTGGGAGGGATGGACATTAGTACCTGAAAACTTTCTTTCTTTTTTTTTTTTTAAGATTTTGTTTATTTATTTGACAGACAGAGATCACAAGTAGGCAGAGAGACAGGCAGAGAGAGAGAGAGAGAGAGGAGGAAGCAGGCTTCCCGCTGAGCAGACAGCTCAATGCGGGGCTTGATCCCAGGATCCCTGGGATCATGACCTGAGCCAAAGGCAGAGGCTTAACCCACTGAGCCACCCAGGTGCCCCCTGAAAACTTTCTTGAACATGATGTTACTGAATAGTAACAAGCCACTAAGCAATGCATTATTCCTTCAAGACTATATTTCAAATACCTACTCAATGTTTAGAAATTTCTTGACTAGCTGAGGAAGAAAGCAGGACTTGAGCATCCTTCTGGTTGTTCATTATGAAGAACTACATAGAAATAAAACACGTCCAGGTGTATTTCATTAAGGTATTATTTCAATAATGGATTTTTCCTTTGTCATTTTTTCCTGTATTCCTATAATTTATTTGCATTTTCATAAGACTAGTCACCTACTAGTTTGGCCTGACTAGATAAACTTTCTGAACCTCATTTTCTTCAACTGCTATAATAGTTCCTATCTCACAAGTTGTCATGACCAACTGATACCATGATGTACTTCCATCACGTTTCATCATGTTTTAAAAAGGTAATCATTAAGAGAAACTCCCTACAAATTTATATTATGGGTGGTGACTTTCTGCATTTTTTTATTGCTGTATTGATTGACTTTTTGGAAAGGATCAAGCTCATGCTTGCTTTTTCTTGCTAGGCTTTTAAATTTTGATTAATTTTTTTCTTTTGAGAAACTAAATGAATATACTAGACCTACCCCTATGGATAGAGCCTTAAGGAACAAATTCACTTTTAAAGTTAAACATCAGAATTTCCCGTGGTGGGTCCCAGTGATTCAATACTGACCCAATGAGTCAGAACTCCAGGGGTGGGTTTCAGAGATCCTCGTTTCGGAAAAGTTCCACAAAATAAGATGCATGTCTCCCAAATCTGAGAAACTTGCCTTAAGAGTTAAATGTATTACCTTCCTTCTATAGCCAGATATGTTAGTTGTGTTTGTATGTTGAGATCATGGAATTAAGCTAGCTTATGAACAGCATCTTCACTTCCCTGCCTTCAAGGAAATTTCAGACTGCTGATGTCCTCTGTTACTTGTGAACTATTCTGGCTTGTACTCCTTCAAACTCAGAAAGGCTGATAGATCATTTGGTCTCCTAGAGATCTCAGAGCCTAAACTTTAAGATGACTGGAATTTTTCATCCATGTCTTCCGAGACTGATAGATATGCTCTTACTGATGAAGCTGGGATAACGGGTGGAAATTGTGTCTGCCGTGAGCAAACAATATATGATGAGCCTACTAAACTTAGACCAGGCTATCTGGAATCAACTTGGGAGCATCAGAAAGATCTCAGAAGAAACTCCATAACCAAGAGCCACTCATTCTCCCTGGGACCCTCAGATCCTCACTCACAGCTGAAAAAAGAGAACTTAGGATGCTTTGGGGGAATGCAGCGTGGTCCTACAATGCAGATGGCTAGTCCTAGGTAGAAGAGGAATATCTTCCTTGAGGATTCACATGTCACCATTCTGTTAAGTTTCAAGTTTTTTTTTTTTTTTAAAGATTTGTTTATTTATTTGGGGGGGAGGGTTGCTGAGCAGAGGGAGGGGTAGAGGGACAGGGAGAGAGAATCTCAAGCTGACTCCCCACTGAGTGCCCAGTCTGAGTGGGGCTTGATCCCAGGACCATGAGATCATGACTGAGCCAAAATCAGGAGCCAGATGCTTAATCCATTGAGCCACCCAGGTGCCCCAAGCTCTAAGCTTTTAGACAACCAAGAAATGTCCTGAGGTGAAGTGTGTCCTGGGGCTCCTGAGCAGATGAAATCCACAGCTGGTCCTTCGGCAGAATTCCCAAGTCACAGTAGAGCTTCTCGGTCTCTGAGGGTGAACTGTAACTTCTTTCTCCATTTGCTGACCAGTTCCTCATTTCCCAGCTTTCTCTGAAAAGCTCAAATGTTTTACAGGCCCAATATAATTAACCTTCCCAGATTCTCCCTCTTTTTCTCTGCCTTTGTAGTACGGAATTGCCTTAATCTTTCGTTTCCATTCCTTCCTATCTGTTGACATTTTCATCTCTTAACTTTCCACTTTTCCGTATTATTCTTTCTATCTGGATGCCATGACAGGAAGCCTGACTAGAGGAAGGCCAAAATTAACATATGAGGACCAGATTGAAAGGCTAAGAGACAAGACGGAGATGGTTGGAAAACTTTATAGGGTTTAACAGATCTTTTGGGAATAGGTGTAATCCGCAGCTCTGGATCCAAAAAAAAAAAAAAAGAAAGAAAGAAAGAACGAACATTTGAATATCAGTGTTACTTTGGAAAATATAAGTATTAGAGGTGTGTGTGTGTGTGTGACCGCAAACTTTATCTTTCCTAAATTCTGAAAGCAGCCAAGAGATTATGACTAAGTAACATGAATCCAAGAGCTAATTTTGGATCACTCCATGTCAGCTGCAGAGATGAGCTTAAAATACAAAGTCTATGAGAACGATGCTCTGTAATTTAAGGACCAAGTCACAAAAGGGAGAATGTTCGATGGGCTCTCACATTTAATCCTAATGAAATTTGTTGTTGAAGCTGTCTTCTTACAACTGTCTTAACATTTTCATGTGTGTATATTTTCAATCCCCTGCCGTTCTTCACTGTCTTATAAGATAAGCACGTTGTTGCTTCTTTCCTTCATAAACCATGAACTTCCTGTCTATTTCTACAGATGAGAACACTGAACTGCTTTTATTTGTAATCCGTTTCTGAACTCTCACTAAAGCATGAACCCCTGTACATTATCACAACCCCAACTTCCTTGCAAATTACTTCTCATGTCTTATCTAAAAAAAAAAAAATGAATGAAAAGAGCCTGAGCAAAATAAGATTGGCATTTCTAGAACAATGGCATGAACATTTCATATTATAGAGCTTGAAGGCCGGAAAGGTCATAACGCTCTGGACATCAATGCATACACAAAACATTCACCATTTTTTTTCAAGCTTTTCCATAAATTTGGCTTAGTTGGGGGCAGATTCTTGCCCTTTTCTAGGTGAGAAAAAACAATCAAGTTAAAACTATAAAACAATTCTATAGTTTAAGCTTTCATTTTGAGAATTAATTGGAGTTTGAAATAATTTCTAAAAACAAATGTGTAAATTCTTAGAAAACCAAAACCAAACTAAAAATGGAAACAAAGCAGAGGTTCATTGAATATTACAGCAAGTCAGTTCTCCAGTTTTGCAACTTAACCTCCCTTAGAACCTTCAGATTTTACATAATGACACATCTAGTAAAAGAGAAATCATTCATCTAAGAACGAATTGTATAACATTAAGGAATGTGTTACAGGACGGATGACTATCTTACTAAGCTTAAGTGTGAATGTTCAACATTTGAACAGATCTGTTACTATATTCATATCTATGAAAGCTTTTCTAGGGAAGAAATTTGTATACTAAAATATGTTTTAAAAAACAAAACACAAATCTGATCTTGGGAAAGAAATCTAGATATTGATATAAGGTGAGAAACATATCTGAAAAAAAAATTTTTTTAAATTATAGTTGACATACAGTATTATATTAGTTTCAGTGAACAACATAGTGATTTGGGATTTATATACATTACCAAGCAATCACCACAATACATCTAGCTACTATCTGTCACCATGTAAAGCTGTTACTATATTATTAACTATGCTGTTCACTGCATCTATACCTGGGAATTCGTAATGTTTTTTACTTCTTTGCTTATCAGCTCCACTTAAGCTAACAACAAAAAAAACACACCCTGCCCTTTTCCTCAATCAGCTTTCCATTCATTCATAAATACAGTGGGCTTTGCCCTGGAATTAGATCTTTCATTCTTTAAACAGCCTGCTTGACCTGTGAAAGTTTTCAACTAATCAAGGAAACAAAACAAAATGTGAAATAAGCTCCAAAGACTTAAGGTTATTCCTGTAGGATAAACAAGGTCTCTTATCACATACAGTTCTACAAACCCTTGAGATTGTCCAAAAAGGGAAGATTTAAAAATTTAATTTCCCTCTTAACTGACAGTTAGGAATCCCATAAAAAGGTTAACTGGTCACCATATGAGAAAGAGAGGGGGTGGGGAAAGGAAGAGAAGCATCAGATTTGGAAGGAGTTAGACCTCTCTCGGCATCCCTATCTGTTTCTTCTGTTTATAAGGAAGGAACAGCTAATGAGTATCAGACCAAGTTAGAAACCAAAAGTCTCTGGTTGTAGGGTCAAACAACTGATGGGCCTTTAAATATTAAAAAAAAAAAAAAAAAAGAACAAGTTGCACAATCAATGTTATGCTTTAAATAATCTACTTAAATAATCTCAGAGTTGTTTCAAATTTCATTCCTCGAAGTAAAATGAAATCCAGAGACGTAAGTTTTCATCAAACAACTTGATATGTTTGTAACATATATATACAATAACAATAAGCTCATACACAGATGTCTGACTTCCAATGTTTTAATATTGTAGGCACCTGAATCATTAAATTAGAGGAAGTGCTACAGATCTATTTTAATAGAACATGAAATAAAATCTTTGTACATTTCAAGCGGTTGGGATTACTTGTATAGAAATTGATAAATAAGAGCTTAAATCTTCTCGAATCACACTATGTCATCATTTTAAGGGCTCTACGCGCTTTCCTTGGAGAGTCAGTACAGCAGACGGTAAGCCCCTCTAGGAACCGCGGGCGTCCCGGTATAATAAAGACAGAGCAACCTGAGCGGGAACCATGCTTGGCTCTTTTAACCACGCTATTTATCACAATAATGAAACTCTGTCAAAAGCAGTTGGTCAGGACGATGCATTACACAGCTGAATCATAAAGCATGGTTACCACCAGTACCCAAAGACCTCAGGACTCTGGCCACCTCTCAGATAGGCTTGACATTTGTCCTGCTTTGTTATTAATGCCTCTTGCACTCTCAACTGTGTTTACAATATTGTGGTGCTCCCTTGGTGAGGTTGTGGGAAGCAGCTGGGCAGGATGCAAGTAGATGGTCCAAAGCAGGAGGAGAGTCAAACCAGGAGGGATCAGAGCAGTCCGTTCAAAGTCCTAGAAAAGGCAAGACAAGAAAAGAAAACCAGGAGACCATGTGTGGGGCATCTTTTTTAGCCCTCTGGGGGGAGGGGTAGGCAACACAGGGAAGGAAGTCGGACTCAGAGGTGGGTTTGATCACAAACTGAAAAGAACCTCCAGGATTAAGTTAAATGAAGACATTCAGCATGTGGGAGAGACGAAACGGTTCTTTGAAACCCTGGCTAAGGCACTAGACGACGTGAAACTGCAGTATTAGCCTTCAGTTAGACATGGTTTGCATTACCAAATTCTCTGGACACACAAAAGTCATGCAAACTCATTGTAAAGGATGTCTTCCAATCCGCACAAAACGGCCCAGGATTATATAAACTCCAGATACAAACTGGAATGTGAAAGTCTAACTGACTCTTTCCCAATCCCATTACTTCTCCCAGAGGCAATTAGTAGTTCGTAGTTCTAGTGAGCCATGCGGCGCGTGCGCGCACACACACAAACACACAGTTTCGTTTTTTTTTTTTTTTTCCATATACACACGTGTATGTTCTGCAATTTGCTAAACAGAGTGTCACAGTCCTCTCACCATGTCAAATCACATAGCTCAGCCTCACCCTGATGGTGGTTACAGATGATTTTGAAACATCAAATGTTGTGAACTGATGGAATCACGTCCCCTCCCCGCCCCATCTTCAGCGGCAATCCCTCGCTGTCCTTTCATTCACTTGTATTCATTCCCTGGCTTCCAAATGTCCGCAGTCAGCGTGGCCCCGTGTCAAGCACAGGGGTAGTCTGAAGGTGCAAGATACAGGCTTTCGATGCTCAAGACTTCACCTCCCGCAGAGGAGCTAAGCCCTAGCTGTTGTATTCATCTGGTTGTGAAATATAAAGCTGGTGAAAGCCACCCTGAATCCAGTTGTGCTGGGGCCAGAGTATTCATAGGAAGGGAGTAAATAAACAAGTAAATAACCGGCTAGCAGCCCAGACTATAGGAGGATCAACAAAGCCACAGGAGGTCCGAAGCCCTGCTGGTTTCCAGCCAGGCCTTGCTGCAACCATCCCCTCCATGCAGCACCGCCAGATCAATCTTCCCGCAGCAGGGCTTTGATCACGCCACTGCCCTTCTCAGAAGCCTCCCATGACCCTTATGGCCTTGCCTCTTTTCCCATCTGGTACAGCCATCACTTCATCCACGTTGCCGTCCCATGAGCATGGAGGTCACTGGGATCGGCTGGGGGAGACCCGGGAGTTGTCGCCACAAGGTCTGAGTGTGAAACTTGCTTCTGTCGCCTGCCAGCTGGAGGACGCTTGGTAACCCACGCAGCGTCCCCAGATCTAGAGTCTTCATCTGTCCCCTGTCCATACTGAACATCTCATGAGTTCGGGGTGCAGCTGGAATGAGAGAATGTTCTTGTTAACTGGCAAGTGCTTTGGGAGTACAAGATGCGTATATGTATGTGGCACCCACATGTTGAAAAACACTGGACGATCCTGTCCTTCTAAATCTGGCTCGTGCTTCCCTTTGTGACAGGCCTGCAAGGAAAGTTCAATATTTTTTTTTCAACTCTGAAGGACAGATGGGATTTTGAGAAGAAAATGGGAGAATGGCATAAGAATATGTAAAGGGCCTGGAGAACCGACAGTGCGTGTGCTGTTCGGCAAACTGCCGACAGTGCTGTTCGGCGAACGGCAAACCATCTGATGGGTTGAAGTGTAAGGCTCACCAAGAGGGAGCAGGAACCCCCATGGTGAAGGGTGGGGACACGGGCTGTGTGTTAGAGGCCATGGGGGGGGGGAGCAGAGGGCTGGTGGGATCAGAGATCGCTAAGTCCCCAGTGCTCTGAGGGACTGATTGACAGAAGAGGGTGGTGAAGGTGAAGAGACTCCCTGGGAGACCAGGGCTGGGTTGGGGAGCAACGACTGAGTTCCTCAGCCAGCATTCTGCCAGAGGAAACAGAGAGGGATGGAGGTAGAGATCATTGGCTGGATTCTTCCTGGTCACTGAACTCTGGGCAAGAGGAAAGAAAGTTGGACGAGAAGGTTTTAAGCTGGGTGGGGATCTGGGGTTGGGAAAAAAAGCCCACTGAGGTCCAGAGAACACGTAGTCGAGGGAAAGTACAATCACTAGTCTGGGATGTGAGGGCAACAGAAGAGAACACGTGGTGGGCCATGAGAGTTGAACTGGCCAGCAAGGCAGCAGCCTACGGGTTGGATAGTGTCCGCAGTTTCCCACAAGCCGCACTGGTTCAGAAGTTGGATTGGAGCATACGTCTGCCATTCTCTATGAGTAAAAAGTGTACCCAGAAAATTAATAGTGAAAAGTGGACTCAAGGAGAATCTCAAATATTAAAGAAACAAACATTTTTCAGAGCCCACTTATTAGAAACAATTGACTTGCGGATTATAATTTATTCTCAGCTGTCTCATCTATTCATGAAAGAGTTTCCTTCAAAGGGTTTGGCTTAGAAATTTTATTAGCTATGTTTCAATGACCATATATCCTTAAAAGGAATCCAGATGCATTTCTTTACAAATAATCTTCAATTCAGACATTTTCCCAGTTCAAACTCACTTTGATTTCTGATATGTTTGAATAAATAAAGCGATGCTGCAAAGCTAATCTGTTTCCTGAGGATTTGAGAAATAACTTGGAAATCAATCGTAAAGCACTGGTCTCTGGAAAAACCCAATACTTTGCGACCAGATGCCTCCCAGAGTACCATCAACTGAGAAAAATTCTTCATTTGCATTATTCAACAAGGGAAATGGGAATTTCTCCCCATTGTCAAAATGAAGAAGTTTCTCTATTTTATGTGGGTTTGCTCCATTTCATCTTATGGTCTGCTATTACCTATACAGCAACAAAATATAGTTCACCATAAAAATGAGACTCATTTCAGCATAAATGAGAACTGGTAATGAAAATGGATTCTCACCTTGGGACAATAACTAGCCCAGAGAAAATCAACGGTGTAAGTCCCAGACTTTAAAATATACAACTTTATGTGGTCTCACTTGTTACAAATACTACACTGTTCAAGAAAAGTATTTTCAAGAACCCGCTAGAATTTTTGTAACTTTTCTAATTGATATTACATAATGAACCTTCTTGCAACGTTACCAATATAATTGGAATAATAGCTTAAGATCTTAATACAGTATACCCTTGGGGGCGGTTACTGGACTCAAGGGCAGCAGACATGTCTGTGTAGGGTAGTAAAAGCAAATACTTTGGAAACGATCCTTCCACATATGTAACAGAGTGTCAAGGAATTGATAGTCTTTTTGACCAGTTCATTTCTAGCAGCCGCTAAGACTAATATCTAATGTCTTCTTTTCCTTTTCCTTTTATTTTTTTTTTCCTCTTTAAGAAAAAGAAAAAAAACATTCCCTGTAGCAATCTAGGGAGGTCTGCTGAGGATACAGGAACATTGGCATGAATGTGTGGCGAGTGAGTGAGAGCCCTGGAGGTCTCTGTCTTTACTCCATATGGTCTGAAGTGAGTCTGATGGGATTTCAGATCACGGCCGGAGATAGCCAAGGATCTTGTGAAGCTCCTGAAGGAAAACTCCAAACTTTGCATCAAAACCTCAAATTCAGGTCAAGTTCACTGAGAGGTTTGCTGGAAATCACAAAACTCAAAGTGAACCTGCCTCAATTAAAAGAGGTAGGGGGCCATTTCAAGTGAATTTGAGGTGAATTATGGTTTCAGATGGAAATCGAGCAAAACTCAGTTTCAGCTGTGTTTCAGGGAAAGTAAGGGTGAGACTCAGCATGAACCAGTATTGTGTGCCCCCTCCCAGCTTCTCCTGAACCTCATGCCAACAGAAAACATGAAACCTCCAGCCAGTGAAGTTCATGACGTTTTTGTAACAGGCATGCTTTTGCCTCAGACCAGTGTACCCTCGCAGCCATGGTGTTCAGTGGCAAGAGGGCTTCAGGATTTCTGAAACAATGGATGAAGGAGTTTATGTTCTGAACATGTTTCATACGTACTGGCAAAATGCCTCATCCTATTCCCCATAAGACAGTGCTGGTAGCTTTGGAGAGAAACTTGGCGTGCTGGGTGGACATTAGACATTGTCATAATCCTCTAGCTAGCGGGATACACAGTCTTCCATCTCATGAACAGAGAGATCAAAAAGGCTAATGTTCTGCATTCCTGATTCTCAGGCCTAGAATTCTTTATTTATTTATTTATTTGACAGAGAGAAATCACAAGTAGATGGAGAGGCAGGCAGAGAGAGAGGAGGAAGCAGGCTCCCCGCTGAGCAGAGAGCCCGACGCGGGACTCGATCCCAGGACCCTGAGATCATGACCTGAGCCGAAGGCGCGGCTTAACCCACTGAGCCACCCAGGCGCCCCTCAGGCCTAGAATTCTATGCCCACTTGGGTCATGTGAGCATAGAAACTGAGGTATTTCTTGGCCCTTATCATACTTGTCCTGTCGGGGCTATCTCTTGAAAAGATGAAGATAAAAAGATTTTATAACTTCTCTCACTGTTGTGAGTCCCCCAGAGAAAGAAGGACAGAACTGTGGGGGGCGAGAATTGGGGAACTGGCTGTTGAAACCAGAACTGCTCCTGGGGAGGCAAGAGGAGTGTGTATCCTGGTGCGGAAGTTAGGCACCCTAAATCTGACTTCACTACAGCTCATTGGCCATCAGTCCCTGAGTGTGTGCGTGCCTCTGTGTGGACACCCTTGCGCATGTGTGTGCTCACGTACATGTATGCATGTACGTGTGTGCAGGAAAGTTGAAGAAAGGAAAGCAATCACACTTCTGTGACAGTCATAGGGAGAGAATTAACTCTAGCAGCTGCAAATAATTTCCCTAGGACAATTCAGGAATCACCTGAGACCTTGTTATGGCTGGAGAACAGGTTGGTGGGGAAGTTGGGAGCCCAATAGCTACGGAGGGGGGGGTCCTTCCAATTAGCGAGAGACCTTTAGTTTGTTGCCATTATGACTCCTCTATCTTTTGCTTCTTTCCACCTTGGCCTAGGTGGCCTGGCCAACTCCAGGAGCTCAGGTACAATACACACCCCTCTCCCTTACCCATTCCATCAGCGGGCTCTTCATTAAGATAGGGTTTGTGAGAATTTGAACAAGCTAAGGATAAGCGTTAGAATTAGCTAGAACTTGAACAGAGCTAAGGATTCGCTTGTATCACTTAAGAATTCTTGTATAAAACCACTGTAGAGAAAATGCTGAAACATGAGGGTCTTTAAACTATTCCAGAAATAGAAAAACAGCTCCTAATATTGTTATTTCCTTTTCCATGTGTAACTGTCCGAAGGGTCTCTTTGGGAAAAAAACGGTTAACCTGAGAAATGACAGTAAGACTGGAAACTCCTACCAAAAATGAGATAGTATGAAATGGTTCATATTGTCTTATAAAGAGATAATATGATATATCAAACTATCATCATTTGGTGTGTCATGCCGATAGGTTCTTAGAATGAAAAGACAGGATGAAGAGAGATCTTGTTTCCTACTTGTTTTCCTAGATGAAAAAAATAAGAAACAACCCCATAGGTTTTAGATTTGAAATTTTGTTAAATGCAAAACAGAAAAAATTTTGGCTGCATTTAAAAGTGTTCAGTTCTAATGAATGAGACATACATGAAGTCAATACGAAGTGAACGGGAAGTTAAAGTGGCTACAGTTAACATCCCCTTTGACATGTTTGGACTATGATGATGCATTTCCATATTTTAAAGCTGAAAACTTAATGGCTTCACAAAACTATTTATAGATTATTTAAAGATATATCCTATCTATAAGGAGTTCTAACATTTTCTGTTGTTTGGCTTTGCTCAGATTCTCGGTCTTGAACTTGGAAGTCTTACATAATACAATTAAACAACAGTTGACCACAATAAGATGTCATCGACTTCTGGACCAAAATTCATGCTGATTTATGGAGCAGACTTGAGCAATATCGTTTTAACACAGTGTAGTAGTGTAGTGCTAAAAATTTAGGGTCTTTTAAAAATAAAACTACCTTACACCAATTCCAAATATAATGTGTGCTTGAAATTGTTTGTATTTGAAATACTGTTTAAATATTTTATCTCTTTGGAGATATTTTTCACTTTCTGGTCTCCTTCTCCTCCTTCCACTTCTTATAGTTTTCCCTTACCTCCATCCATCCTACACAAATCTATCCAATTTGGGGACTGTTCTTCCTTTAAACTATAAAACACTTTACCATAGTGCTACTTACTGACTTTTGGGTTTCATTTCACGCTCCCATATGAACAACCAACTAAACAACGCCTCTAACATAACCTCAGTAAAGTCAACGTAAGAACTGGTCTCACTTCAGTTTAAAGGTAGAAGCAGGTTCCCACCTATTTATTTTCAGGTAACTGGTTTAAATTCCCTGCTAGGGTTCACAGAAGTCTAATACAGTCTGATGTGTTCAAACTTTAGAGTGGGAAAAAAGAACAAAGAAACTTGATTCCTTTTTTTTTCCTTAAAAGATTTTATTTATTTATTTGACACAGAGAGAGAGATCACAAGCAGCAGGGGTGGCAGAGGAAGAGGGAGAAACAGACTCCCCACTGAGCAGGGAGCTTGACTCGGGACTTGATCTCAGGACCTTGGGATCATGACCTAAGCTGAAGGCAGACACCTTACCGACTAAGCCACCCAAGCACCCCAAAACTTGATTCTTTCTAAAGTGGATCTATTTCTTTAAAAATTAATCACCATAAATTGGAAATGTTAGAAATAAAATGAAAACTGTCTGCTGATATAAAGTTAGGCTCTTGTTACATGAAACAGCTCCTGGAGACCATAGATGGTTTAGCAGTTCCCTTCAAGACATTGGGGTGTAAATACTTTCCAAGCCCTTTGCAGGACACTGTGAGAACATACGATGAGAGGACACCAAAACTCAGACTTGGGGTAAATAATGGTCAGAAGACGACTTCCCACGCCTAACCCCTTAGCTATACGTTGTGCTTTGAATGCAGTGGAAATCGCAAACAAACTTTATATCATCAATTCTAGGATACACTCCTTCCCATCCCGCTTTACGTACTTGCATTTTAACATTTTTGAGATTGTACAATAATGGCATCGTATAATCGTTGTTGGCCTGGTGGAAGTCCTAACATAATTGTTTTTGCTTTTGCTCCCGTAACCTTGAACTTCATTGACATTCTGGAAGCATGACTGGATAATTGCAACTTTTCAATATTTTAGTCAAAAGACTGTTACAAGATAAACTGAGGAAGAAATATGAATTCTGGCTGTTGTCTGAAAAACCTTCCTTTGATCTTGTGAGATCAAGCAATTACCAGTATTTGCAGAAATGGGTGTCTGTGACTTGAAAGAAAATCCAGAGATAATAGTGGAGAACTCTCGTGCTCCAAAAACAACATTTTTGATAGCACAGAGAACAATATTGTGTGTGGAGAAAAATTCTGAATTGAAAAATTAGTAAGGAGAATTAACACTGAATGAAACTGTTTCAGGATTACCTTAACCTACTTATTTTGGGTGTATTTTTCTTTTTGTGTCTGCAAGACAGCAATACATAATAAAGGAAAATCTAGGTTTCAATAAGCTTAAATGAACTCTTGCAATAAGAACAAAATGGAAATTCTGTTTTAAAAAAGTTTTGTGTCATTTAATTGACAGTACTTTTTTTTTTCTTAATTATACCTGAAATGTTGATTCGTCTTATAAACAGTGTTAACTTGGATTTAGTGAAACAAAACACAGTTCTGTTCCTGGTGGGAAGAAAGGAAAAGACAGGAGTGGATAAAGAGAAAGAAGGAGGGGAAAGAGAGATTTCTCTGTGACTTTCTTATAGGGTCTTTTCTATTGCTTCCTGCCATTTAGAAGTCCAAAGCTGAAACTAGCCAATAGTTATATCTAAAGATAGCAGAATAGCAGATTCCTTTGTAATAATAATGAAAACAAGTGTGCCAAACACCTTCAAAGTAAGAAAATATAAGTAGGAGGCAAACGGTGCTATTTATTTTATGACCCCTCTGTTGACCGTCAACACTTGGTGTTCCTGTAATGTGTTTCTTGGCAATTTGCAACGATGGGTGAATGGACCTTTGATCCTGTGAGGCTGATGGTTTATTTTTACTTCCACTTTTCATTTTGACAAAAACTGAAGCCAACCAGTGCCTCTTTTTAGGACTGAGTCAGGCCACTGCCCATTGAGAAATAACTGTAGTCCTCTACTTCTGCCACTAGACAGTGTACTCTCTCTATGTTCAATGCACTGACGGTCCTTTACTTCCTCAGCTCTGAGACACTGGCCCTCCATGAGCGAGGTAGCCCTATCAATAACCATAAATACCAAATGTACAGGGACCAGTCAATATTTACTACGGATCTGATTTGGGAGGTCCTCAGTATCTTCAGTGCTCATCTCTCCTGGATTGGCTCCAAGAGGAAGAGACAGAAGATTCTCCCGAGGAACATTGCATTCTTATGGCTCAGTCTTTTTTCTTGGGAAATGAATGATCTAACTGGCAGATGAATTCATGGACTCTTCAGTCTGTAGGCAACTGCACTGCTCTCCCCACTGACCCAGGAATCCAGAGGCAGAACTCTCTCGTTTTCTGGATGAACAGAAAAACCGGAAGAGATATGGAGCTACTTGTAGATGTTTTTTAAGCAAACAATTGATACATATTTTTAAGTAAGAGTAGAGAGATGGAATGGAAAGAACATGACTTTGACATCAGATGTGGGCAAGCGCCAAAATTATATGGTCTTGGTCAAGTTATCTAACCACTCTGAGCCCTGGTTTCTCCATCTGTAGCATGGGAAGGTAACAAGAGGTAAATCGATTACTGGATTGTAGTAGAAGCTCAGGAAATATTTACTTCTGAGGAAGAGAGTGACTATTGTTATCATTGATTTTATAAATCACCTCTCCTTAGAATGTGTAGTATTATAAATAATGCTGCAATGAATACTTTTGTGTACAAATCTTTGTCTAATTCTTCAGTTTTTTTTATTTACTTAAAATGTGCTCCTAGTGAAAACACAAGATGAAGGGTACAGGTATTTTTATTTTTTATTTTTTAAAGATTTTATTTATTTATTTGACAGACAGAGATCACAAGTAGGCAGAGAGGCAGGCAGAGAGAGAGAGGAGGAAGCAGGCTCCCTGCTGAGCAAAGAGCCTGATGCTGGCTGGATCCCAGGACCCTGGGATCATGACCTGAGCTGAAGGCAGAGGCTTTAACCTACTGAGCCACCCAGGTGCCCCAAGGGTACACATATTTTTAATACAGGTGTTAAACCAATAAAAGCCTTTCCAGAAAAGTTGTATCTTTCACTGAGTAATAGACTGCCTTTTTCACATATACCTCATGGGCATTACATTGAATTTTCATATCTAACAGTGTATTTTATCTTATTTTTATTTCAATTAGCCTTTTTGATTACTTATGAAATTGAACTTTCTCTGTTATTTATTAATCATTTATATTAATCACAGTCTTCTATGAAAGATGTATGATGATTCATTTCTCATATAACAAGATTTTATACATACTGAACTCTGAATCAACTAGGTCTGCTATTGATATATCTTTCCAATCTTATACTAATATCATCGGTTTTAATTATCATGGCTTTCCTCTGGGTTTGAATATATTTTGAAAACCCTTAAGGTCACTGAGCTCAAACAGCAAGGCATCATGGGATGCTGGGGAAAAGCAACAAGAGAAAGAAGAGCTAGTAAGACAGAGACTAGACAGAAACAGAACTCTGGGAAACCTCGACACATTTCCCAATGGTCTCCATAAGCCTGGAAATAGGATTTGGAAAGCTCCTTAAATCCATTATGGATCGTGATCTGGACAGACAGACAAGGAGATAGATAGCTTTTTTCTCTATGCCCTGATCAGCCTCAGTGACCAGATGCTGGTGATAAGTAACCCTTGTTCGGTTTTCCAAAGAGATTTTTTTTTTTTTAAGATTTTATTTATTTATCTGACAGAGAGAGATCACAAGTAGGCAGAGAGGCAGGCAGAGAGAGGGGAAGGGAAGCAGGCCCCCTGCTGAGCAGAGAGCCCGATGCAGGACTTGATCCCAGGACCCTGTGATCATGACCCGAGCCGAAGGCAGCGGCCTAACCCACTGAGCCACCCAGGCGCCCTCCAAAGAGATTTTTTAAATTCACCTGCAAAGCTGACCACAGCGGGTTTTTCTGTTGTTGTTTGGAACTGTTCATTCACTTACCATTATGTGAAATCTACACTCTGCTTGCAAGGCACTGAATGACCTGGTCCCTGACCAGCCCTACCTCCCTTCAAGCCTTCCTCTTCTCTGTGATGGCAGGAGAGGACCTGGATTTCCCCAGGTAACCATACCTGCTCCTGCTCAGTGTCTCTGAAGATCTGGCCACAGCTGAGCGCCCCTTCCTCCAATCTCCTGATTTTTTTCATCTGACAAATCCCCATAGCCCTTTCAGTTTCAATTCAAACACAATCTCTTTAATCAAGCCTCCCCAGCTTCTCCCACGTCCTCTCCCGGGTGCTTTCTACCTCCTTCCATCAGAACAATTACTTTATTTCAAGTGCATGTGCTCCTTGGGGGCGAGAACCATGTTGTTTCATCTTTGAATCCCTGATGTCTAGCATGGTTCCTGGCATAGAATGAGTGATTAATAAAATGTTCCCAAATAAATAATGAGACAAGAATTGGATCTTGTATGCAGTGTAGCAGAAACACCCACTTTTCTCCCTCCTGAGGAATGTTCCCGAGTTAGAAAGCAAGCACAACTCTGCAAAAAACTTTTCAGTATCATCTTTTGAGTTTTTTAGTTTGTCCTTGGCTGCTGTCTGAAGGGCATATTTAAAGATTTTTTCTACATACATCTCACTGAAGGATGTGCAATGATCATAAAGCTCTTTTTGTGGAAAGGAAACACGTGGCTAGGATCAATGTGGTGAATCCAAAGAAGACAAGAGATATCCCTGAAAAGGCACCACGATCATCCAGAGAAGGGAACTCGACAGATCCAGCCACTCACTCATCAAAAACACAAGCAGGACAAAAAAAAGAAAACAAAAAACCGATCAGCACCTTCTAACCACAAAACTAAATCATAAACTTCCTGCTGCCAGGCATCACTTCAGATAATGCTCGTATTTCTGGCGTTTCTGGGGCTTTTACACACATCTCAGTTTGGGGGTTAAAAAAAGTAAGGCACATCTTAAGTCTATAGTTGCACACCCCCCCCCCCCGCCAGCCCCCCTCCCCCTCCCTGCCCCAGTTGAGCGCTTCTGGGGACAATCCCTGGGAAGTGGGCTAGACAGGAAGCAGAGCTACCTCTCACTTGCACAAGTTGTAATAGCCTTCCAGATCGTGTCTGTGGTCAATGACTGGCCAGAACTGGCCAGCCTCCAACAGGCTTGTTTAGACTACTTGATGAGTTGACACAAGCAACGACTCTTTCCAGTGCTATTAGTGTTTGAACATTAACAAGCAACAGTGTTCAGTGAGACTATTAAAGAGAAAAGGCATTTTAATCTTTGTTTTGGAAGTGAGCCCTCCAAACAAACCCGTGGCGAGGGAACCCTTGTGAGCTGGCTGGATGGCAACAGCGGTCAGCAGGGGACGGACTGAGCCGTCACAAGGATACTCAACGCACCGGGCGGGGAGCAGACGGGAGGGGACCCCACCCTCAGAGAAAGAAAATGCTAAATACACCATGGGATGCATTTTCAGCACTCTGTCAGCAATCCTAGAGGTTTAAATTCCAAGCAAATGGTTCACAAAGGAGTCCCTTACCTTTGCTAACTGCAAAATAAACAAACCTCCTGGGGAGACAGGGTTTCTCACCTTACAAGAGAACCCTTGCAATTTGGAGAGTGCTCAGATGCTTTTTGGAATTACAGTTCTGGGAACTGGTGTGGGTGTGTCACCCCATCAATGACAATCTCAACTACAAGCATAGAGTTGGTGGCAAGCATGAGACCCAGGAGGCTGTATCTGTCTCCAAGAGTGGGCATTCCAAGCCAAGATAAAGGCAAGCAGTTCACAGGCAAAGGAGAAATGTGTGCTTATCTTTGCTTTTTTTTTTTAATTCTTGTTCTTCAGTCAACAAACATAAAAGCAGAGAATCATAAAATTTAGAGTTGGAAGGGAGCTTAGAGATCTTCTGCTGTAATATCAGTCTCTTTTGCCTATTACTTACCCAGAACGTTTAGGTAAGGAGAGATCCCATCATGCTTCTCATGACATGGTAATAATCATTAAATTTTTTCCATTGGAGACTTATTAAAATGGAATGACAAAAGTGGACTCTCTGGGCAGCCTTGAGTATGAATCAAGAATGGTTGGTAAGATCTATGACATTTATACTAAGTGTACAGAGTATCCATCAGTGTTTATTTTTAATCATTCTTAGGTAAGGTTTGTGAATAGCAAGAAATTACTGACTTTTCCACCAAATCTGTTTTCTTCCAAACATTTGGTTAACTGAACCCATCATCAATTTGATTTACACAGCAGGGACTGAAATGAAAAGCAAAGAATTTTAAATTTAAATGATATTGAAATATAATATCATTTTATATTTTAAATAATAGGGGCCATTACCCACATTTAATAAAAATGTTTTAACATAGGAGTGAGAAATAAAACGAAACCGTCATATGATATTTGAGTTGAAGGGAAGGAGAAATCAGACCTACCTATCTTTCCATCGTTTCCCTCCACCACTCAGGAAAATACAAACCTGCATTATGAAAGCCCACTCCAAGGGTACTTTTACTGCAATTCCTGACCTTGGAGAACAGAAAGAGGAAGAAATAAATGGTTGTATTCTCAAATACATTCATGAGTACAACCAATGAATGCAAGCCCATCACAAATATTTCTATTTCTACATTAAGAACGATGGGAGAGATACCTGATGCCTACTTTCCTGTTTTCAAGATGAGAAAATATGTATGTTGATGGTGACCTCAGGTTATCACAGCAAGTGATAACAGCTGCCTTTTGCTTCACTTATCTGTTGTTGTTGTTGTTTTTAATGCATGCATATTTTAGAAAGTCCGTGGTCTCAATTACTAATATAATTCCATCTATTTTATGCCAGTTTGGAAGTGGAACTTTAGATCACCAGCCTCTTCCTATTCAAGTCACATGTTTATCTCTATATTAAGCTGAATAGTGAATCCCCCAAATACTGAGGTCTTGATTCTTAGAAACTGTGAAAGTTACCTTGTGTGAAAAAGGAGCTTTGCAGATCTGAGTTAAGGTTCTTGAGATGGAGAGGTAGTCTTAGATTATCCTGGTGGGCTCAAAATGCAATCATAAGTATACCTAAAAAAGAGAGACCTGACTGCGGAGACAGAAGAAGAAGGTAATGTGACCATTGAAACAAGAGGCGACGCTGTTGGCTATGAAGATGGAGGAAGGGGTCAGGAGCCAAGGAAAGCAACGAGTGTAATTCTAGAAGCTGGAAAAAGCAAGGAAACAGATTCTTTGTGAGAGCCTCCAGAGGGAATGTAGCCTTGCTGATACCTTGGTTTCTGCCCAGTAAAACCATTTTGGACTTCTGGCCTCTAGAACTATAAGAGAATAAATTTCCGTTTTTTTTTTTTTTTAAGTCACCAAGTTTTTGGTTAACAGCAGTCACAGGAAACTATAATACAATCTCCTTTCCTTTAACTGGCTTTGTAAATCACTTGTAGAATTGACTTTTTTTTCTTAGACATATAGCTGATATATATGGAAAACCTGGGCTGCCTAAAAGGTTGTGTCATAAAACAGCACATTAAATTGAGACCTTCCATCCCTTTAAATCAGTCATGTTTGGAATGACGCTTTTGCTCAACCCTTTCTTTGGCTTGCAATTTGTAGTCTATATAACACAAACTAAATAGTATATATTTCTAAAATTAGTATATTTTTGACATGACTTTCATTTGACCTTTCATTTTGATTACCTGATATTGAAAATTTTCCAGTTGAAACTCATTGCTCTTTTTAAAACAGAGTTTTCTCTCCAAAATAGGGTTTTCGGCTCTTCAAAGAAATTAAATAAAGCAATGGCAGTAGTCAGCACTGAAATGTTGGTCCTTGAACCTATTTTTAAAAATCTCCAGGATGGTTGCCTTCTAAGCATCTGAAATCACATAGGACAATTAGAAGAAGTGATTCTGGAGAGAATTGTAGAAAGATAATACCACTGACCTGTATACTTCGTGAGAAAGTCCATTGTGGGGCATAGACCTGCTTTCTTCCGGCACACTAATATTTCGCTATGAGACCTTTATGAAAATACTTCCTCCCTTTCCCACCCCTATTCACCTGCCACATTGTGAAACACAGATACCAGAGGCAAAAGGGCATATCCCATCCACTCACTGACTTTAGGAAAAAGGAACCTGATTTTCCAAATGGGCAATATGCTGGTTATCTGAACTTAGTAGCAGAAGAGAGACTCAAACCTATGCCTTCTGACTCCAGTTCCTTTCCCACCTGCTAACAGATACTTTCCCTTCCTAACATTTAGCAGAACTTAGTTACCTTCAGAGGGGTACTCAGGTTGCAAGAACCTTTTAGAAGCATGGTCTTTAAAGAAAGAAACTTAGAGGTAATCTACTGAAGTCTCCCAGTTTCCAGATAGGAACAGGGAATTACTCAACTTCACATGGGTAATCAATGGTAGAGTAAGCATGGATCAGGGTCTTCCATTTTCCTCCATGTGATGACAACCTCTCTCTGTTTCCTTTCCCTTTTTTTTTTTTAAGTTTTTAAAATAGATTTTGTTTTTAAGTAATATCCACACCCATTGTGGAGCTCAAGCTCACAACCCTGAGATCAAGAGTTGTATGCGCTACTGAGTCAACCAGGCACCCCTCAGGTTCCTTTCTTTGACTCGCTGCACTTCCTTCCTGCCATATGAGGCAACCTTCAATGCTTACAATACAGCTTCTCATGCTACAGTCTTCTTCATGGCTCTGCCTGCCTCCTGGCAGGAGATCCTGACTCTCCCGAACTGCACCCTGTCCAGAGAAGTCAGTGGAGTAGACAGCACATTATTCTAGAAATATCTTCTTTCTGAGTATAAATAATATCTTGAGTACACTGGAATTTTCTCTACAAGGCATTCAAGGGTGGAGATAAAGTCTTCCCACCATTCATGAGAACTGTTACCTGAAAGAGTTATTTGGAGCTCTTTAAATCAAGTTCCAGGAACCCTCCAACTGTCTATGGACCCTCTGCATAGTGACTTGAAAAGATCATCACAGTAACCTAATTCTCTCATGATTACTTCCTCTTAGTTATGGTTAACCCTTGGACAACGTGGGTTTGAACCGCACAGGTCCACTTCTACACAGATTCTTTAAAAATAAATATGTTAAGTATTATAAATGTATTTTCTCTTTCTTATGATTTTCTTAATAACATTTTCTTTCCTTGGGCTTACTTTATTATAAAAATACAATATATAATACATATCACATACAAGATGTGTGTTAATCCACTCTCTATGTTGTTGGTAAGGCTTCAGTCAACAGTAAGCTATTAGTAGTTAAGTTTTGGGGGAATGAAAAGCTATATGCAGATTTTCAACGGTGTGGGGGATTGGCACCCCTAATGTCCATGTTGTTCAAGAGTTCTTTGTGGAGTCCGCTCTTCAAGACTGAATATCATTAAAGGTCCTCAAGTATATCATCACTACCTGTTAGACTTTCATCTTGTATGACCTCATTAGTTCATCCAACACATATTAGTACCAGACAATGTGCTAGATCACAGGGAGATAGTTTTAAATGAAGTAGATATGGTCCCTGCCCTGAAGGAGCTTATATTCTTACCTTATTACCTTGGATCAAATTCAAATTCCTCATTTTCCATCTTCAGCAAATCTCCAATGTTACACACTTTTTTTTTTCTATTCAAGAACACACCAACTTCTAAACAAATTGGTACAAGAAATAATGTCCTTAACATATAAAGAGTTGCAGAATTTGTAGAGCTTGGAATCTCATATAGAGAGTACTATATTTTTTCCTTCCTTACTGGACTTGCAGTTATTCTCTTAGCCTCTCTACCCCATAATTGCCTTGCTAGTAATTCATCCTTACAGTTACTTCCCAAATAATCCTTCAGTTGATTGCCCTTCGATGCCCAGGCAGTCAATTCTTGAGAGTGTGAGTGAGTGCATGGGTACTCCCGTTCCTGCTCCTTCCAACTTGGTCAGGAGTTTATGGAAGACAAGTCTAGGCTATTTGAAGGCAAGGATTTCCAGGGAATGAGAGAAATGTATGCCCTTTCTCAGATGGTTAGTTGCAGATTGCTTTTTCATCAGTTCATAATAACAACAGACTTTTATTGAATGCCTACTTTGTAGAAGGTACTATGCTTAGGACTGGGGTCAAAAAGACAAAGGTTTGCTGTCTTCAAGAAGCTCACAGACCATAAATTTATTCAGTACTTGCAGGATAATATCATTTCTTCTTAATTACCATAACCAGAGTGGGTGATAAAGTAGGACATTACATGAATGTGTGAATTTGTAAGCAACTGTCCTTTTATGCATAAGGTCCACACTGGCAAGGTCCTAATGTTATCAGATATTTTTTTAGACTGTTATTAATCCAATTATTACACCATTTGTTGTTTCTTGGTGAAAAGGGCTGCTCAGAATCAAGCATTCTTTGTGCTTTTCTGCTGTTCATTATGTAGTAACTGTGTAAAAGAACTTGGAGTGGTGTGTGTGAATTGGACTGGGAGAAGAGTACGGATTTTAGGAATCAGAGTATTTATGTTACAATCCTAGCTCTGTGACTTGCTAGCTGTGTGACTTTATACACATTTCTTAATTTCTCACTATGCTCATCTATAAAACTGGGGATAATATACATCTATAGAGGTAGTTAAAAAAGAATCAAATGAGATAACACATAAGGAATGTCTCAGACAAAACCCAGGCTCCACTGTTCTACACAAAAAGAGAGAATGTAATAGTGCCATGTTGGAATTGGGTCACAACAATGAACTAGGATTCTTTACAGATAGCTGATATGTAGCTGGTGGTGACTGGTTTTGCTGTCTTGCTTTTTATGACTAGATCTATTTTGATTTCTTGGTGCTTGCACTAGATTGGATATTAGAGTTAAGATAAGTGATAATAGTCTCTCTACATTTGTATATCATAATAAAAAGGGTTGTAAACTATTCTGAATTTTACTCTTGACTTGACCGATGCTAATTCTCAGAATAAAATTGCTTTTTGTGTGCTGGCTTGAGAGCAGTTGGAACAACGTTATCAAATCCAATGTCCCCTTTTTGTAATAATCCCTTTATGTATTCTAAACTAAAATTCATAAATAATGTAACCTACTGACCTACAATACAACATTAAACCATTAGATAAAGGAGAACTAAAGGAAAGTAATTTGTGGTAAAAATCACATCTGTCTCAGTATATAAATGCTTGGGCATCAATACACTGAAAAACATAATAAAGTGGCTATATGTTTGCGCTTGCTTATAATAAGTAAGATTAGTATTAAGAAGACCAGAAGCCTTGCTGTATGAGAAGCCTGGAAAAATTAAGGAGGAAAAGTACAAATAGATACAAAAATAAATATTAGAGTTAAGATAAGTGATAATAGTCTCTCTACATTTGTATATCATAATAAAAAGGGAAAACGAATCCATACTTAAATACAGAAGAAAGAAGAAATACAGAGTTGAAGCATAGCAAATAAAGTCCAATGTTCTTAGAAATGAGCTGGGCTCTGTTTATAAGTGGAAAATCCAAATAATTCCCAGTATGATGACATGGGTTAGGATAAGACAAAATATCAAAGAAAAAACATTTTTTAAAGATTATTTATTTATTTATTTGAGAGAAAGAGAGAGAGAGAGGGAGCCCAAGCAGGGGGAACTGCAGAGGGAGAGGGAGAAGCAGTCTCACAGCTAAGCAGTGAGCCTGATGTGGGGCTCCATTCCAGGACCCCAGGATCATGATCTGAGCCAAAAGCAGGTGCTCAAGTGGACAACGTGCCCCAAGTGCCCCAAAATATCAAAGAAAATTTTATCTCCTATCTTGAAAGATATGTGATCAGTCTCTAATACTTTAAAAGTCCTTGAAGCATGTATTTTTTAATAGGCAATGAGGACTAGAATGTAGGTTAACAAAAAGAACTATAGTTCAAAGAGGTTGTAGAGACCTTGTGAAGGACATCTCTGGGGTCAGTGTCAGAGTAAGACTGAAAAACAGCTAACAACCTCAAATCAGCAACTACTTTCAAATAAAATATTCACAACATAAATTTCTTAGTAGTCTGCCTCAAAGTTTTTGAATATGAAATCTTATAAGCTAGCCTTTTTAAAATGAAACTCAGTCTGATCTTTGTTTTATGTGACTCTGCTAATAGAGGACTTGATGTTAAATTCATTGACAGGCATCTCAGACCTTTTTTGTTACAATTTTTGGTGACAAGTACAGATGCAGACTGAAATGGGTTTGCCACATGGATTGCTAAAACCATGAAGATCACAGATTTCTCAAAATGGCAATCTACTTTTGCTACTATTGGTAAACCAATGTACATTCTTTTTTTAATTTATGAGGTCAATTGCTTTCCTGGAAATTTAGCGTATATTAAAATTGTTCAAAAATACTTTGTGTCTATTTATAAATATAAGACAGTATTTTATTTCAGGCTCAGATAATTATGAACAAATTTCTTACTTATCTGGCCATTTGGTGGGATCTGGAAAAGCTGTACGAGACTTAGCTTCTTCCGTGGGTAGACCATCACCCGTGCTGTAGGCCATCTAGCATGTTTGTGAAAAAAAAAAATACCCCCCACAAATTTCCAAAATGCCCTCGAAGGGGAGGTACCACCTCTGCTGAGAGTTAGTGACCCAGATTTGTGGATGTGGAAGTTTTAGGATGGCGATTCTCATCTAGCCTCTGAACATAGACTTTCTCCTCTGTTTCTATGCTGCATAACACAGGCAATCCTATGTGATACTTCCACTTTAAATGACAAAGTAGTATACAGTAATGAAAATATTTCTTGAGGTAACACTCTGGTAGAATTCCAATCCAAGAAGACTGTGTCATTATTCTAGCTGCATAACACATAGGTTGCCTGATCTAGTGAAAGAGAGGTTTCATAAGCTGTATCTCAGAAATGCTGGCATTCCTAGAGAGGAATGAAGGCTATAGACCTCTTGAGGTCCAAGACTTACCTTTCTTTGCCACTTGGTCAACTAGGACAATGCCCTGTTGTCACAGTTCATTTCTGTTGGATAAATATTGGATGAGGTATCCTGGTGGCAGAGCAGTGTAAGGGAAAGGAGGAGATAGTGAGATCTTGGCACCGCACTTACCCACTGGGAAGGATGGCTGCTTGTGGACATTGGTGTCTGAGGGGTACACAAGGCTCAGTCATAATTCTGGAAGCTGTTAGCTCAAAGGGTATGTGAGATGGGTAGGAAGAGAAAAGAATGAGGTAGCACAGTTCAAGATGAGGTTCTAAAGATGGGGGAGTGAATTAACCAAGGGTCTTGTGGAAATACATAGGCAAGCAGGAAAACACATACCCATAGCCAAACTGAGACCTGGGCTAGACTACTGGTCCTCCTGAGATGACCTTGAACCATAGAGGATGTGGCAGTGGCTCTGACACCAGGTTGGAGATAGAATCGTGCCCCAGGTGTCAAGGAGATCTGAGGAAGTAAGCAGAGCATTAGACTGGAAATTTTGGAGCAGGGTTAAAGGAATGTCTCAGTGCAATGGCCTGAGTGAGGGCTAAGTAGAGAACGAGTTGTGCTGGAAAGAAATACAGACAACCAGCACCATGGTCCCAGGTCTCAGATACACCTGACAGCAAAGAGAAGTGTAGGAGTAATGTAGTGGGACAGAGTCTACCACCGAGCCCCTTCAGTGCAAGGAGGACCAGTTGGGTTCTAATGAAGGAGAACCTGTTTAAGACGTAGCTGTGACAGTAACTCTTGGGTCATCTGGAATATGGGGTCAGGCTGGCCTCAGCTTTGAAAGCCTGAGTAAAGCAGAAGGAAGGGAAGCTAGCTAGGTAGGTGGTAGAAGTGAGGTAGGCCCGGCAGCATCATTTTTAAGTAGAAAGTTGAAGCGGGTGATATATTTTGACCTATAATGTACTCTGAGGTGCTTGAATTATGGTTAGCTTTTGCTATAAAAGTAAATCACAGGAACATACTAAGAAAGGCCTAATTCTTAGTGCCCCAACCAGAGGGCAAGCAGACCAAAATTTCCAGGTTTATTTTCAGTAATGAAAATGTTAGGGAAGGGTCTAAAGTATTCCAGATGGAATGTAACTTGAAGTGGGAAGCAGGAAGAAGGGAGAAGTGTGCGCCATTTCTCACCTTGACTTTACATCTGTTATTACTTTCTTATTTCCCTGAAATACTAGGCTTCTCTCCACAAAAAACAATCCCTTCTTCATATACACTAGCTCCTCCCGCCTTCCCTCCCATAACAAAAAAAGAAGGCAGTAATGTCAATGTGAGGCTCTTTTGTTTCTCAACCTATCAATAGGATTGATTCTATTTGAGCATTCATTACCTTAAATTTCAGTATTGTCTTATCCTCAACAGAGTAATGACGGCCTGTGTAGATACAAATACCACGTCACCTGCTTAATGAAAATGGTGTGAAGACAGGACATTTTGCTATAAACAAAAATCTCAGCATAATATTTTTAATGTTGAAGCCTCCCAATTTTTTAGCCACGTGGCCTTGTATTAGGGATTCTTGGCCCACATCACTCCCGAGCAGAATGAGGATACACATTGTGTATAAAATCAGGCAGATGGTAGAGGCGCCTGGGTGGCTCAGCCAATTAAGCGTCTGCCTTAGGCTCAGGTCATGCTCCCGGGTTCGTGGGATCGAGCCCTGAGTCTGGTTCCTTACTCAGCCAGGAACCTTCTCCCTCTCTTCCCAGCTCAGTGTTTTCTCTCTCTCTGTGTAATAAATAAATAAGATCTTAAAAAACAATCATGCAGATGGAATTATTTCAACCAAACTTCTTGTGTAGACCAAAACAAAAGAATTAAAGAGCCGTTTAAAAAATAGAGAGCAAATAAAGTAGATGACATTGAAGCCAAAATATCTGTCCCAAGGGTTAGTAAAGCCATGCCGGTTCAAGAACAATACCTTAACACCTTTGTCGGTCCATTTGTGACAGAAGAGGGAAATTTAAATGCTGGCATGTTTCCAAAGCAAAGATGAGATCGTTTATATTCCTACTTCATGGTGATCAAAAAGCTGGAGACAATGGTCTTGGACATGTCGCTCTGAAACTAATACAGTAGTTGCTGAAGTCGCCTGGGTCTAACTAGTCAAATCCTGTTGCCATACGGGAAGTACCGGTTCCAACAGTATCACAAGACCTTTCTTCCATGTGCATAAAGTCGATTTAACCTACCAGAGCAAGAAAACCTTCCACACGTCATAAGAACCATGATTGGAAAGATGGTCAAAAGATCCTAACCAGGTTGGATAAATTATGCTATCATTGCTGCTTTGCAAATAGACTGCATTCTCTTCCCTTTACCTGAGCACCCTCTCCCCACCCACCCCAGATCTAAACACCAGGCCCCCAGGCCCAGCAGAAGTATCATCCCAGACCCGGGCCCTCCTTAAAGTCCCTTACAGTCCTGAGAGTCTCAATGCATAATTCAACTTGCATTTCTTTGGTTCTTGTTTTGTTTATTTGTTTGTTTTTAATTGCTTGCTATTGTTTCCAGTGTTAATCTTGCCTTTGGCTGCCAAAACAAATAATCCCTTAAGGCAACTTTCCTGTGGTTAGGATCTTTTGCCTACCAATGGTACAGAAATGACTTATGGTTTTTGGCAAAATGAATTTACAATTTACAAAGCACAGGCTCCTATGTTCTCCTTTAACTCTCATGATAATCCAGGGAGGGTGATACTATCATTTTCCTTACTGTATAGACCTGGAAATATCTCAGAGAGATTAAATCATTTGCCTGAAATTCCACCCTTAGGCAATGGTGGTGGGTGTGGCCCTGAGCACCAGGCTCCTGATTCCAAATCTGTAGCAATTTCCACCTTGTGTTGGGCCTCTTCCTAATAATTGTCTGATGGACCTAGAATTATTTTATGTTATATAAGAGTGGAAGGGCATGTTTACGATTGTTGTGGTTTATAGGATGAAACGTGGTTGTGAACATTCAAATTGTAAAGTTTATGTTTGCAAGAGCTTTAAGTGCAAGGACATTGTGGGAAGGGAGTGATGTGATTACATATATACACATACACATTCATATTATCACATATATATAATCATTTACAAATACAAATTGCTGAATGAAATGAAGTATGAATGAAATTATGAAAAAATGAAATAAAATTACAAACTCTTTTGACTTGCTCACCTTTAGGAGATAAAACTATTGAATACAATTTCTCTTTCTCTTTTTTTAGATATTGCAGTGGGTTTCTCAATGTTTGTTAGTTTGTCAATTAGATGAACCCAAAAGGAAATGTTAGTACTCTGGGAGACCTTGAACACCTTCATCACCAAAGAGGAATATAGTGTCAGCCAATACTCTTTTGCGGGATGCCAAAGTCATTCATTCACTCTCTTTCCTAACAGCATTATCTAGTGAAATATTTTAGTAAAATAATATTATTTCAATAAAAATAATATAATAGAACCACATCCATGAACCCATCAACCAATTTACAAAAAAAGAAACATTATTAATAGAGGTGAAGATCCCTGTGTACACATTGAACTCTTTTTTTAAAAAAAGAGTTTATTTACTTATTTGACACAGAGAGATCACAAGGAGGCAGAGAGGCAGGCAGAAAGAGAGGGGGAAGCAGACTTCCTGCTGAGCAGAGAGCCTGATGGGGTGCTTGGTCCCAGGACCCTGAGATCATGACCTGAACTGAAGGCAGAGGCTTAACCCACTGAGTCACCCAGGTGTCCCCCCATCCCAGATTTTTTTTTTAAGATTTTATTTATTTATTTGACAGAGAGAGACAGAGATAGTGAGAGAGAGCATGAGCGGGGAGGAAAGAAAGAAGCAGAGAGCCTGACTCGGGGCTTGATTCCAGGACCTGAGCCAAAGGCAGACATCCTTGCTAACACTTGGTATTGTCAAACTTTAATTTTTTTCCAAAATGATAAACATGAAATGGTATTTTCATGTGGTTTAAATTTATAATTTTCTAATTACTAATATAGTTGAGCATCTTTTCAGATGTTTTTCACCTGTTCTGATTTTATCTTCTCTGAATAATCTGTTTATACTTTTTCCTCATTTTTTTGTTAGTTTTTTTAAGTTTGGGGTATTGACCATGTATTCTGTATATTAGTTCTTTGCCAGTGATATTATGCATTGCCAATTTCTTCTCTCAATCTGTATTACCCTTTTATTTCGATTATAGATTTGATCCCATAAGTATTAAATTTTAACACAGTTGTTCTTATTAATCTTTATTTTTTAGGATTTGAGTTTGTATCTTAAGATATTCTTCCAAAGTTAGGTCATAAGGATAGTCTATATTTGTTTTCCCTTAAGGTTTCTTGTATTTGTTTTGTTTTGTTTTATTTTGTTCTTACTCCACCTCAAATTTCTTTTTGAGGTATGATGTAAGGCAGAGATTCAATTTATTTTTCCATTTGGATAACGAGTTGTCCCAGCACTTACTGAATAACCCGTCACTTTCCACTGATCTTTAGCACCATTTCTCCACTCATCAAGTTTCCATGTAGGCCTAGTTTTGTCTCTGGACTCCTTTTTGTGTCCCATTAGTTTATCTGTCCATCCCTCTGCTAAAAACCAGGTAGCCTTAATATTTTAGAGACAGTTCCTTACTCTTCAAAATGACTGTGACTCTCCTTGGCTCTTTGTTCCTTCTAAGTAAAATCTGGGCTCAGTTTGATCAGTTTCACACACACAC
Organism: Neogale vison; assembly: GCF_020171115.1. Lineage (NCBI taxonomy): Eukaryota > Metazoa > Chordata > Mammalia > Carnivora > Mustelidae > Neogale > Neogale vison. The sequence goes on from NC_058102.1 coordinate 51,180,689, forward strand.
AAAAATCCTTTTGGATGTTGATTATAATCATATTACATCCATAAGTGCATTATTACCATATTAAAGAAATTCAAAAACAGGAAGAAGAAAATTCTCACAATATTAACACCCTAACAGAATCACTCCTAGATACATATTGCTCATGCCAGGGAGGTCAGTGAGAGGATACAACTGCCTCTAGACCTTTGAGCTAGACCCCAACAATGGGAAGCTCCTCATTCCCACCCCATTCTTGGAATGCGGGTTCCACTTGCCTTCCCCACTGCCAGAATCTGCCCCAAGGACACAGCCACAAGATAGTGATACAGCGCTGAGACCATATGTGACTCAACCCAGTTAAGGCCTCTCTATAAACTTTTAAGATTTGGTGGGCAGGAGTGGAGATCTACTTGTCTCTCAGCTCCCCAAGACAATTCTGGTATATAAGTTCTCTGCTTCTTAAGCCTACCACGGACCAGTCGGGAGTGGCCTCCCTCTTTCTTCCGTCTGTCTATGCCCTCTGTATGAGGGCTGGTTTCAGATTACATCTGCTGTGCTCCCCAGGAGCTGCACATGTGTGTGCTTAGTGTTTCTTTCCCACTAGGAAGTAACCTCCCTGAGAATAGGGACTTTGCATGTTTTGTTCTCTGCTATAATGCCAATGCTGAGAAAAGTGCCTAGCACATAACAGATACTTAATTGATAGTTGTAGGAAAAAAAAACGAATCCATGTAAGTGTATTTTCTTATAATCTTTTATACTTTAAAGTAGTTTTAAAACCATTAACAGAGGGGCTAGTTATTTTTTTTCCATGTTGGTTTGTGAAGAATAAGACACTATTTGAGGAGACATTTCTTACAGTGTGTTAAACAGACATTAGACCAGCAGGATGCTGTTTGGAAGGAGAGCTCACTGGGCAAACATGTTTGAAAAATGCCTCACGCATCTTTGTCTCTTAGAGCCCCTGTGTGTATTAGCACAGTAAATGTTCTGAGACGTCCTGCTGTAAGGAAACTAGTTTGATTTTCTCCAAAACTTTTGTGGCCCTCTGTCTTTTAAAAAATACCACCCCCCTCTTTTTATACCAAACACAAAGGCTGATCTAAAGAACAATTCTATTTCTGGGGAAGTATAGAACTGGAAAATGTTAGGAATGTAAAATTGTTCAACTCTCTTCTCCCATGCTGTTGAACATGTTCTGGGGTAATGCTCCATGCCGCAGAGAAAGATTAATTCACGGGACTGACACATCCCTTGAGAAGTTCATCTTTAATAACTTCTTTTCCTGCTAGTAATAAATATCGTAAAAATAATTAGTTGCTGCAAATTTCCAAATTTCTGCTTGTGCACAAAAGTAAACTTCAACAAGAGAAATACATTTACAAATATCAGTGTCATTTGCTTTATTATTAACAGAGAGCTAACTTGTAAAAACTGTCTTGCATTCGTGTGTCTATGCTATTATATTTGTGCAGAAATGGCATTTGAGCTAGCTCCGTGTTCCAGCTCTTTTTTCTTACTCTGATTCTTTGGTTCCCAAAGGAAGAACATTATTTAAATAATTGAATATTATATACTGTGACAACCATATTTTCCAGATGTCAGGGACAGGTGGTATTTCCTGTTCCAGACCGAACATGAAATTTATAAAGATTTCTCCACTATAAGCATTCTGCAATTGATTTTACATAGAATCACCATAGTTTACCAAGACTTTCTTGTGAGCCCATGTGGGCACTGCTATTATAACTGGGACAATAGACATAAACCAGAAATTTCCCAGGCAAATCAGGCATAAAGGTATCCTAATTATATAAGATTCGTTCAAATGGTTCCTTTAAAGTAGGATGATGGATTGGAACTGTTTTGCTTTGGAAGGCCTTAATGCATGTATTTGATTACAATTGATGCAATTGCTTTAAAAATTATCCATCATTTTACAATTCCAATATAAAATCAAGAATATGAGGGAGTTAAGTGATAAATATCAGCTTTACCAAACATCAGAGAACATGGTCTCTCTTTTTTACAAAGTCTCCTAACTCTACTTTAAAAAAACTCTGGAACCCCAAATATAGACAAAGCCAAGTGCATTTCTTTTTGTTTGCAACTCTTTCAGATAGAATTTATATATCATAGGCTGTGGCTATGTCAGTTATCCTGGAGGTGACTGCACTGACATCAGAACCCATCTTCAATTTCTGCTTGGGGAGGGAGAAAGGGTGCTTTCCAAGAGGAAACCTCAATGAAAAAACAGGGGTAACATTTTTCCAAATAATAAAGTAAGATGTTGTATGCTATTTGGAATTCATAATTTATCTTTTGGGGAGCTGTTTTCTTGACATTTCTTTACAAGACAGTACCAAAAATAACCCCCCACTTGTGTTTTGTGAGTAGAATCATCTTCTTGCTGAAGATGTTTGATCCAGTTGGTTTGCGAAGGTGTAGCCTGGGAGTGCTTATACTAGAATCTAGGTAGACATAATACAGTTGTAAGTATAGCCAGACACAGATATAGATACACATGTTATATATACAGAGGGAGCCATTCTACTTTTGAGGAGTTTCCTAAGAGGACAGTTTGCCTCTTTCAGAAATAAGTTAATCAGGTTTAGGCTCTTGCTAAGCAAAACAGTATGTCATATATGCAGCTTTGTGTTGATAGACAGGTAGATGGACAGATTGACATAGATATGGAAATATCCACTATATAGCATATCCAGATGTAAATAAAGATATAGATAATATAAATATAAGTATATGCAAATATAGACATAGACACAAATATAAATTCTACAGCTGATTCTTCACTGTTTTAATAAATGTATTTAGGGCATCTTAATAACAGCAACTTACTGCTTTCATCTTGGTTTACTTCTCCAAAATATATTTTGGCTGTTCTATAAATGAAACCCAGGGAATGGTTAGGATTCGCATTAAGATTATAGACTTCTTTCCTCCCATGCTAGTTTGCATTATGGGTTTAGAGAGAAACTGATTTGGAAGACTACTCTAGTCCTGCTGGCTCTCCAGCCTGGTGTGTTCTCTTCCCAGATCTGCAAGGCACAGTCCCAAAGGTCATGCCATCTCTGTGTTAATTTCACCTACTCAGCGAGGCCTTCCTGAATGCTCCAGCCGAGAGCACTGCTCTCCCTCATATTGTTTTGTTTTGTTCCCTTACATTTGTCTTTCCTAATTCCTTCCTTTCTAATTCCCTTCTTTTCCCTTCCCTTCCTTTCTTATCCCCTCCCCTCCCTTCTCCTCTCTTCTCTCTCTCCTATCCACCTTTCCTTCCTTCCTCCCCATCCTTCTCTTTCTTTTGCAGCTATCTGTCTCTCTCTAAAAGGCTGAAACTCTAGTTACTTGTTATTGTATTTTCAGGGCCCAGAAAATGGCCTGGCACAGAGAAATTGTTACAAAAATATTTGTTACATGAGTAAATAAGTGAATACATTAACATTCATCCAGTTTAATTCATCAGATAAAGCTACATGAGAGTCTGGATATATGCTAATATAGACATAGACACAATATAAATATAACGCAAATAAATGCAAATTATTTGCATATTATTATTATTATTATTATTCCTGAGAGTGATCAGGAAACCACGCTTTTTGAACTCCAACTATATTCCAGGCCCTGTGCTAGGAATGCCTGGGAATATCATTCAACAGTCACATATATGAAATGGAACTGTTGTCATGTTTCTTTAATTGAATTTAATTTCTCTTTGGCGCCCTTGTTCTATTGGGCTGTGGAAACTTCATCTTTATCTATTGGGGTTCCATGTCCTGTTCTTGGGGGTTGTGTCTGTATTTCCAGGGTTGACCTATCAGCTGGGAGGCAGGGTTCTGTGTTGCCAGCTCTCCACGCTGGCCTCTGATGAAGCGTTCTTGCTTCTGTTTGACCGTTGCACATGTCCCTTCATGTGTGATTCCCTCCACTAATTCCTGACAACCACACATGGCCAGGTGGAGACATAGGAAATGGCTCCCTTGTCTTCTTCAGAGACACGAGACCATTTTGCTGCATCTGGGAGGAGAAGGGCGCTGCAGATGGCACTTAAGGAACAATTTAGGAAACAAGCGGAGGAAAAGGAGTTTTTCCTAAAGTGTAGAATAGAATGTAGAAGTGAAGCAAGATGACAGAAAGCCATCACCTGGAGGCTTGAGGATCATGTCTGTGGGATGCTCCAAACAACAAGGATTTGAGAAAAAAAAAAAAGGCTAGCTAATACACAATGAAACACAGACGAAACAATTTATTTGGACTTTTTTTTCTTACTGAAAAGTTTTGCAATTTTTCCATAGAAACCCATGAAGGAATGCTGGTCAAATGTGATTTTTTTCACTTTTCACTTGCAAGATTGCTTACTATGGCCACGGTCACTGGCTCTGTCTCCTCGGCCCCTAATTTAACCAACTTGGCACCCTTCAAAAAATTTAATATTTTATCCTTAGATTTGTGTTGTTTTTTAAATGGCAATGACCTTCTGTGATGGTCAGTTGCTCATTTTCTCTCTGCCCCACCCTCCGACCCCCCGGAGAAAAAGGTTTGTAGAGGCGTTATACAGAACAGCTGCTTAGAACATGCATAAGCCAGTTTACATTAGGCTGTTTTTTCTTGAGAAAGTCATAGTTTAAACAAATGGTTGTGTCTATTTTAATCATTTTTGCCCTCTTTTGAAGTGTTTTTTCAAACATAAGTTTTTTTTTTTCGAATAGAGTTTTGCATTATAAATTAGTCTGCTCTGTCATGTCCCTTTTAAACACAGCTGTTACTACAATGTAAACAGAGTTTTAAAAATGTAGATAAACAGTTACAAGAGGAAGAGTTTCAAGTGTTTTTAACACATGGTCAGTTTTTGCTTACTTGAATTCTGTGGTTTGAAAGTTAAATTCGAAATACACTCTTGATTTCACAGATGTCAGGCTATTCAAGCCAGCTGTTCATGGATGCCCTAAAAGGCATTGTGAGTTCACAGTCAGCACAATTTTGACAATATCATATTTTTGAAGCCATATCTGCAGTAAACCTAAGATGAATGTGGAAAGTCTATCATGGTACACTGCGCAAAACTCTACAGGGGCGTAAATGTGGAATGGAAAGACTATCCAGCTGGCCAGAGCTAACACGTGAAAAGATTTCATGTGTCCAACCCAGCACCATGAAATAGACAGAAAATTTTAGTATCTTGAAAGAAGCTGTGATCATAACCTCAGAAAGAGAAACAACAGAGTCCTAATTCTTTAGTGGAATCATCTTATAACTATATTTAAGAACTTACACCTCTTACTACACTTTAAAAAGTGAAAAACCGAGGCATGGTTTGAACATAAAGCTGTTGACTGATCTAAGTTTATTGTTTTAGCAAAATTTAAACAAATGGAACTAGATACAGCATGAGTGTCCTATTTCTTGAACACCGACCTAGGTTTTCCAGGTACACAAGAAACACAAGCGTTTGGAATTGAGACAGTATTGGACCTAGAACATTTCAGTGACTTTTGGGGGTTACTATGACTATACACTTGCAATCAATACTTCCATGTAGTATCTGGAAATCTACTATCAAAATATTCTAGTAGATGTTTAAGGACATCGGTGTTTAAACTATTATCCAGAACTCCCCGATTCACTGTTTATCCATAATGACATGACTTCTATTAGTTGAGTGATAAGTTTTGAGACCACATAATTTTATGTGTTTCTTTGGAAAATGTTCTCCTAGGCAATGTCACGTAAGGTAAAAGCAAAAATAAAATTAAATTCTACCTATAATAAAGTCTTGTTAGAAAATGCCATTCATTTCAATGTCCAAGAAAAACATACACAATTTCTACCCATATTGTTCCCAAACCACCATGTCTGAGTTATGGATCTTAGGGAGGAAGCCATGTTACTAAACCTAATTACTCTGTGTTTGGCTTGGAAAAATAGTTAACTGATTATTTAGCTATATCGCGCAACCCAACATGACCTCATTTTCAATAAAAACATACGATTTGATCCAAAGCCTTCTGCAGTACTCCATAATTAGACACCTTATCCATCAAACTGCAAGGAAACTTTGGTAAAGGAGTAAAACAAGAATTTTCATGTGTTAAGTTATACAGCAGAGGGAGTCCCTCGAATATAATACAAACATACTGATATTGCCAAAGAAAAGTCAATTAAAAATTATATGCACTCTAAGAGTTTCGAAGCTTAAAATGTGTTGTGTAATTCAGGTCAAATAGCCCTTGAGTAAAGGTATTCATGAAAATCAGACTTTATTTGTTAGAGTTTTCAGCTCTACAATCTTCTACGACTTTTCCTAAGCGAATTTTGGAACTGGTCTAAAAAGTATACACATTTTTGCTTCCTCAGAATGTGCTCAATATATTTGCCTGTTTGAATGCACATATTATGTATTTCTAAGTAACGTCATGTTGGGAATCTTAAATCTTCTCCTAAAACTTGATCGCATACTGATCCTTTAATGTTTTCACTTCTAACGTACATAAATCTTGTTTCGAGGTAAATGAAATGGACTCCCTCAAATGACAGAAAATCTGGATTTCTCCCAAAAAGTCACCTCTTGTTTTCATTCACTCGTTTGGCTGTCCCTCAGACCTCCCTATGCCATGTAAGTGAAGGTGAAGACCAAGATGATTTGTTTCTGATGCTGCCAATTTTTTCTCCCTTTACTTCGCTTTCTCATCCAGCCTCACACACTGACAGAGACATGGAGAATCTTGCCAAATAGAAGTAACAGTGATTCCCTAGAATCCTGTGATTATGGTCCTCAAAGAGCTCTGAATGACACTTGAAAATTGAAGGTCAAGGAAGACTGTCGATATCTTCAAAAAGCTCTTCATTTGGGGTGCCTGGGTGCCTCAGTCGTTAAGCATCTGCCTTCAGCCCAGGTCATGATCCCAAGGGTCCTGGGATCGAACCCCTCATCAGGATCCCTGCTCAGTGGGGAGCCTGCTTTTCCCTCTCCCACTCCCCCTGCCTGTGTTCCATCTCTCACTGTCTCTCCCTCTGTCAAATAAATAAATAATATCTTTTAAAAAAAAGGCTCTTCATTTACTTATTTATATTTTTAAAAACCAGTTCTGCTGGGTTTCATTTCGCCTACTCTCTCAGCCCATTGATATAATTAGTATAAATATTATCTTATGAACATAATACAAAAAAAACCCCACCTAGCATATAAACCATTTCTTTACTAGTTAAGAAAGAACTAGTGAGATGTTTGAAACCTGTAGGCAAAATGTTGAGTTGCTGCTGAAAAGGTACAATCTCTCTTTTCTGGTGGAGAAGCTATCTTACTGGCTTTTTCCATTTTTTTAAAAAACATTTTTAATGTGACACTGGAAAGGGCTCTCTTGAGGTCAGATGTCAAAATGTAAAGTTGTGAGAAGCTGATTAACGTGGGACTACTATGAAAACTTCCCTCTTCTGCGTTTTAGCAAAACGCAGCCTTATGCTGATACAATCATTTCTACTAGATACCAAGGGCACTTATGGGAATGATGAAAAAGTGAGTTGTTGGGGCACCTGGGTGGCTCAGTGGGTTAAAGCCTCTGCCTTCGAATGGATAAGGAAGATGTGCTCCATATACACTATGGAGTATTATGCCTCCATCAGAAAGGATGAATACCCAACTTTTGTAGCAACATGGATGGGACTGGAAGAGATTATGCTGAGTGAAATAAGTCAAGCAGAGAGAGTCAATTATCATATGGTTTCACTTATTTGTGGAGCATAACAAATAGCATGGAGGACAGAGGGTGTTAGAGAGGAGAATGGAGTTGGGGTAAATAGGAAGGGGAGGTGAACCATGAGAGGCTATGGACTCCGAAAAACAATCTGAGGGGTTTGAAGTGGCAGGGGGGTGGGAGGTTGGGGTACCGGGTGGTGGGTATTATGGAGGGCACGGATTGCATGGAGCACTGAGTGTGGTGAAAAAATAATGAATACTGTTTTTCTGAAAATAAATAAATTAATTTATTTAAAAAAAAAAAAAAAAGCCTCTGCCTTCGGCTCAGGTCATGATCCCAGGGTCCTGGGATCAAGCCCCGCATCAGGCTTTCTGCTCAGCAGGAAGCCTGCTTCCCCCTACATCTCTGCCTGCCTCTCTGACTACTTGTGATCTCTCTCTCTCTGTCAAATAAATAAATAAATAATCTTAAAAAAAAGAAGAAGAAGAAAGTGAGTTGTTTACTACCTCACATTTGCTTTTTTGACTTTTGTAGTATTAATTTCCTTTATTTCAACAAAACATATGTACCACACAATGTAGCCAAGAGTGAATGGTGAGCACCGTACTAGCCATTGCTATTTTTGTAAAGCAAGCCCATTATGACTCAAGGAAGGTATGATTCCAGGGAATGTAATCTGGTAAGGAGCTTTTACCTAATTACTTCCCTACATTGTTGATCACTTTCTCGCGCCCCAGTCTTTGTCCTAAATGCCCCGGTATTCCTTCCCTTTTGCTTACTTGAGTTAGCTACCTCCAGTGGCTTTGCCCAAGATCAGTTTGTGACCTTTCCAGTCTTGTAATTTCCTGTCATCCCTCAACCAATGCATTTCCTGTAGATCCATCAGATTTTCCTCTATCCTTAAGAGGAAACACTGGGTTCCCATTGAGGGTCCTTTAATGTTTTTACTTCTAACGTACATAAATCTTGTTTCGAGGTAAATGAAATGGACTCCCTCAAATGACAGAAAATCTGGATTTCTCCCAAAAAGTCACCTCTTGTTTTCATTCACTCGTTTGGCTGTCCCTCAGACCTCCCTATGCCATGTAAGTGACATTCCTGGTCAAAAGATTCCATGCCCATGGTGACATTCCTGGTCAAAAGATGAAATAATTTGCACTCTTACAAATAAACCATGAAAGTCCCTTGAATACAAACTCATTTCAAAATGTTTTCCTGCATCATGCACCACACCATTTCCATTGAGCAGCCAAATATTTAAAATTATGTGTATATATACACACACATAATTTGTATACATATATGTGTATATATTATCTTATATATAATATTGTACATTATATACATATATGTATATATATTATTTATATACATATAAACATATGTATGTATATATGTATATATTCATGTATATATTTACATGTATGTATATATGTACATATATACATATGTATACATACACATAATTTATATATAACATATATATAATTTTGTTGTGTGTGTGTGTATATATATATAAAACTATCAGTTATGGTTTTAAGTAACAGAAAAAAATTTAATTTAATCTTGCTTAAGCAATAAGAGCAATTTATTGACTCAGGTAATTGAAAAGCCTAGCAGTAGGTCTGGCTTCAAGTGTGACTTGATTTAGGGACTTAAATGATGTCTTTGGGATCTTTGAGTCTTAGTTTTGCCTTCCCTCTGTTAGCTTCAGGCTCTAGGGACACGTATTCACTGATAACAAATTCAGAGGAAAACTGACTGTTTTGCCACCAAAATTCCAGAATTCGTTTTTATTATATCAGTGTGGGGCAAGTGCATGTTTGTGAGCTGTCACTAGGGAGAAGCTGCTCCATTGACGGACCAGGCCTGGGCATAGGTGCCAATCATGGAGAAGGGAATAGAGACCATCTCATCATGTAGTCTGAGAGTAGATGGAAGTAGGATCCCCAAAGCAAGTTCTGCTGCTATTTCCAAGAAGGGGAGATGAATGTTGGGCAATATTATCTTCCCAACTCTAGGTGAAGATACAAATTATCCCATCCTGTCAGCAAAGTGAGCTTTCACTTGGCTCCAGAAAAATGAGGACTTTGTTCAAGGAATATACAAATCATATCTTATACTCAACTGCACACAATAATATCTAATACAATGGTAGGTGTGTTTTAAGTAGTTAGGCAATATTTGTGTTCCTTATCAGTTCCTCCTCTTGCATTTCTGTAAGTAGAATCAGCATATTCTCAATGCTCTAGGCCCAAATGATTCAGGGCCAGGACCAAGGTGAGGATAATCATGGGGAATCACTTGTCTAAAATGCAAAACCTAAATAGATGTAAAACAAACAAACAAACAAAAAACCCCACTATGGTGTGGGAGGCTAAAACCGAGTCCCTCTCCCCCACCCACATTCTGATCCCTAGAACCCGGGCATGTTACCTTGTATGACAAAGACTTCCTAGATATGTTTAAATTCGAGATCAGAAGATGTGAACGTCATCTGGGATGATCAGAGGGTCCTCAGTACAATCACAAATGCCCTTACAAGAAGAAGAGAGAGGCAGAGGGGGATTTCACGCAGGCAGAAGAAGGGAAGGTAATGTGACCATGAGGTAGAAGTGAGGCAGCCACACAGCAAAGGCTGCTGACAGCCACCAGCAGAAGCAAGGAAGGAATTCTCCCCTTGAGCCTTGGGGAGGGAGCGTGGGGACACCTCCACTTCAGACCTTTGTCCCCCAGAACTACGGAACACTAGATCTCCATTGTCTTCAGCAGCTAGGTGTGGAGTCCTGTGTGACAGTATCAACAGGACACGAATCCATGAAGTAATCAAGGTAAATGTGTAAGTGTAAGGTTTACTTTGAAAAATCAAAATTAATACCAAAAAAATCTGTGATAAAATATCAAAACCTTAAATAAAGACGGGCTATCTCTGAGTACTTCTTAACTTCTTTTGTTCCCTTAGCCCCCACAGCCAATTATTTGATTGTCCCCAGAGTCTGGGCCACCATCATTTCTTTTGACTCTCTGTTTTGCTTTTCTTTCCAGTGGGCCCACTTCTCCGGTTCAAATGCTCATGATTTCTCACCATCGTGATAATGACAAATAGTAATCTGCTTTGTTTCTAATCTCTCCTCCCTTCCAATCCATCCTCATTGCTGTTGGGTTTTTCCAAAACATGTGTTGGGTCCTGTTCTTCCGTTGTTTAAAACTCTGATGGGTCCGCAGGGCCCTTGGAAGTCTGGTTGCCAGTTTTCCAGTCTCATCTAACACTTTTCCTTTGCATATGGTCTTAGTCCCCCAAATGCACACTCGTGTCCCCCAGCCAGGCATCATTATTCATGCCCTTTACCTATATGGCTCATGTCTTTGTGTTTTCTGGAGAGTTTATGGCATAAGTCTTAAAGCTAAGGTCTAATATGATGTGCTATCTTGACATTGGGTGAAATTAGAAGGGTCTTCCTTGTCTGATTCCATGGGATGGGTATCCCAAGGGATAAGTTCCCTTAGCTCAACATGGCTCCTTATCAGGCAAGTCACTCTACTTCCTGCTTCCCCCTGGCTAGCAGGTGTCAAGTCCCAGCCAACCTGCAGATTAGTCAAACAAGCCAATCATATCCTCCTGCAGGCACCTTCCCCTTTTGATATGACAAAGCATGACTTTTACAGCCCCTTCTTGTTTACTCTGCAAGCTCTGTGTGTCTCTGAATGGCACACAGTGAGTAATGTCTCTGAATGGCACACACATGACTAACAAAAGTGCCTTTGATTTCATCTGGCCAGTATTGGATGTCCATCTGCCCAGAACCCTAGGGCAGGGAATCTCTCCCTTAATGAATGAGGCAAACAGAAGGTTATTCAAACAGATTCATGTACAGCTTCCAATAGACCACTCACTATCTTTATGACTTCAGGAAAATACAAAGGATAGGAGAATCGTTTTAAAACTTAACAAACTATGAGTACTACCACATCATCTGAGTTTTTTTTAAAAAGCCTACAAAGGACCTGCTTTGGACTTCAAAGCCCTGGAACTCTGTCAGGGTGGCATTATCATGGAATGGTCAACACTTCAGGCTCTGAGTTTGAACTGTGGCTCTACCACCTACTAGCTGTGTGACCTTGGTCTGCTTTCTTAGTCTTCCTAAGTTTTGGTTTCCTCAAGCACTGGGGCATTGATAATAGAGACTCATAGTGTTGTTGTATTAACAACATAAAATAGAAATGAGATGACCCATGTAAAAGCATTTATACAGTTCCTAGCATGAGTATGCAGTAAATATTAACTTTTATTAGTAGTCACATAATAGCCAGGACAATAAATAGAGTTGGCTCTGCTACTGAGATCACGTTGAGTCTCAAACTAGGAAGTTTCCAAAGGCTCCTAGAGCCCTTGATCCTATGGTTTCATGCCTGACATTCTACATGTGTTGTCTTAATGGGAATAAAAGTAACTTTTCTAAGACTCCTATCATATAGACTACAGGCTTTAGGCTACCCAGTGTAGAGGAGCACCCTGTTTGTTGAGGCCTTACCTTTTATTCTTTTTGGTGATAGAGGAAAAGACTATCTCTAGGTCAATCCTTAAGATCCCTACATGACCATTCTAGCCTCTTACTGAGGATGTCACCATGTTAGCATGGTGACATTAGAGGGAAGAAGGGCAGCTTACATTCACATGGCGTATGTCTTTCTCCCGTGTGATTTTCTCCCATTTAGAGAGCAGAAAGGAGACATATTTATATATTAGAGTTCTTGTATGTTGTATTTTGTCAAGTGTCAGCTACTTTAGATAAATGAGATTATATTCCATGTTACATCATTTCAAATTAAACAACTTCAATGCTGAGTTTCCAGAATGTGTCTCAGAATGCTGTCCAGTTATACATGTTCTTGTTTCTTTTTGGTTTCTGTGTGTAGTTGCATCAATCTTGATTTTCAGTTAGTCTTTCTACAGGATTCCATTACTGTTCCCAGAAGTGCTGGGGTTTGCCACAGCCTCTGTCTTAACCTCACCTTATAGCCTACAATAAATAAAACTCAAGAGACAAGTAGAAAGATGTCTGGTATCTTCTGTTCATAATGGGGGAGGTTAGATTGAGATTCTATTTCAGATCTTAGTGTGGCTAGTGATTTGTTCAGTGAAAGAAGAAGACACTTTGGGTTTTTTGAACTTTTTATTCTGACTTTATAAAGCCCTCTATGGCATTTCTGTCTTCCTCTCTTTCCCTGTCCTCCATAAAAAAATCGTAAAGACTCAGATAGGGGGTGACCCGGGTATTGTGTTGGTGGGTATCAGCCATGTTGGGGGCAGGAGGGGGCAGAAAGGGAAGAACAGTGGTGTCAGGATGAAAAATGATATAATGGGGGCAATGGTCCCACTCCTGTCTTTCTTCACTGTAATCTTAATCCCTGGCTAGGGATTAATATGGATCTGGTGAGTTGATGTTTATACTTCTTATAGTCTCTTTAACTGAGCTGTGGAGCATCATTAACAAGTGGAAAATGTGGATAATATACATACCTTCTTCTCGACAACTGACAATATAGTTCTCAGGCCTACTTCATTTGAAGACAGAAAGAGTGGGAGCAAAATTCCACACTCATAGCAACCTGACCCCTGGGCAAACAGGAACAAACAAAACAAAATATGCAGTAAGTCAGAGCTACAGAGCCGGCTGGCAGTGTTCACACCACAGAAGGCCTTACTGTCTGGCTCCGGGGCCTTTGTGAGGGAATTCTCACACGGGAATATTTGCATAACCCACCAGAAAGAGAGCTATCACCAAATAATTTCAAGAAACACAGAATCCTAACCTGGGGACTAGGCTTGTCATGAAGCCAATGTTTTGGCGTCAAGCACAGCTCCTCCCAGCTGTGCGTGATGATATACTGAGGACATCTGGTGTTTTTGTCTGCCTAGAATCCAGCTTGCTGCCTTCTGCTAAAAGCACCTCCATTTCCATTTGGGTAATCACCCGGCCATCGTCACATGCAGGACTGGGTGGGACCTATCCTTGATGAGCTAACGAGTGGGAACAAGACCCAAACTCATTCCTCTTGGGAATGTGACCATCAAGTGGATTGACACAATGAAGGGGAAGGGTCAGAGTTCATTCATCCCAACTTTGGTGTCCTGACAGATGGTGTATTAATGCCTGTTACCTAAGTACTAACCACTCTAATGCCTATCCTTCCTAAAGCCTGGGAGAATGGATGTCCCCTTAATTCCAGGAATAATTCCTTCATTCCTTAAATTAAACAGAGTCAGTTTTCTTAGCTTACAACTGAAGAATCTGAGCTTAAAACTAGTGTCATCACAGGACCGAAGGAGGAGGAATGGACCAGGGGTCCAGAGACTGGATTCTGAACTCAGCTCTGTCCTAAAGTAGTCTATGAACTCAGAGACATCCCTTAGTGTTTCTGAGCCTCAGTGTCTTCATCAGTAGATTAAATAATTGGTATACTAAGAGCAAGAAAGCAAGTTAAGAGGGAACAGTTAGGACCATTGGACAGTGATTTGGGGATCTGGGGTCATGATTTCACAGTAGGTCTCATTGGCAGGAATCTTATCCAGCAACATGGAGCATGGGTTCATGAGCAGAGATGGAGGGGAGCTGGGTTTGTCAGGTTGTTTTGTTGTTGTTGTTTTGCTCTGTTTTGCCTTATTTTAACCAGAAGAGTGTGATGGTGGAGAGAGAACAAAGGGAGTCCAGGGTGTTTGCAATGACACACGGTGGAATCTAAACTGAGTGAAAACGGGAGGTGAAGACATGAAGGTTCGTGACTAGAGCAACAACTGTTGGATAAACAAGCAGTGAAAAGGAGGTGGGATCCCGGGAGTGGAGGACTGCAGTCGTGGGAGGCGTCAGAATAAGTGAGCTGGAAGGGTAAGAGGCTGGCTTCGGGGAATGGGCTTTTCAAAATCAAGAGTTTAAAGGAGCCATGTTGGGTCACTGGACTTGTGTTGGGGGTTGGACTGGAACACACAAGCAATAAAAAAGCGTCGCAGAGAGACAGGGAGGCTGACCATTCCCTCTTTTACTCATTGCGCATCTAGTGCTGATTGATTCATAGATGCAGTGAGATTTAGGCCTACTTTCTAAAACTACAGAGGTCAGTCTAAATCTTACCTGGTTTGAGAAAGTGAGATTACATTGAGATAGGGTGTGTTCAGATAGGAATGTACTTTGCTGCCAGTAGTCGAAAATTCAACCTCCAGTGGCTGAAACAATGAGATGATTATCTTGCTAATACAATTAGAAGTTTGGAGAGAAGTGGCTACTGGCTTTGGCTTAGTGCCTCTACAGTGTAAAGGTCAGGTTGGGATCTGTGGTTCTTTTGACATTTTCCTCCTGATTACAAAGTGGCTGCTTTCTCTTCCCATATCATAACTCCAGGGTCTGCTCTCTGCTGAGACTAGGTAGAATCATTTCAGTAAGAGGATGGGGGAGTAGAGTCTAACTGCGTAATCACCAGGGTCTACAACTATTATTAATATCTGGAACTGTTGTATACATACAAATGAGTATAAAACTAAAAATATTTTCAATCTGTCATCAATAACCCTCTCTCTCCCCAGAAGATCTGTATATAAGCATACACACTGGATTAAACAGAAACCTGTAATTTGGCTATCTTCAGGCAAAGAAACTGCTATGGGTTTATTATTAAGATTCTAGATATAAATGTAGAACTACAGACAGACAAAGAAATATGGGCTTCACCTACAGGGATTTTCCGGCCATTTCTGAAACCTCACTTTAGGCAATCCTCTCCTACCACCCATAAATCCTAAAGAATATCAAGTTTCTTATTGGAAGCAGATGGGATGTTTACAGGAGTTGCCACCTCTATGTCAATGACTTAAAGCTTAAGTGTCTGGGCATCTGTGGAATTCTAAATGGATGAATGGGCTGGTGAACGGAAACTAAGTAAAATACCACATATATGAAATAGTTAACCACCCACTTCAGAAAGATTATTTAGCCATTTTCAATTTTTCTAATCTTGCTTATCTAAGTAAAAATCATACCTAGATATCCTTTCTCTATTTTAAGATGTTTGATCATAGAGATTTACTATTTTAGACATATTTGACTTTATTAAATTATTTAGAAATATCTTGTCATGTTTCTTAATTCCTATTTGCTTTATGACTTCATTAAAGTCCATTGTAAATATTTCTTATTGCTGAATTTAACACTCACATTAGGAAGGTGTATGCCTTCAGCTGAAAAGATGGCATCTATGTACCCATATGTCTTCTGTTAGTAATTACTACATAGAAAATCTGTTCTGTGCAGAATTAAAGTGCACACACACACACACACACACACACACTCACACACAGGAGCCAGAAAATCATATCCTTGGGAAAGTTCAGGATAGCAAGGTTTATTTCAGTACTGGAGTTTGAACAACTATTTTGTTTTTTTTAAGATTTTATTTATTTATTTATTTGACAGAGATTTTATTTATTTATTTATTTATTTATTATTATTTATTTCATTTATTTATTTTTCAGTAGAAAAAAGTAGGCAGAGAGGCAGGCAGAGAGGCAGGCAGAGAGAGAGAGGAGGAGGCAGGCTCCCTGCCGAGCAGAGAGCCCGATGCGGGACTCGATCCCAGGACCTCGAGATCATGACCTGAGCCGAAGGCAGCGGCCCAACCCACTGAGCCATTCAGTCGCCCCATTTTGAACAACTATTAATTTCCAGTTTCACTAAAGTGAATTTCAGTGGCTCTATACTTTTGGGGCCGATGCTGTTTTGATCTGGCCATCTTGTTATTGTTACTCTAGGAAGTGCTATTAATGTCAGTTGCCTTCCTAACCTAACTATATCCCCGCTTTCTATTCCAGGAAAAGAAGAAGAAGAAGAAGAAGAAGAAGAAGGAGAAGGAGAAGGAGAAGGAGAAGGAGAAGGAGAAGGAGAAGAAGAAGAAGAAGAAGAAGAAGAAGGGGGAGGGAGGGGGAGGGAGAGGGAGCGGGAGAGGGAAGAAGAGGGTGGGGGAGAAGAAGAAGGAGGGGGAGAAGAAGAAGAAGAAGAAGAAAAAGAAGAAGGAGGAGGAGGAAGGAAAGACAGCCATAAAAACAATGGACAAGTTAAATATACATTCAGTTTTGACCTTAATGTTGACCAGTGAAGACTCTAATTATTTTCTTATACCTTAAGGGGAAGGGGAGGCTCCTCTGATTTACAATGTCCTTAACTGAGTAACGCTGCTATCTCAAAGTACTATAGATCAGCACACCATCAGTATTGTCATTGTCATAAATAATGACAAAAATCTTCTGAAATTGCTGAAATATATGCCCGTAATTTCACTTTGATCTCTTTTTCTTTAAGACATGAATGACAGCGTCTACTTTACGTACCATCATTCAAAAGGAAAATAAGACTTCCAGGAGCTTATAATAGAATGACCCACCATGTGGGCAGGATTTATAAGCTCACGTGGAAATTCTCCATGAGGATCCAGAAAGATTCATGTTCCTATTCATTGGTGTGTGTCTGGTTTTATGATGTTGAAATAAATTTAAATTTCCCTTACATCCAAAGTTACAATGGACAATTTCACACTGTGGACTTCTCCCTCTCTTGTCGTTCTTTACTTCAGACTACGAGGACTGACTGCATGGCTCAGGACTTTGTTGAGAGATGGGAGATTGAGATTTTGGGCTAGAGCAAAGATGTGAATGGTGGTTCAGAAATCAAGAAAGTGGATATTGATATAGAGCTGAATAAAAGTTACCGAACACCTATTTTAAGCTAGGTACCATCTAAACCAGGTGATACCACACAAGACAAACTCTTCTTGAATTCTTAGAGCTCATCACCTCTTGGAGACTTTCTCCAGGCTGGGAGAAATAAAGGGGCAGCAAGGAAGAGAGGAGAGTATTACCTAATGAAGGAAAAAAGAATTCTGATGTTGCTTCTCTTATCTTTTGACTAAAAGAATTCAAAGGTTACCACACTGTAGATCATCAACAAAATGACACTTTTTAAGTACTAATGGGTCTATATAGGATGCAGGCGTCTTTTAACCAAGTCTTTCAACTGTTAGAAACAGTTATCACCCTAGAAGACTAACAGGTCCAGCTTTGTTGACAAACCGTTAGAACTATTACCAGGTGTTTAGTGCTGTCTTTGAGTAGAGCAGTTCAAAACCTAGCAGACTCAGGGAAGTGTTAATAGCTCTCTTCCCACGCTTGGTTAGCATGCCAGATTGGGAGGTGAAAGACTCTTAGCTTTTCCATTCATATTAGTTCAATTCAGTAATGTTCAATTCACTTAAAATGAATTTAGACACGACTTTGCTCTAGGTGTTTGGAAACTACTTCATAGCCAGTGTACCCACTAAATCTTGGTCTAGCTGACTTCCTACTGGGTTTTTCCACATCACAATGTCACATGTTCAACGTTTGTTCCCAAGCACATTCCTCTGTGTTTACTATTCTGTGTTCCCTATTTCAGAGAGTAGAGCGCTGTCATCTCAGACGGGCAGACTTGAGAAACAAGCATCTCCTTCTCCTTCAACCCTTCATCCAATCTATGCAATCTATCCATCCATCTATGCATCCAGCCCCTGGACTGCAGCAGTGTATCAGACAAAATTCCCATCCTCAAGGAGCTTGTACCCGAGTTGGGAGCTGACAATAAACACAATAACTAATGTAAGAAAGTGGTAAGAGTGAGCGAGAAAATAAAGTATAGTAGGGTGGACTGACTTCAAAAAAATGTTTGCACATCTAGCCAAGTGGCTTTGAAAAAAGATTTGAAGGTAGGGAGGAATAAAACCACGTGAATGTCTGAGGAAGAACATTCCACAGAGAGGCCCTGGTGGGGCTGAAGACCTGAGCATGCGGGAAATGTTGGAGGAATAGTCAAGAGACCAGAAAAGATCTGTGAGCAGGAAGAGATGAGACCAGAGAGGAACTGGAGACAGATGACGCCAGGCCCCGGGGACCACCGCAGGAACTTTGGCTCTCACTGTGAGTGAAGTGGGGAGTCACGGGTGACACTGAATAGAGAAATGGAACGGGATCTGATACGCATTTTAAACATACCATTTTGTGGTAATTGATTGTAACACACGAAATTAAAAAGAATCTAAAAGTCCGCTGTGAAAATCAGTAGAAAAAAGAGGAGGAGACGAAGGGGGAAGCTAAGAAGGACAAGGAGGAAGAAGAGGAAAAAAGAGGAGGAGGGAGAAGTGCCAAAAGGTGGTGGCGGAGTGGGGGGTGTGGAGAAAGAAGGAGAAAAGAAAAAAATAGGGAAGGTATTTTTTACTAAACTACCTGCTAAAAAATTAAAGAAATGGGAGTAATTTTAAAATCACCATTTTGCAGGGGTTGCTGTTTGGCTCAGTGGGTTAAGCCTCTGCCTTCGGCTCAGGTCATGATCTCAGGGTCCTGGGATCGAGTCCCGCATCGGGCTCTCTGCTAGGCAGAAAGCCTGTTTCCTCCTCTCTCTCTGCCTGCCTCTCTGCCTACTTGTGATCTCTCTCTCTCTGTCAAACAAAGAAATAAAATCTTTAAAAAAAAAAATCACCATTTTGCAACATCCCGTACATAATACAGGAAGGGCTATAAATAGAGGCTAAAACCATCTGGTAAAAAAGTGGTTGTGAATTAGGTATTTGGAGGATACCGGAATATCACCCCATCATTTTTTATTAATTGCAAAGAGGGAAATTCATCTTCACAAAGGGGAACTCTGGTGGGTCACCACATTAACAGAGTGATGAAACAGCATCACTAATATTAGGACAACCCGACATTATGTGCCCCTTGATGTGATGCAATACATGACATCATCTGTGAGGAAACTGATAAATGCAGAATGTGTGGGACAATCTACATGAACAAGTGGATGTCATTTCTTTCAAAAGCTGGGGGATTACTCTCGATTGAGAGAGACTAAAAAGATATACAAATGAATGCATCAACCTTGATTGGATCCTGGGTCAGAAAAATAAAAAGCTGTGAAAACCATTTTTTGTTGTACTACTCTTTCAGGTTTTGAAAAGTTTCAGAGAAAACATCGACAGTGTGGCGCTCACTCATCCTGGCTGCTATGTAGAGAAGAGACTGCAGGGAGCATGGGACAAAGCAAGGAGGTAGGTTAGGAAGCTATTTTAAGAAACCAGGACTTAAATGATGATAGCTTAGATCAGGGTGGTGGCAGTGGAGGTGCTGGGAGGTGGTCGGACTCTGCAAATTTTGAAGTTCAAGCCCCAGAGATGAGCTCATGCACTGAACGTGGACAGTCTAAAAAAAAGAGAAGTCAACAATTCCATCAAAGTTTTGGACCCGAGCAACTGGAAGTGATATTGCTATTATCAAAAATAGAGAAGACTACAAGTAGAAGAGGTTTTGGGACTGGCCTTTTGTCGAGATTGGAGCATGGGAAGCTTAATATCCCTATTAGACATCCAAATGGAGATATTGCACAGGCCATTGAATTTTCAAGTCTAGAGTTCAAGGTGGTGTGAGCTGGAGGTACAAATTTGGGTAGCATCACAGAATGTATGAGATTGCCAAGGGAGTGAGTATATCTAGAAAAAAAGACTTAAGAATTGTGCTCTGGGGTTGGAACAGGGGGTTGGGCTCCAATATTAAGGGTCTGACCACCAGGACTCTGAACCAAAACCCAGAGTCAATAACCTGGTCGTATGACCTCTACTTCCTTCCCCTGTTGTCTGTTCCCACTGACCTTGCTTTCATTCAGACTCTATACCACTTTCCCCATGGATTATTATGATAGACTTCTAGCTGCTCTGTCCACCTATATCTAATCTTCCTTTAATACTTCTGCAAATTGTCTCATTGAACCCCCCTGCTAACAACTTCTGGGACTCTCAAGATCTTGGCAGAAAGCCATATGACTTTTGAGTTTCTAGCTGCTGACTTGCTCTTCTGGTCTGGCCCCTCACACTTTCCATAGTAATGTCCATAATCTGTGCTTCACCTCTACTGAAATGAGCTTTCATCAGCGGTCTGCTCTCCCGAATTCCTGGATTTGGACACTCCTTTTCTCGGTGATAGCACTTACCCATTTTGTGCACCTAGGAATACCTCTGTCATGGTACTTGCCGCATTTAATTGTGTCTTTCCCCCACCATACTCGAAGCTGCTTGACTGCAGGGGACTCGCTTTAATTCATCTCTGCCTATCTCAAGTAGGGCACACTTAGTCATCCAATGAATATTTGTTGAATAAAGGAGTAAAAAATATTTGCTTTCGGGAAGGCTGAAGTTGAGGTAGCATGTCCTTAATCTGGAAAAAACACAATTTTTTAAAAAAGATTTAATCTACTCATTTGAGAGAGAGGGAGAGGGAGGGCGAGCACAACAGGAGAGTGAGAGGGAGAAGCAGACTCCCCACCGAGCAGGGGGCTTCATGTGGACCCTATCCCAGGACCCTGAGATCATGACCTGAGCCAAAGGCAGACACCTAATTGGCTGAGCCACCCAGGCGCCCAAAACACAAATGTTTTTTTGTGTACCTACTACTACAGTCTGCATGTTTTGCCTCTCCAAATTCTTATGTTAAAATCTGAATGAGAATGTGATGGTATTTGGAGGTGAGACCTTTGGGAGGGGATTAGGTCATGAGAGGGGAGTCTTCATGAATGATATTAGTGCTTTTATTTTTTAAATTTTTATTTATTTATTTTTTAAAAGATTTTATTCATTTACTTGACAGGCAGAGATCACAAGTAGGCAGAGAGGCAGGCAGAGAGGCGGGGGAAGCAGGCTTTCTGCCGAGCAAATAGTCCGATGCGGGGCTCGATTCCAGGATCCTGGGATCATGACCTGAGCCAAAGGCAGAGGCTTTAACCCACTGAGCCATCCAGGCACCCCATGATATTAGTGCTTTTATAAGAGAGGTCCAAGAGAGCACCCTTACTCCTTCCATCGTGTGCGAACGCAGGAAGAGGTTGGCTGCCCATGAACAAGGAAGTCAGACTTGGACTTGCCAGCCTCCAGAACTGTTAGAAAGAAAATGTTGGTAAGCCATCCAATCCGTGGTATTTTGTTCTAGCACTTTGAACAGACTCAGACACCTACTTTACTTAGACTAAAAAGGGGGCATGGGAGGCCTTTTAAAATAAGAATTACAAACGAGTCTAGACCTGTTTGATTATAATCCTGCCAAATGCTGTGAAGAGGTGACCTCGGAAAGGTCCATTTCAAAGCAATGATCCCATGTTTCAAAGCAATGATCCTATGTTTCTGGTGTTTCCCCCTCCATATTAAAACTTAGAGCAGCAGGGTGCCACATTACTGAATTCTTAAAAGCTATACTTTGGCTGCCCATAGCAAGAGTCTATGAGTCAGGTGATGATCCATTCATCAGTCATAGGAAACATGAGGCACTGAAAATTTAGTACAAAACCCCAAACCCACAAAAACTGGCCACAGTTTCCTATCACGGGGGATGTGACTCATATCTCAGCAGGGGTACACATACCTTATTATAGTCACAAAAGAAAATGTTTCTCAAACAAACTTTTTCCCCCCAACATCATTTACACAGAGCAGTAATTTGGTGAAAATCTTTTGAAACTTACAAAGTAATTTTTTTTTTTTTTTTTTTTTTTTTTTTTTGTGGTTGGCCCACATTGCTACCCTTGGTTCTTACCACAATGACTCTTAATTTAGGGAACAAAATGATGGGCAATTAATCCTTTAACTATATTCAGCTGAATCCAGAGTCAAATTGAGGATGGATGGAAAGAAAAAGCCCTTGGCTGACCTAACGTCTCGACCTCCCAGAAATTGCTCCCACACTCTAGGGATGTCCCCACCAACACCCATGAGGAGCTCCTAAACTAACCATTTCAGTCCTGCGTGGATTCCTATAAACACACTACTTTTCTGGATTGTGGATAAGGTTAGTGGTGCAAAGGAGGATGGTGTTGTTGAGAGAGACAGAAATACCACAAAATACATGTTTAGGACTGATTTGAATACAGCTCTTACGGCAAACTTTTTCTTAAATACATCTTTAAAGTTGCAGAACAGATTTGATGATTTTGTTCATAAATAAAGAAGTAATTCCACTTATCGAGTGGGTAACATGGAGACCTCCCTTGTACATCTACTCAGTAATTCGACATTCATTCATTACATGTCTCTTGTGTGCCAGGGCTTTAATAGCAAAAAGACTAAAACACATGCCATGCCCAACAAGAAGCCAGTAAGATAGCCATGCAGACAAGAAACTATAGATTATATATATATATACATATATACACACACACACATATGTATATGTATATATATAATATATCTGTATTCTATAGATAGAATATTCTTAAAAGGTCCCTCAAGAAATATAAAGGGTAAAAGTATCTAATTCTACCTGGAGGTCACAAGGACCAGTCTGGAAATGAGCTTTGTAAGGTGAGCCTTGCAGGAAAAGTCTTGAGATTCTCCTAGAGTATGAAAACAGAGTAGGAACTTCCAGACAGAGGGAACAAAATACACAGAAGCTGGGAGGTGAAGAGCATTCTTCTTCTACATAACAAATTAAGACATCACAAAATATGTCTGATTCTCATTGCTTTGACCCTGAGGAAGTTTTGAGGCTGAGATTATGAAAATAAGTCCTTTCAATGGAAATGGTAACAGCCTTAATGCATTTTTGTAAAAAGGCATTTTCTGCGTAGTTTTCCTTAAATCTTGATCAATTCCCTGATCAGTTAAACCATTTACAGTTTTTTTTTTTTTCCATTTTAAACTTTACTTAAATTTTCAAAGGATCAATTCTTTCTTCTCTGGGCAAATACTTACAAAATTTGATACGTCCATCAGCTTTTTTATCCTAATGATTCCGTAGTTTCCAGTTTTTGCTAGTATGTGAGAGAGATGGAGAGAGAGTGGCAATTACTTTAATAAAAGCAGTATCTCTGGGACAAACTTTGTAAATCTAAATTTTACTAAGTATCATCATACTTGATTTGTGTTGATTATTCCTTTTAACAAAATCCATTAGAGGGATTCCTCGGTGGTTCAGTTTGCTAAGTGTCAGCCTTCAGCTCAGGTCCTCAGTACCAGCTCAGGTACTCAGGGTCCTGGTACCTAGCCCTGGGTAGAGGTCCTTTCTCAGCAGGGAGTCTGCTTCTCCCTCTTTCTTAGCCCCTCCTCCCTTCACATGCTCTCTCTCACTCTCTATCAAATAAATAAAATCTTTTTAAAAAACTTTAAAAAACCCAGTATTCATTAGAAATTGAATAAAAGACGGATACCTGTTTCTTAGCTAATCAACCAAAAAAATTTCACAGTTTCCTTTAAATAGTCTGGAATTGCTCTATTATATCGGTCTTCTGATTTTTTAATAAACCACGTGAACACAAGGAGTCTGTGCTACTTCAGATCCAACAACAAACGGTACATGTTGAAGATAAAATTTCTGCTTCAGATAGAGCCCACTGAGGACATGTCATCTCCCTGCTTCTTCTCCCTCCCAGATTAACATACAGGTCAGCTATGGAATGCCAGATGCCTTTTGGGAATATTGTAATCCTCTAGACCATAATCACTCAACTGAAGAGCATATGGTACCGGCAAAAAGGTTCTGTAAGACCATACCAATACCAATCACAAGTCAGTCTTAAATTACACATTCCATTCTTCCTTGGTTCTCTGAATTCTTCCTGGAAGCTCCAGGTGCCATTTAAATCAGGACTGTCTTGTGTGAAACCTACTTGGTTCAAGTCCAACTGTTCTTTATCATCTGCTTTGTTTAGGCTGTTTAAGTTCATTCATTCCTTGGGCTTCTACCTCTATAGCTATTGCTATCTGTTTTATAGAAGTGACACTCTTCAGAAGTTACATAGAACTTATGATTCTTAAAAACTGAGATAGCTATTTTTTTTTACTTTCATCTTTTCAAAGATGATCACCTTCTTATATGATTTAATCTTCATATATAGAATCTCCTAACATTGACTTTTATTAGTTATTCAATCATTAGGAAAGGCTTCGGTGAAGTGAAGTCCTTCCCTGAGGTGAATCGGAGTTCCTAAAATG
This sequence comes from Neogale vison, assembly GCF_020171115.1. NCBI lineage: Eukaryota > Metazoa > Chordata > Mammalia > Carnivora > Mustelidae > Neogale > Neogale vison. The sequence continues at coordinate 51,205,420 of NC_058102.1, forward strand.
GTGGCTCGAGATGTCAGGGGTTCACAGATGTATTTGTAGTGTTTTTACTAGAGAATCAGATCTAATGTCTGAAGCCCTATTAATTACATTGTTGCTTAGACTTCTTGACCTAAAGATACTCTCTCGGATGTCCATGTGGGTGCCATAGGAGGAGAAGTCACTAGAATTTTTGTCCTTATTGCATGTAAATTGCAGGCACCTCTTGTTCTCTCAGATATTGCTGCTTTCCTATACAACCCGCACAAAGTGCCAAATGTCTTAGGATTGGCGGCAGCTGTTGCAGAAAGGGCTTGGGGCTTGCTGTTACCTAGTCGGACAAAAAATACCTCATATAATTTCCTTTTCCTAAGAGTCTCCATGTAAAAAACAACAGCAAAAAATGCAAACTTTCAACATCAAAAGGCTGTTAGACTCTATTTAAATGCTCTCGAAATCCTTAGAAAGAAAAAGGGAGAAAAGAAATGAGTTGATAATTCTCCAAATAATACTGCATGGTTATATCTACTTTCTTTTCCAGGCATTTCTTAATGAAAGAGCTAGAGGATATCTTATATCCGTACATGAATTAGAAATCTAAATTTTGGGATCCTTCAAAATATCCTATCTTCCAGTTTGAATGGACACCAGAATTTTCAATGCTGTGTGTTCCCCTTGTGGTGCAGGGGCCATTCTTGCTGATGGCTCTCCTGGGAGCACAGGTGGGAGAGCTTCCGCAGTGGTGATCTACGAGTACATGGTTCTGGAGAAATATGAAAATCCTTCTGTCTAAAATCAGTTTAGTCAAGTTGAGTGCATGGGCACAGGCTCCCCACATTTAACAGCAGAAACTTCTGAACAAGGGTGTTTTTCGAAAGAGAAAAGGAGCCAGCTCTGTTTATCTGGCTCAAGCAAAGATCAATTAAAAAAAAAATGTTTAGGGCACCTGGGTGGCTCAGTCAGTGAAACATCTGATTCTTGATTTCAGCTCAGGTTATGATCTCAGGGTCCTGGGGTCCAACCCTTGTCAGGCTCAGCAGGGAGTCTGCTTGAGATTCTCTCTCCCTCTCCCTCTGCCTCTTGCCCTGCTCATGTGCTTTCTCTCTCTAAAATAAATAAATAAGTTGTTTAAAAAATGTTTAGCTTTAGAATAATTTTAGATTTATAGAAAAATTGTGAAGATGGTAGATAGAGTTCACAAATACCTCATGCCTAATTTCCTGTTACATGTCTCTCTATTAATTAACTAATTCTTATGCACCAGTATTAATTAAGGCCCACATTTTAGTCAATATTCCTTAGTTTTTATTAATGTCCCTCTTCTTTTTCAGGATCTCATCTAGTGTACTACATTATATTTAGTTATCATGTCTCCTTAGGCTTCTCTGTGCTATGAGAGTCTCTCAGACTTCCCTTACTTTTGATGACCTTAACAATTTTGAGGAATACTGGTCGTGTATTTTATAGAACATCCTCAGTTACATTTGGCAAATGTTGTTTTGTTTATGATTAGGCTGGAGGTACAGGGTTTGGGGAGGAAAACCATAGAGACAGAGTGCCATTTTCATTATGCTCTATCAAAGGTACATACTATCAATTTGTATCTTATCACTGTTGATGTTAACCTTGATCACCCAGATAAGGTAGTGTTTGTCAGTTTCTCCACTGCAAAATTTCTCTCCCCCTCCCCCACACCTCCTCCTGAGCTCTACTCTTTGGAAGGAGTTAACCATGTGCCCACATTTCAGGGCTGGGGAGTATTGCTTCACAAAGGCCAGTTTTTACACAGCAGATTATAGAAGTTGACATTTCTCTCCAAAACTTGTTCTACATTAAGTGTATACCTTGTAAATTCTATAGGTTGGTATCCCATAGCTATTTACTCTCCTTCTCTTGTTAACAGAACCCTAATTTGCTTCAGGTACTAGATGGCCAGGGACTGAGACGGCCACATGTTACCCTTTCCTCGTAGGCACAGGGCTAAACTACATTTCCCAGGCTTCCCTATTTCTGACCAGTAGAATGTGACCAAAAGAGATGTATGCCAGCAGAGACCTTCCAAGCAGCCCAGCTTCCCCTTAGATTCTCCACCAGGAGAGCAAATGATGATACCATATTGCAATCATTCTAAGCTATACATATTTTTAAGAATTTCAACTTCTCTGACATCAGTGGCACCTTAGATTTGTCAGAATGTAGTTAGTTGCTTAAGCCAAAGTGGAAATTCCATTTTCCCCACCAGTGATTGGTTCTAGCCAATGGGATGGCAAGGGAGGCTTTCTGGGGCCCTTGACAGATGTTCTCTCAGTCTTAAAAAGGAACATAATACTGGGATTTTTTTTCCCCTCCTCTGACTTAAAAGCTTTTTGTGAAGTGCTATTACTATCTTGTGACATAACAGGAATCAAAGTTGACATGCTGAAAATGGCAGAGTGGAAATATGGAAGGAATCTGAGTTTTTATTGATGCTGTTGATCTCTTTTGCAGATAGTGGAATCAGACTTTCTCCAGACTTCTTGATATATGAACGATAAATCTCTCTCTTTTTTTTAAGAGAATTTATTTATTTATTTGACAGAGAGAGATCACAAGTAGGCAGAGAGGCAGGCAGAGAGAAGAGGAAGCAGGCTCCCCGCTGAGCAGAGAGCCTGATGCGGGACTTGATCCCAGGACCCTGGGATCATGACCTGAGCCGAAGGCAGTGGCTTAACCCACTGAGCCACCCAGGCGCCCCTGAACGATAAATCTCTTAATGAAAGTCTTCATTTGAGTTATCTACAACCAAAACCATCTTAATAGATAAAGTGCATAAAGATAACAATGAGCCAAGTAGCCTCAAGAGAGTCCATCAAGTGTGGTTACTGGAAGGGTGCTGGAATGGGAGTCAGGGCAAGCAGGGATCAGCAGGCCACATGATCTTGATCAAGAGAATGCTCCACTCCCTGGGGTGACGGTTCTCTCATTTCTAAAATAAAGGATCTACAAGGCCTCTAACCAGTTCTTTTTCCTTGAGTGGATCTATATCAGCTCTTCTGTTCCACGTAAATACAGAGAAGCTCAGAGACTTAAATACCCAGTCTAAGTTGTCTTCAAGAGGTAGTGCCAACATTTTATCTCTGAGGTCCTGACCAAATATCTGGGGTACTCTTTTATTTATGCCTCCCAATGGAGACATTTTATTAGGACAGATGTGATTCACACAAAGGGCAAATTACTTAGAGATTGTACTAGTCAGGGTCCTTTTGTCATAATAGACAGAAACTCAACTCAAATTAACTCAAAATAAAAGGGAATTTATTAGTTTCTGTGACTGAGAAGTCCTGGGATTGATTTGACTTCACAACTAGCTGGTTCCAAGAGCTCAAACAATACTTTCAGGTTTCTCTCTCTCTCTCTCTTTCTCTTTCTCTCTTTTTTTTCTGGGGGCCAGTTTCATTCTTAGTTGAGATCTCTCTACATTGTGGAAAGATGGACATTCACAGCTACAGACTTGTATTGTCTTTATGGTCATGATCTTAGCGGAATCTTAGAGGGATATGTTGTTTGCTTGACACATTTCAGAAGAAACCCACCTCTCCTAATTCATATTTTGGGAATGGAGAGCAACTCCTTTTCCTACCAGGGGAGGGTGGGATGCATTATCACGTTGGTCGATCAGACTGTTCCATTCCCCGGCCACAATGATTGGCTTGGCGAGCCTTATCATGGGGCTTCACAAGGAAGGTAGTGATTGGAAATGAAATGGCCTATCCGTTACTTTGAAAAAGGGTCAATAGTAATAAAAACACCAACTTACCTCTCTCGAGATAAACAGTGTAAGTCAATCCATTAGAAGGTACCATGAGAGAGGCTTTGACATCCTGTGTTGATCATTTTCAAGGTTATCAGAATAATTTTCCATTTTGTTGAAGATTTTTTTTCTCTACTTCAGAGCTTACAGCTCAGCTAATGATCATAATGCTTCCAGATATCTCCTGAGGTGGTTTAAAAGCAAAAGCTCTCAAACTTTGACCTACATCAGAATTACCTGGAGGGCTTGTTAAAACACAAACTGCTGGGCCCCTCCTTCAATGTGTCTGAGTCAGTAGGTCTGGGGTAGAGCCTGGCACTCTGGATTCTTACAAGTTCCCAAGGACCCTGATGTGGTCCAGGGACTCACACTTGGAGAACCACTGTCCTAGAACATTCACGAAGGTTCTTTTTTTTTTTATAAAGTCTGTCTTTTTTTAATTTTTAAGATTGTATATATTTACAGAGAGAGACAGCAAGAGAGGGAACACAAGCAGGGGCAGTGGGAGAGGGAGAAGCAGGCTGAGACATACATATCAATATTACAGGAGAGTAATCTTATAGGATATTATATTTTTTGTTATAAATAAAAATACTCTTTTCTTATTCTTGGCAAAGAATAAAAAAGTAAATTAGGTGTCATCTTGGAACTGGAGTTTTCAGAGAGTCTTTCGACTTGTATTAATCAAGGCACATACCTGCCATCTTTTAGTGTGCCAGGAGCCAACTGGAGATAGTCACTCTGGTGTCTGGGATGGAACTTGGGATTTTGTATTTCCAGCAAGTTGCTGGTATAGCAAAGCTAGTCCATATAAATTCTTGGGACACAAGAGGTTTTCTGCACCCCCAGTCCCAGCCTTTAAACACCTGATGTCTGTTGGTGGAGAGATGGCTTTTCCAGAGAGGCTGAGCTGGTAGTTTAGAAGTGGCTGGTCCCTTTCTCACACTGTGCTCCCCTTAAAGACCCACCTCAAGAGTCCCATTTCAGCCTTTCTTCTTGACAATTTAGTTCTAGATTCCTCAGCTTTCAGTTTGGGGTAGGCCTTGTTGTGATACTTGCATAATTTGGGTGGAAAATCTAAATTTCCAAACAGTTTATGATTAAAGGACAAAACACTCTGCTATAGAAACTAAATTCAAGTTCTCTGGTGACTGTTTGCCTTTTACACAGATCCAAATGATCTTAGTTTTTCACTGGCTTAGTTCAAACATGTACATGAAGCCCTCCTTGCCCTCCCATGGCCATGCCCACAAGAGCTCCTATAGATCCTGCTTCTCTCCCCTCGTCATTCCTGTTCTTATCACCTCATCCTTGTAGGCCAAGGATGCTGCTGTTAATACTGTTTCCAGAGGACTAAGTAGCGGGATTTCTCAAGCAGCTATGTTTCTATAGTTTAAGACTGCCCTTGATTTTCTATCAAATTCTTACTTCCTCACTCAATGACTCGTTTGGCTCCCTAGTGCCACCACATCCCATCTTTACACCTCTGTCTGCATTTCAAAGCAATAATTTCTGGTGGCTTTACATCTAGCATATTATGGATTTTTTTTCCAATTTATTTATTTTCAGAAAAACATTATTCATTATTTTTTCACCACACCCAGTGCTCCATGCAAGCCGTGCCCTCTATAATACCCACCACCTGGTACCCCAACCTCCCACCCCCCCGCCACTTCAAACCCCTCAGATTGTTTTTCAGAGTCCATAGTCTCTCATGATTCACCTCCCCTTCCAATTTACCCCAACTCCTTTCTCCTCTCTAACTTCCCATGTCCTCCATGCTATTTGTTATGCTCCACAAATAAGTGAAACCATATGATAACTGACTCTCTCTGCTTGACTTATTTCACTCAGCATAATCTCTTCCAGTCCCGTCCATGTTGCTACAAAAGTTGGGTATTCATCCTTTCTGATGGAGGCATAATACTCCATAGTGTATATGGACCACATCTTCCTTATCCATTCATCCGTTGAAGGGCATCTTGGTTCTTTCCATAGTTTGGCGACCGTGGCCATATTATGGATTTTTATAAGTGTCTTTTCTAATAGAGACCATGACCCGCATTATCAAACTAAAGATAATGGAGCCAGTGGCCAACAGAGCTCAGTGTTTCTCTTGAGCTAAAAACTACATAATTTAAGAGAAGGAATCGATGGGCATTCTCGATCATAGAACTGTAGCTAGCTACATTTTCCTGAAATATCCTTGACTATTTTGTACTAATAAGCAACAGGCCAAATTCTTTGATCAGTTTCCTTGAGTGGAAATGTTCTACTTCAGCCTCACAAGGATGCATCTCTGAACTTGTAATAAATGAGTGGGAGTCACACAAATGCAAATAAAACTCTGGTACATCCGATCTTGTGATTGGTAACATCTACGGATATTCAGGTCAGCACTGGATTCCATTTCATGCTGAATCACTTCAGGAAATCCAAAGCAGTCTCATTACATATGGGTGAGTGTGTTTCCTCTAGGAGGTACAGTACTTGGCATCTCCTGGATGAGTGTGAATCACCACTTCGTCTGGCTGCCATACAAGAACGTATTGTTTTCCTGAATAAGAGGGTAAAAAGTCACATAAAACAGTGCATGCTGCACATGGCCAGGGAGTAATCTGACTTGCCTTGGTGCAACTTAATTTACACATTGGACTTCTAGAAAAAAATAAAAGCAACCATTCCAAAAATACAGTTTAGCCCGAGCACATGAACACTGAATGGTTTTGATTATTATTTTTTTGTAGAATTCCCTTTGCCACTTTATTTGGATTATAACACTTTAAGATAAAACTACTTGAAGGCAAGGAAAAAATTAAATAGAATGAATTTATGATCAGAGGCAAAACAGGAGGAGGCAAAACAGAAAAGGAAGGCGAAGAGCATAGATTTTTCTCAGATTTTTACAATGCTGCCCTTTATCCCCAACCCTATGGAATAAAATAGACTTCCTTCTTTGCAGGGCTGACATTCTGCCCTCCCAAACTTCTGATGTGTAACCATTTTTAATGTTTGACATATTGTCTTCAGAAAGAAAATATAATGGACTTGTTTCTCAAGCTCAGACCACATCCAGGGGACATCGCTTTAAATAGAAGGATCACGCTGATTTTACAAATCATGCTTGTTCTCTACAATGTCAACATCTCTGGGGTTTTGTATACACAAGGTTGTTTAGATAAACACCATACCCAGAGATCCTGGCTTAAGCATTTGTATTAGTAAAGGGAAAAATTAGACTATAACTTAGAATATTCTCTGGATGTTTCCGTACATGAACGTGACACGCATTTGTCCTGAAATACTCAGTTAAGTAATGTTAGAGTGTCTTCTGAGGGGGAGAAGTTGGAGTTATTTGAAACATTTACAATAGTGGATATGGTTATACATAGATCTAGTCTGAATTTGTTTCTATACAGGATCTGAATGAAGGAAAAGGACAGTCACAAAAATGTGTTCTGGATCTCTTCTTGACCATCTACCCCTCTGAAGCTATAGAGTCTTGTCACACTGAGTTCCGCTATTGAGCAGAGTTGTAGATAGGAACTTCACTCCTTGTCTTGATCTCTCATACACTTTAAACCTCGTTTTCAGTATTTCAATGCACTTTTTAACTTATATATATATCAACTAATTGTAACCTTTAGGTCATAATTTCTGTCCTTTCTGGAAGGTCATTTAATAGCAAACTGGGATTTTGCTGTAGTTTCATATAGTGCTATATTTTCTCTGGGTTGTAGATTATTCTACCTCATATTGTCCAATCAGGTTGGTTCTCCTGCACCATGCTGAGAGTAGAGCAATCTTGGGTGAGCACCAGGCCTTGGATCCAGCTCCCCCTGGGTCATCTCGTGGCCATTTTCCTTCATCTCTAACCATGTCCTCCAAGAGATGCTAGGCGAGAAGGTAGATCCATTTTCCTTCCCCAACTATGAAAATATCTTCTTAGTCTGGCCAAAATCTCCCTTTCCTGAAACTCTCTCTCCCTGCATGTGCCTGACTTTTGGAAATAAATCTGGGAAGTCCTGTCTCAGACATAAAGGCTGTCCCGGAGTCTTCTACCTACTTGAATGCAGGAAGAGAAGATGGAGGCCACATGTGGTGAATTAAAATCAAATGAACCCGAGTTCCTGAAGACTTTGTTTCATGGCCCACCATACTGACCCAGAACCGCCATGCTCCTTCCTGGTAACACGTTCCCTAAGAAACCATTCTCCAATTTCATTTTCCTTCCTCTGTACTCACAACCATGTTGAACTGTTAGCTAGTCCCAAGTTCATCATACAGTTCCTGGTTTCTGTGCCCGCAAATTTCTTCTTCTTAAAACCCCATTTGAGAAGACTACTCATTCACAGCCAGGCAAATTTGGTAACTCTTTCCTTTTGCAATCATTATACATCTGCCCAATGCACTACTCCTATCACTGTCCATGTTTTATTTACCTATTTGTTCCACATGATAGACAGTGAACTCCTTCAGGTCACGACTAGGTTTTTTTCATCTTTGTATCTCCAGTGCCAACATATAATTGGATCCCGAAAAATAATTATTGAATGAATGAACAATTGAATAAAATTCTCTAAGCTTTCATTTCCTCATCTATCAAATGATAGTAACGATTGCCATCCTATAGATTTTTTTTTGAGAATTACAAGAGATGAGAAATGAGAAATTTCTTCATTAACTACAATGCATTATCAAGAAAACAAAGACATTGTAGGTTTATAAAAAATTTCTATTACCTGGTCAAGTCACCTTGCACAAATATAATTTCTGTAGAATCCAAGACTATTGAACTTCTTTTAAATCTATAGAACGTGGAAACAAAGGATGAATAGGAAAGAGGGCACACTTCTGAACTTAGCAATGGAAAATTAGCAATGGAATCTAAGGTTAAGGTCAATTTAATTTCAATTGCTAGCTAGTTAAGTGTATTTGAGTTCAGCTTTCTTACAAACTTTTAGTTCCAGGAAACCTCTTCACTATGAGACAAACATAGTTCAGTGAAAAAACAGTTGTACTTCAATTAAAACAAAAATAATACATGTCCGATAACCTCTTCTTGCTGAGTTCATTTGTAGAACACAGAATAGGGAGTAAGAACCAGGAGCTCAGGATGTTCACTGTTCCCTGTCAGCTGCTTTAAGACAAGATGGGACGGTCAGAGCCAAAGCCAGAGCAGAGTCAGGATACACTGGTTTCTACCATATGAACCTAAGCTGTTAGGGAACTCTGGAAAACCTTTGGAGAAAATGGACTCTATTGTCTGATCGGTCTGTTCAGCTCATACTCACTTCTTTCTTGAGACTTGTATTCTAAGCTCTGCATCATCACGAGGTCATTCCCCAAAGCCACTGCGTGATTCTGATTCTGCTACAGTTCTTCAACTGTCTGCTGGCCCCAGATCCTTGTTTTGGTTCCCTAAGACTTTCCAGCACCTAGATCTCATGTCAGGGAGTCTGAAAGCCCATTTTTACAGCAATTAGTTTGCTCCCATTACGCCCGTGAAATCCAGGCTTGTTTTGCCTTTATTTTCTTGTCTGGGGGGTGGGGAGAGTCAGGAGAGGTAGATTTAATGTCACCTTTTATATTATGAATTAATGACACAGGCTTTTAAGGCCAAAAGTATTTGTAAGATCTCCTTTTTTAAAAATATAGAAGATTTAACTACCTTCACTCTTGCATTTAAACTGATTTCAGGAGGAAATGTAGAGTTCAAAGTGAAGTTGGGGCTCTTCTCCTCTGTATATTTGCAAATGCACAAAGCTGGGTCTGTTATGTCCTGTCTGAAAGGCTATCTATTTGTACAGCTTTATGCATCTCTTCACAGAACACCCATGAAGTCACAGCTCATATTTCTGCTTTAAATATTCGATCTTTTGGCTTTAAACACCCATAAGGGTTATTTGTCAAAACGAATCTTAAACCTCTCCCCACAGCTCTGCAGCAGATCTTTAAAGTAATGCCGTAGGGGTGGGAAGGAAAGGGTTGGGGGGAGACGGGAGAAGTCAGCCATTCAGCAAGCATTTATTGACTGCCAAGTACGTGCAGAGCATATGGGATCTAGTAATAGGTGCTGCAAGGGGGATAAAAAAGAACGGAATACGTGTTCTTGCCTTGGAGATGAAGGAGACAGAACACATGCACTGTCCGTTTGTTCGATCCTCGATCCAGACATTTTAACACTGTTTTCCAAAGATTGTTGAAGAGCTGAAGCCAGCAACCTGGGGCATGTGCGAACATTTTAGCAGCAGCCATGTATACATGCGTGTGTGCAGAGATGAGAGACAGTATAGGAGAGAGACAGAGAGGGAGGAGAAAAAATGTATGTAGGTAGTGGGATGGAACTGGGGTGGACAAAGAGTCATGTCTTTTGTGGAAGGTCCTTCCTGGATATGCTTTCTCAATCATCTTCTGACCCAACACACTCTGGTGTAGTTTTCTGAGACCCCAACAGCAATCCCCCAAGCTCTCTCTCTCTCTCTCTCTCTTTTTAAAAGATTTTATTTATTTATTTATTTGGCAGACAGAGATCACAAGTAGGCAGAGAGACAGACAGAGAGAGGGAAGGCAGGCTCCCTGCTGAGCCCAGAACCCCATGCAGGGCTCGATCCCATGACCCTGAGATCATGTCTGAGCAGAGACAGAGGCTTTAACCCACTAAGCCACCCAGGCATCACCCCCCCGCCCCCAAGCTCTCTTTACAGCAGTGCGTTCATTCCTACATGTTCCTGATCCTTGGGATCCAGATTCTTCGGTTTTCGAGATTTGTGTTTGTTTCGGTCTTTTACGAAGACAAAGTTTCCTTGCTTCTCTTGATCATTCATTTCTAACCTGAGTCTCAGGTTCTATGGTTGCGGTCTTGGAAGGAACTCCTGTTGTGCAGGAGCTGCATGGACCCTGAGGGGCTGTCTCTGTGTGCTCAAGCAGCTGTGTCCCCTCTTAGCCTGCCCACAGGGGGCCTGACCACCCTGGCCCTTGAGCTCTGAGTAAAGACTTAGATCCACTGCAAGGGACTGGTGAGGCCCTAGGGAGGTGTGCAGGATAATGAAGAGGCAAGCAGGCTTTGGATTTGAATCCTATTTCCACTGTTAACTATCTTGGAAACAAATGAAACCACGCTGGGCCTCAGTTTCCCCATCTTTCAAGTGGAAATTCTTCCACAGCATTACTGTGATGGTTACACAAATTAATACATGCCAAAGTTGCCAGCATGTAGTGGGCACTTGATAAAGTTTTAGCTAGTATTATAATATTAATATGGTTTTCATTAATATTCATGCATTTGCCTTGAGACTTTTCTTGGAGGACTAAGATACATTTGTTCTGTCCTACAAAGTATGGCTAAGAAAAACAGGAAATGTGACTTACTCCATTCATTAAGCAACTTTTTAAAAAGTGCTGACTGCCTTGCCAAGTACCATACTGGATCCCTCCCTCCTACTTCCCTTCCTTCATCCTTCCACAGACATTTATTGTGTTTCTGTGAGGTGCCAGGCATTGCATTAGATTTTCAGGAAAAGAGCAATGAGACAGACATGTGTTTCCTTCCATCACAGAGATTATGATCCAGAGAGAAAGATATATATTGCACAAGTACACCCGGGTGGAGAACAAGAGATAAGTTCTAGGTGCTACAATAGCACTCATAGAATAAGGGGGAGTTTATCAGATCTGCCAGGTCAGCAAGACCATCGTGATATGCATTCCCATTGATGAAGCCAGTTCTCAAAAGGGTAAGTGACTTGACTTCCATTAGGTCAGTGGTGTTTTCATTATGTTTCCCTAGACAAGACTAGTGTTTTCTAACGGGATATAATGAAATCCATGAATTTCCAACAAATGATGTAATGGCTCTTCATTGGAAGACTTGAACGTAATCTTTATTGGAAAAGGGACATATAAAGTATCAAGATTGAAAATAATAAATTCATAGGTATAGCCTGGTGTGTGTTTTACTAAATACTCAATGTAATGTGTTTTTATTGATAGTTCTAATCTGAACGTAGCCATTCAGGCCAGATTTTAAAATATTTCTTTGTCATCTTCCATTGATTAATACAAAAACCAGATTGTGAATATGGTTCTAAACCTTCTGAAATCATATCTGTAGCTAATACCTTCAAAGCCATTGTAAGGAGGGCAAAGGGATTGGGAATGTAGGTTTATTGATTACCAATTATGTGTGAGTGCTAAATGTTATCTCATTTAATTCTCATAAGAATCCTGAAAATAGGGGGCGCCTGGGCGGCTCAGTGGGTTAAAGCCTTTGCCTTCAGGTCAGGTCATGATCTTAGGACCCTGGGATCGAGCCCCACATCGGGCTCTCTGCTCAGCAAGGAGCCTGCTTCCCCCTCTCTGTCTCTACCTGCTTCTCTGCCTACTTGTGATCTCTCTCTCTCTCTCTCTCTCTGTCAAAAATAAATAAATAAAATCTTTAAAAAAAAAAAAAAAAAGAATCCTGAAAATAGGTCTTATTTCTACCTCCTTTTACATATTAGGAAACTAAGGTTCAGAGAAGTAAGGAAGTTTATCCAAATTTGCACACAGGGCCAGTATTCAAAGCCAAGACTACCTGATTCCAAAAGGTACCCTCAATTCAGACATGAACGATCTAACCATTCATGGAACGTCACCCAAAAGAAACTAATTCCACCCATATACAGTACATTTTAGTTGACATAACCATTGCAAGGCTGAACACACAATAATCACAGTTCAACTTACAAAAATTCAGTTTGTGGTCGTTGTATCACAAATTGTATACGATTTATTCTTGGCTCTGGGACTCCCTTCACTTTTTTGCTCTAAATCTCTACTTCTTTGAAATTCCTTTCATACATTATAGTTTAAATTAAGAAGACAAGAAATGCCATTCAAGATGCTACAAACAGGAAAATGATAATGTGTGTATCACTCTCTTTAAGATTATAATGTCCCTTTCCTATTCTTATTAAAATTGTCTTGGCAGGGGCGCGTGGGTGGGTGGGTTAAAGCCTCTGCCTTAGGCTCAGGTCATGATCTCAGGGTCCTGGGATCGAGCCCCACATCGGGCTCTCTGCTCGGAGGGGAGCCTGCTTCCCCCTCTCTCTGTCTGCCTCTCTGCCTACTTGTGATCTCTCTCTCTCTCTCTGTCAAATAAATAAATAAAATCTTTTTAAAAAATTGTCTTGGCAACATAGCAAACTTACAGGATTTGCCCTTATTGTATGTGCCTAAAGTGAAACCAATAATCTTCCTTAAGGATTGGATTAATCTTCCCACTTTCCTATTGCTTCCACTGAGCGAATGTGTTTCTCCAGCTTCTGCAGTAAAATCCTCACAACCATCTTGGGCTTCCCAAGCTTCTCACTCACCCACACCCACACCCACACCCACACAAGCATCATTTATAATGACAACAGCTCCTATACCAAGTAGCAAAAAAACATAAGCCCTTTCATTTGACCCAGTCTTTAGAGCAGCCCCCTACTGTAACTGTTATTGATTCTATGTAACCAATGAGGAAATGAGCTTCAGAGCAGTCAACAATTGATCATTAGTGAAGCAAAGATTTTAACCCAAGTCTCATGGACTACAAAATACCATCCATTCTTCATCATTGATCTTCTGCTCTTCGACCTCCTTTCATTTTCCATGAACTCACCTTGAGCCAGACCTGCATTTCTTCATGCTCAAATTCATGCTGAAGTACCCTAACTGTACTTTCCTCAACATCAATTCAAATTCTGTGCCCCACACCAGATATATCTTAGCCCAAATTCATCTTTTGCTATTGTCATTATAATGCAGGAATTCTGAATCTATCAAAGCTACTTAAAATCAAATAGTAATTGTGTTTTACCCATTTATGGAAAAAGAAAATGTTTATTTCTTCAAATAAACATTCACAATTTCGTAATTAGATTATCTCTCCCTTAAGTTTTCTTCTTGAACTTTTACCCTGATCATCAGTAATAGAGTATATATAGTTATTTCCTATTGCTTACAAATGTTTTCTAGGGACTCTGTTCTATGTCCGTTTGAGAATCACAGCCCTAAATGCTAAAATGATGCTCAAGACCTTCTTAGCTCTGGCTCCAGGTCACATTTCTACCACTCTTCAATTCAAAATACTTCCCTGTCTGTGGCATGTTGAAGCTCCCAGCATCCAGGGACACTGCATTTAACTCATTTAGGCTTCCCAGTTCCTTACGAAGTAGGTATTAGCAAGATCTCTTTGTGGGACTCAGTTTCTGAACTTGTAAAATAAAGACTAAAATAATACCTACCTAGTAGGATTTTTGTATGGCTTGGGTTAATACATGAAGTTCATAAGACATGGTAGGCACTTAGTAAAAATAGTCATTATTATTATTATGATGCCACTTTCTAATTGTGGAAATTTAAAATTCACATTGATTAACATCTCGCTAATAGCCAGTACAGTCAAGATTTGGACTTGGCCATGTCTCTGAGGTCTGAACTCTCGAACATTGGGTTCTACTATCTTCCTTGCTCTTGTTTCCTACTTAAATATTCCACTCCCTCTGGAAAGCCCTAGTCACTCATCTGTATTCCTAATATCTCCTTTGAATATATCATGATATGTAGCACAGTGCTACACTCATATAAGACCTTAAATATATGAAATAACTTCTATCTTTGTTTCAGTTGTATTAACCGTTAGAGACAGACCTACACTGAGGACAGAATTTTACCATTTTTTGCTTATGCTGGGGGTCTCCCAGACCTCCCCTAGTTTCACTGATTTGCAAGGATGACTCACAGGACTTGGCAAACAGTCATAGGCATGACTAAGATTTATTATAGCAAAAGGATACAAAGCAAAATCAGCAAAGGGAAAAGATACATGGGGGCAAAATCTGGAAGAAAACAGGCATAAGCTTCCAGGAGTCCTCTCTCTGTGGACTCACACAGGATGTGCTTAATTCTGCCAGCAGTGAGTTTTGACAACATGTGTGAGGTACAGTCTACCAGGGAAGCTCATTAGAGACATGGTGCCCGGGTTTGTTACTGGAGACCAATCGCATAGGCATGCTCTGCCTAGCACGTAGTAAAATTCCAGACTGGGAATTCCTTTCTTCATTCTTTATGAGAATAATGAAAGCAGCTGTTCGGCATGAACCACATTGCTTGTGCAAATAGTTTAGGGACAGTGAGTCACTCTTATCAGTTCTGGGAACGGTGGGAACCTTCCTAGGATGCTTAACTTTATGTGTCAACTTGGAGGGTGTTTTTAGATGGGAATAACACTTAAATCAGCAAATTTTGAGCAAGCAAATTGCCTTCTATAATATGGGTGGGCCTCATCTAACCAGTTGAACACCTGAACAGAACAAAAACCTGGCATCCCCAGAAAGAAGGAATTCTCAAGCAGACTGCCTTTGGACTTCAGATTAGTCCTCCTGGGTCTCCAGGCTGCTGGCCTTCCAGCTGGAGCCACACCATTGGCTTTCCTGGGCCTCAAGCCCAACAGCCACATGACAGATTCTAGACTTGCCAGTCTCCCTAATCACTTGGGCAAATTGCTTATAAAGAATTTCTTTCTACATATGCACACACGCATCCTTTGGGTTCTGACACTCTGGAGAAACTTAATACACCTCCCCAAATCCAAGTTTCCCAGATGTCAGTCAAGGTCAACCTTGCAAGAAAGTCTTCCTAAGGATACCGGTAGGTCTCAGACCAGTTGTGCTAACCTTTTCTGTACACCACTAACATTTACAGCAGCTGAAGCTACCAGGCAGTAATAAGTAATACCACGGAACAGAAGAGCCCATGAATAATAAGAAACTATGAGTGGAGAGAAAGTGAGCAGAGAGAAGTTGGTTGCCGGTAGCAGAGAAGTGGAAGCGGCAGACATGGAGTCCCAGAGGAGAGGCCTCACTGCCAAGTGGAACGTCAGGATAGGAAACAGAAGGTGTCTGAAACTGAGAGAACATAATGATCAGGTAACAAGACGCTCTTTTATCCGACAAGATCTGCCTACCTAACTGTGGTTTGTGGCAGATTCGAGATGGCCAAAAATTCTTCCGCCACTCTCTACATGGAGCTGTAGAATCGGTTTCCCCTCTCGTTGACCCTGGGCTGGCCTGTGATTTGCTTTCACCAAGAGAACACCGCAGAATGACATTGTGGCTCTTCTAGGCATAAACCTTGAGAAGGTCTGGCAGCTTCTGCTTTTGTGCTCTTGGGAGCCGTGAGTCACCCTGTCATGAAGTTTGGCTATTCTGCCGGAGAAACCACTTGAAGAGAAAAAGAGAGGGAGAAAACAGAGAGAGAGAGAGAGAGAGAGAAAGATCAGGCCACCCCCCAGCTGTTCCACCTATCCCAGCAGAGACCCATGACTCTTCTGGATGTTCCAGCCCCTTTGAGACTCCTGTGTGAATGACCCCAGGCAAGGCCAGTGAAAGGATAGCCCAGCTGAGCCCCACTCAAATTACAGAATAATGAATGAATAATAAAATGTTGTAAGCTTAAACCACTCACTTTGAGGATGGCTCCTTTGAAAGTCACAGATAACCAGCACAGCCAAGCAGCGAACCGGTCTGAGGCAGCGCTTCGTTGAAACAGGGGGGCACCAGGGGACAAAGCACAAGCTGTCTGTGGTGGGGCCAGCGGGATGACTCTCTGAGAATTGACACAAGGTCCTCTTTTCCAGTTCCCGCTGTTTCACAACCCTGACATGTGTCACTTCACAAGGGAAACAGTCTGTACCCTTCCGAACAGAGCTGTACCCTAGAATCTTTTCCAGACTTTCCCAACCCTCAAACCGAAGTTTGTGAACAGTTGATTGCGATCCCGAGCACAGTGAGTCATGTTTGTCTTCTGAATGCCTGCTGCCTTAGTGGAGATCTTAGATCATCATGAGTCCCATGACTTGAAGCTCGTGTCTTCACTTGGGGAGCCAAAATACAACATAGCGCCTCGTCTCCAGCAAAAACTCTCAACATGTTAATGAGGGCATACGTGCAGGAAGCCAAATCTGGGAGTCCAAAAATAATCACAGTTACCCTCCAGACCAGTCTGACTGATGTTATTGACAGAGTTGATGGGTCATTTAGTTGTAGCAGAAACTAGACCTATGACTGATAGTTGCAAATTTTCTCATCTCTCTTCTGTGGATGAAGATACCAAGGTGAGAGAGAGAGAGAGAGAGAGATCGTAGAAATTACCAGAGCTAGTCAACAAGTCAAAATTGAACACAGGTACATAATCCAGGGCTCCCAAGCCTTCTTCCAGGCTCCGTTATTGGCAGCCTCAGTTTTCATTCATAGGTTTCTGTATTTCTCTGCTGGAGAGGGCATAAGGACAGCAGAGAGTTTTGTTATTAACATATGCAAAACATACATCCTTTTGTGATATCACTGTTTTACCTTGCACACTTTATTAGTTTTTTTTATGAGCAGTCTCAACTATCTCTTGGAAAAAAGAAAAAAAGAAAGAAAGGTCTGATAAGAAATAAATTCCCAAAGGACCATGTGTTGAGAAAGAATGCATTTGCCCAGCCAGCGGGGGAGAGTGTGGAGAGGCTCTCCCTGCTGATAATTTTGGGAGAAATAATTGCCTGACTTAGAAACATGACGTTTTTCTAGGCCACCTCATCTCATCTGATAAAAAATGACCACTTTCCAATATGTTTGTATTAAAGGAAATGAATGAAAATATAGCTAGGAGGTAATGTAGAGCGGTAAATCAGAGTGAGTAACATCTACATGTGCATAGGCAGTCAGTAGATGGTCTGTTTTATTTAGAGCATATGGAGAATTCATCTGTCCATCCATTTGTCCATTCGTCCATCCATCCATCCACTCAAGAAAACTTGACTGAACACCTACCACGTACAAAGCCACACTAGATAGAGGCCATACTTCCTGCTCTCCCGAGACTGCTTTTACAGTCTCATAAAGGAGATACGACAAGATGTGGACACAAAGAACTACGATTGAGGTAATAAGTGAGTAAAAACCCAGGAGAGAAAAATAAGGTGAGATGAAGGTTCAGGAAAGGGAGACATCACTTCTGGCCAAAGGAAATAGAGGGTAGAATGATTTCTTAAAAGTATAATCTATCACCCTCCAAGTCCTGGTTTAAAGTCTCACACAGTTATTAGCTCTGTGACCTTGGGCAAATCATAAATTTCCTGTGTCTTACTTTTCTTATCTTTTAAAAGGAAGGGTTGGACTAAATGATCTTGAAGGTCTTTTCCGCTCGAAAGTACTGGGATACATAATTTTTCATGAGGAGCCCCAGCTAAATATGTGACAATCTATTCTTTATACAACTAGAGTAATTCTTTAAACCTAAATAAGATCATGTTACCCATGGCTTTAAACCCTTTCATGGCTGCATTTCAAAGAAAACCTATACTCCTTCGGATGGGCGTACCAGGTCCTGCAGCTTCTGGCGGGCTCGCTCCAGCCCCATCTCCCAGGCTCCTCTTCTCTCATCCACTCCCCACCAGTCACAGGGACCTCTTCTGCCATCCCAACAGCACCAGTCAGCACCTTTACATATGCTGTTCCCTCTCTCTGGAATGGCTTTCCTCTTCTCTTAAAAAAAAAAAAGAAGAAGAAGAAGAATATGTATATGTATCATTTTTATGAAAAAAAGAAAGTACACAATTTAAGAGAGTCAAATGATATTATGATATTATAATATCCCACATGATATTATGGGATTATAACCCAAACCCAGAGGGCCAGGAGGCTGGGAGAACTAGAAATCAGGTTCCAATATATAGACTTGTGTTTCTACCCTTGTTTCTATGCACCTCTTCCCCACTGCCTCTGGGCCTGGGATCCATGGAGCCCCTCAACTTTTCCATGTGATATCAAGCCCGTGGTGTCCTGGAGGGCTGAGGAAAGGACAGTTGTCGAGACTGGTGGGAAGGAGGATGGAACTGGGGTATCTCAGTGACCTTTATACTGACTTTCAAACTGTTCTCTGAATTTCCTTCCCACACTTCCATTCCTGCCCGCCACAAGTCAGGTATCTTCGATTCCAGAGACTTTTCTGGAGAACTCAGTGCTGTGACATGGCATCCTGTTTGTAAGCATTTGGTATTCAGCATTTGTCATTTTGTTAAGTCCTCCTTCTACTCTTTATTTTCTAAAAATGTTTTCAACTCTTGCAACCACAGTTATCACTCTCCTCACCCATGCTCTTTGTCTTCTGGGATTCTTTCTCATTAATTATTTTTATACTCAATGTTAGTAGGAGAGGAGAAGAGGTAAGGATGAAAAATGTCTTCTATCTGCCATTTTAACTAGAATACGTCTTCCCTTATCTCATTTTTAGACTTTTCATCCTTTAGATATCAGTTTCAGAATAAGAGGTGGACTTCCCTGACCATAGGTCTAAGTAGATCCTACCAGGATTATCTATTAGAGTACCCTATTTGCTGCCACTGTAACATTTAATATTATTTCAAACTGTGTCCTTATTTATTAACCTATGAACTTTAAATACATCTATCTATTGCTTCGTTTGAGGTTTTTTTGATCCTACTAGAAGTGAAATCAGGGAGGGCAGAGACACATCTATTTTGTTCAATCAATTTATACTGAGTTTTTAGCTCCGGGCCTCACATTAGCAGATGCTCAAGAATTCTTATTGATGAATGTTGACAAACATGAAGATTGAATGTCAGCTTCACTGAAAGAGCACCACCAGGCAGGAACAGGAGAGGGAAAAAAGACAAAGACAAAGACAAAGATGTAACAAATTCCAGAGGAGTCAAACTTCCTGTATTTGAATCCTAGAACAATCATTTTGCTCTGCAAGCTTGTCAATAATTTGCATTAAAATGCAGATAACAGCAGCACTCCTACCTCATGTGTCCAGTACTTTGTAAAGCAGGACCCCTTAGTGTATCCCCAAACACAAGACTCCTTCTTTGGGACAAGGTGTGGTAGGAAG
Source organism: Neogale vison (assembly GCF_020171115.1). Lineage (NCBI taxonomy): Eukaryota > Metazoa > Chordata > Mammalia > Carnivora > Mustelidae > Neogale > Neogale vison. The sequence continues at coordinate 51,225,110 of NC_058102.1, forward strand.
GATGGGGTGAAGGATTATAAGAAGGGAGTAACTTGACAAGCTTAAAATAATGGAAGGTTTGAAAGGACTGGGGTGTGATGGTGGAAAGCTAGTGCTACCACGACAAGCTGTATGATCTTGAGCCATTTGCAATAATTCTTGGTGCTTTGGTTTCCTCAGCTATGGCAAATACAATAGAAAATGGTGTACGTAGAAAACTTAGGCTGGTACTGATGCAGAGGAAAATCTTTTATGAACTTTAGTCATTATCATTTTTATTATTACTACTGATTTTATTTTATTTATAGTATTATTTTATTTTATTTATAGTATTTTATTATTATTCCTGACTATTACTAGTCAGGAGACCTGGGTTCTAACCCTACTGACTGGTAATGTGGCCTTTGAGGATTTATTTCCTTTTCTATGTTCAAGAGATGCTCTACAAAATCAAGTCACACTTTATATTTCTTTGTAGCTTGTGAGCCAGATTTCTGCCCATGGTTGCTGGAGACCCCCTACTCCCACCCCCTTTACACATGCATACACATTCCTGAGAACTTGGGCCTTCTCTGACTTTTTTCAGGACAGTATTTCCAAACTTTGCTTTGCCGCTGTACAAAATTAGCCTATATTACAAGGTGGATGGTCAGTGGAAGCCAGCTCCAGCAAAGATCCTTGATCCCCTCTTCCTGGTATTCATACTCTTATGCAGTTGGCTCCTCTAGGAAATACAGCTGACTGATAATCTATTTAATCTGACTGATAATCTATCTGAGAAATAGAATTTTTCAGAAATGTCAAAGGGTAATTTATTTATTTATTTATTTTTAAATTTAAACTGAGCACCTGGGTGGCTCAGTTGGTTAAGTGCCTGCCTTCAGCTCAGGTCATGATCTCCGGGTCCTGGGATTGAGCCCCAGAGCGGGAGGGGGTGGGGGGGTGGAGGGTCTCTGCTCAGTGGGGAGTCTGCTTCTCCCTCTCCCTCTGCCTGTTGCTCTGCCTACTTGTACTCTCTATCTCTGTGTCAAATAAATAAAACCTTTAAAAAAATGTTTTTAAATTCCAGTGTAGATAACATACAGCATTATATTAGTTTTAGGTGTAAATACAGTGATTTAACACTTCCATCTATGACTCAGCTGTCATCAAGATGAGTGCCCTTTTAATCCTCTTCACCTACTTCCCCTATCCCTGTACTCACCTCTCCTCCGGTGACCATCAGTTTATTCTCTATAGTTGACTCTGTTTTTTAGTCTGTCTTTCTCTTTTTTCTCCCCTTTGTTCACTTGTTTTGTTTCTTAAATTCCACACATGAGTGAAATCATATGGTATTCCTCTTTCTCTGACTGGCTTATTTCACTTAGCATTATACTCTCTAGATCCATCCATGTTGTTGCAAATGGCAAGATTTCATTCTTTTTAAGGATGATCAATATTCTTGTGTGTGTGTGTGTGTGTATTCCCCATCTTTATCCATTCACCTATCGATGGACACTTGAGCTGCTTGCACAGCTTGGCTATTGTAAATGATGTTGCAATAAACATAGGGCTGCATATATCCCTTCAAAATAAGTTTTTTTTCATATTCTTTGGGTAAATACCAAAGTAATGTAATTATTAGATTGTAGGGTAGTTCTATTTTTAACTTTTTGAAGAATCCCCATACTGTTTTCCACAGTGGCTGCACCAGTTTGCATTATTACCAGCGATGCACGAGGTTCCTTTCTCTCCACTTCCTCACCAACACTTGGTGATTTTAGCCATTCTGACAGGTGTGAGGTGAATCGTGGTTTTGATTTGCATTTCCCTGATGAGGAGCTTCTTTTCATGTGTCTGTTGACCATCTGTATGTCTTCTTTGGCAACATGTCTGCTTATCAGAGTGTAACTTCTGAGATCAGGTAATGAAAGACATTGAGGCTTTACCTTTACTTCTTGGATTTCTCACTGGGGAGGAAACTAGCCATCACATCATAAAGGCACTCAAGCAGTCCTGTGGAAAGGTCCTTGTGGTGAGGAACTCAGAACTCCTGCTAACAACCAGTCTTAACATGCCAGGCCTGCAAGTGTCAGGATTCTCCAGCCTCAACTGAACCTTCACGTGATGAGTCCCAGCCAATATCATGACCACAACCTCATAGAAGACCCTGCACCAGAGCCATGTAACTAAGCATTACTAAATACCTAACCCTGGGAAACTGTGTGAGAATATATTGTTGTTTCAAGTCTCTAAGTTCTGGAGTACTTTGTTATGTAGCAATTGATAACTTATACAGGGTCCCTGGGGACATGTTACATACACATGAGTCAGTCACAAGTGCAGAGGCTGGAGCTAATCTGGGCACTGGCTGAAACCCTATGTACCTTTCCAAAATCTCACTTATTTCTCTTCCTCTTAAGGTAGCAGACT